>NC_136496.1:71282298-71644798 GCF_053919585.1 Euprymna scolopes
AGGAAAATAAAGTGTGAAAAAAAAACAAAAAAACATCTGCAACGTTAACAGTTCGGCCACCAAGAAAAGTCCATTCCAGTTGTTTAGGAAAAAAACAAAAAAAAACGACTACGGTAGGTCGGCGTGAACGTGAAAATATAATGTGAATTGTCCAGCACGCTAACCACTACGCCACAGAGCACTGCAGCTTAGTTTAGTGATTTTAAATAACTTCACATGAAAGAACTACGAAGCCAAACCGGTGTTCTCTTCTCAACTGTTCCTTGTGAACGATCCCCAAACGGTGTTAAGTGGTGGCAGGGGGAGGAGGAATTTATTAGAGAGAAAATATTTTACCACTTCCATTGATCTTAACCGATTTTGGCCGTGACTTCTCAGCAGAAAAAGTATAGAAATCTAAGATTATCGAGGAATTTGAGAAATAATAAGCCTATAACACACCTCAGATATTGTTCTGCCGTTTGTGCATATTATATTTGCATGAAATATCTTGATTTTTAATCCTATTAATGTCAAAATCAGACGGGAAAAAATGAGTTCATTTTATTTATATAGAGATATACGAAATATGTAAGAATTAAAATATCATATTTACGTGTACTTTACGAACAGGCTATGCTGGGCGTCCCTGCTAGCTTAGATAAATTCTTTTGCAGTTTTAACAAAAAAGCTACAATAATATCAGAGCGTCTCCATTTACACTGAACATCTACAAAATGCCAACATCAATATATTACATATGAATGAGTCCCCTGTGGAATTTCCCCAGGCCCCACTAGTTTCTGCATGATTTCTATATATACTATTTATTCAAAGGAAATCTACATTAAAAAAGTAACAATATTTGCATATTAAATTAAAGATAATCTATTTTAATAATTAGCTCTATATTATTAGGCCAACAAGAAGGTTCTTCCGGTATTTTAAATTTTGATTTCAAATGATGTATTTGCAAATAAGTTTTCGTTATAATACCTATACTTTATATATCATTTTAAAGGGCGTTTTTCGTTCTATCTAATCGTTTAAATTACAATCGTTTTAAAACAATTATGTCTTCTTTTCAGAACGTTGAATACAAGATGGAATAAAAGCAAATTTGCACAATTTTCTTATTTCAATTCAAGCTAAGTCAAAAAGCTACTGATACAACTTGCAATATCAACGAAGCGTTTGGCCCAGGAACCACAACTGAACGCACAGCACAATGGTGGTTTAAGAAATTTCGTGGTGGCGATGAGAGTCTTGAAGATGATTAGCATAGTGGTTAGCCATCAGATGTTGACAACAATCAATTAAGAGCTTTAGTAGAAGCCAATCTACGCACAATTGTTTGAAAACTTAAACAGGATTATAAATTAAGGATTATAAATTAAGGTATTCAGTTGGGGATATTTTTCCCTCGGCCCCAAAAGTAACTGAGATCAGACCATTCCTATAATGATCTGTTCCCTGTTTATTGCGGCATACTGCTGGTTATGTGCAGTTCTAGGAGGTTGAATCTCTCAGGCTTTGCCTTCTCTTTTTGAGAAGTTAGTTAGTTTATTACTAATCGCTTGAAGCGCCTCTGCCAGGGAATGCTGATGGGGCTATACAGGCATTTTTTTTTTTCAGGGTTAGCATGCTCCTCCCTTGGGGTGCTGACTTTTCAATCCTACTTTCCCACTCTCATGTCACTTTTCCTCGGTGAGAGAGAAATATATTTAAGCATATTTTACGATTGGACGACGCTAGGCGGCCTGCTAGTCAAAAAGAAATTCAAAATGAATAAATATACGATGATAACAATGATGCGTTTTGTAATAAGTAAATAAGTATATTGATATTTCTACTTATATATAAAAGGCACTTTGTGTATGTGTGTGTGTGTGTGTGTGTGTGTGTGTGTGTGTGTGTGTGTGCATTCACTATGGATTCCAAAACGGCTGGGCCGATTTTTTGAAAATTTCACATAAATGTAATTTATGTGTCTGTGAGTGTTCTTAGATAGGTTTTGTATTGGAATACCCCTTATAAGAATGAGAAATTGCTAATGGAAAACATCCAATTAAAGAAGGAAGATTCCGATTTGGACCAAATTATCACAAGTGCATTTGAGAAGTTTTATCACTGCAAAAGCAGAAGAGCCTGGCGTATAAAATCAACAGTGTTTTTTTTATAGGATAGAGATGTATTCGAAATGAATGTTTCTATTTAGAGCACAATTGAATCCTGATACTTGACTTTTGCATTTTAAACTTTAATTCAAACCATTATATAAAAATAATTTTATAAAATAAACAGTCTCCTCTGTGAACACAATGAACCTGAGAGTTGATTTTGAAATTCCTCCAAGTTAAAGAAAGCTACTTGAAAGAATGTGATTGCAGTTTAAAATCCTGCAACTAAAAACAGTTTGTTTACTTACAGACGGGCCTCAAATTGTTTAACTTTTCTTTGCATGAATTATGTATGGAATTGTTTTGCATAAATAATTAATTTCTTTTGATAAGAAAATGATCTCTGATGTTTCGTTAATTATTGATTGCCTGTTGATTTGAGAGTGGCTGTGCTTCCAGATTTATCCTGATACCCAAGCAGCAGCAAAGAAGCGTCATATCAGCTATCACCAGAGCACCTACGAAGGAAGAACTCAACCATAATGTCTGACAACAAGCGGGTAGATGTTAGAAGCATTGCCGCACGAACTTAGGGGCATGTGCGTTTGGTGTGCTCAGGACATTAGAGAGGTAAATTCCAGTGACCAGTGAGTTTCGTGTTACATTTTAAAGAGTCCAACACTATACGAAGTTAAAAGTGTGCCACTGGGACTTAGGGTTAGTGCACATCATCTTATGCATGTATACAAATAATAAAATTCCACAAAGCCAGATACTACTTGATACGGATATACAAGCGGTTGCTGTATCGATAACATTGCACAGGACTATGACAATCTGCTCTATCTATTTGCCACTAAGTCAGATCTTAGATGAAACTAAGCTGAATAACCTAATAAAACAGCTCCCTAAATTATTCGTCGTGTTGTGTGACTTTTAATAGTCATAATGAAATATGGACCAGTAAAAGTACAAATAAAAAAGGGCAGATGATTGGAAATATTATAGACGAAAATAACCTCTGCCTCTACAACAATAAAACCAACAGATATCTGCACCCAACAATGGGAGTGTATTTAGCGCTGGTTGTAACTATGTGTGATCCAGCAATATAGGTAACTTATCACATGATAACTTATCACATGGTAACTTATCACATGGAAACTTATCACATGGTAACTTATCACATGGAAAGTGCTTGATGAGGCAATGTCGGAGTGATCACTTTTCATTTATTTTGAAAGCACAGATCCTCAATTCAAAGAAAGCATATGACGATGAAATTTGTAGAAAGCCAATGGGGAGAGAGAGTCCAAGAGCAGTGTCAAAAATCAACTGACAACCAATTCCAATGTCAATAGAGAAGATCACCCCCCTCCCAACCTACTTTAAAGGGGTGGAAATAGATAAAGAGTGTGTAGCAAACCACACAAACCCTGATTTGATGATCAGAAGTTTTAAATTGAGAGTCAGAACTATACTTTCTGGCGTAAAAACAAAAACAGGAAACTGGAATATCTCAAGAAAGTATCCTATCAGTGACACTTTTTAATGTCAAGATAAAATAAGATTGTTTAAAACCTTGACACTTTCGTCAACAGCTCACTGTAAATAGATGACTTTGCTGCCAAGTAAAACTTATGCGTCTGACAGAACGCACATTACAACTAGCCTTGAATAAGATCAGCAAATTGACTGAAGAAAACGGTTTTAGATAATCTAACAAAGCGTGTCCATTTTTGCAATCTGCACAAAATGCATAATGATCCGTGTTTAAAAACTAAATGACAAAGTGATACAAATGGCAGACAAATATAAATTCCTTAGAATTATCTTTGATAAAACATTATCTTTTATACCTCATTTAAGATCTCTCTGACAAAAATGAAATTAACTTACTCCAATGGTGATTTGGGAGCTGATAAGAAATCCCTACTCAAGCTCTAAAACTGGCACTTCAGTATGTAACAAAGTTGTCATCATGTCCATTAAATTTCTGAAACGAAGACAAAGGGTGTCCATTTTTGCAATCTGCACAGAATACATAATGATCCATATCAGAAACCAAATAGCAACAAGATACAAATGGCAGACGAATATAATTTTATTGAGATTAACATTGATAAAAAATTGCCTTTCATCCTTTAGATGAAATATGTCCCCCTAAAAAATACAATAGGGCAATTAATCTACTCCAAGTGGTAGTTCATACTGATTGGGGAACTGATAAGAAGTCCCTACTCAGGCTGTATTGAACACTTGTGGGATCAAAACTTGATTATAGAAGTTTCATTTATGGCACAACAAGACCTTCATAGCAATTGGAAACTGTTAGGGTCAACCTAAAAAAAGAGTTACTTCCTTTGAACTGATAAGTGAGTGATCGCCCTTGGATTTTGGGAGTCAACCATGACACTTGGAGACGCACACACGCGGCCCCAAATCAAGAGACTTTATTATCGCACAAATCATCAAAATCTCAATCATTACTTGTTAAATAAACCGGTCCACTTAGTTCTTGTATCATTTTTATTCAGTTATTTCACAGAAACACCCATTTCTAAACTCATAAAACTATTTATCACCAGGAACTGAGATTCACACTGGGTTCTTTTCGCGTGTCTCCAGTGCTGACCTTATATATTGAACGAATGAAGGTCCTTTACATCTAAGGAGAGAAAAGTTGGCACTTCAGTATGTGACAAAGTTGTCATCATATTCATAAAATCTCTGAAACGAAGACAAAATGTGTCCATTTTTGCAATCTGTACAAAATACATAATGATTCATGTCTGAAAACTAAATGACAAATCGATACAAATGGCAGACGAATATAAGTTCTTTTGGATTATCTTTGAAAAAATATTGTCTTTTATACCTCTGTGAATCCACGTAGCACCACCGACAGGCCGCCGACCCCAAACGTTGTGTGTGCCATGGATTTATCGTTCATTTTCTTATCTTCTTATGGCTGTATTGTCATTTTCTCACTGGTGACTGCCGATGGGGACACATGCAGGTTCACAAGTAGAAAAATAAAATAAAACAAACACAATAAAAATACAAACGCCAATACTTCACATATATATCACATAGAATTAAGGTGTGTGTGTGTGTGTGTGTGTGTGTGTGTGTGTGTGTGTGCGTGTGAAACTACCCTCTACATGTTGAGGTCCACATTTATATCTGCTGTCGAGGCTGTTTTCATTGGTTAGTTAATTCATCTCTGTTTGTTTAAGAGCTCTCAATCTCATCAAAACCATGATCCGTAGTGTTCAAATTCCAACTCTCCACCTAGGAGTTCAGGCTTCAACTAACTAAACATTCGACTGACCACCCCCTCATCAAGTGTTGTTCCTATTGTTTGATCCTTAGTCTGTTCAGTTCATTATCTATCGCCATTCGTCACACCTTAATTTAAACCCTACCCTTATTTCTCTTTGTCTGTGTAAATAACAAATTCCTATCCATTGTCTATTGATAAGTCCTTTTATTACTCGCTAAACCTACTTCCTTTTCTTTTTCTTTTTTTTTTCCTACCACTCCAGCACTCAACGACCTCAGTCAAACACAGTATCAGACCTCATATAAGATATCTCTGACAAAAATGAAATTAACTTACTCTGTGTGATAGCTCATGCTGACCGAGGAGCTGATAAGAAATCCCTACCCAAGCTATATCGAACATTTGTGAAATCAGTAAGACCTTCATAACTGAAGCAATTGGAAACTATTTGTTACCAGTGACTGAGGCTCGTATTTTCACATGTTTCCAGTGGGGAGCTTATCTATTAAAGCGAATGAAAGTCTTTTACATCTAAGAAGAGAAAAATTGTCACTTCAGTATGCGACAAAGTTGTCATCATGTTCACTAAATCCTGACTATAGTTGTATGTTTAATACACGATATAAAACTCTGTTTGAGAGAAAAATCAGTGCCATTTGGCCTTTTAGTTACCGTAACACAAACTGGAATTGGACTCTAGTCTCATACATCAATCAATAATTTCCAAAATTCTACCACAGAAATTAAAACAGCCATCTTGTATTTTTTATTTAATGTTAACTTTAAAGAACAAAACCAACCCAATTATATTTCAGGATGAATTAAAAGATATTGAAAAAAAAAACAAAAAAAAAACATCATTCCAACTATAACGTCTGAACTCCAATCTCTAGTCCCCCTTCCCCAATCTTTCATGAAAAACACCCGTCTAGCTGAATCCACTGTGAAAAATTTCCCCCACTCTATATCTGTGCCTAAATCAAAACGCAGATTCCATGAACAAAGCTTCTTTCTTAGGACTGCACGCCTGTGGAACTTTGTTCCGTCTGTCTGCTTCCCACCAGACTACAACTTGGATGTCTTCAAGTCCAATGTTAACAAATTCCTAATGAACCGCCCCCTTAAGTAAACACTTCATCAAATCTCCACACTAACGTAATGTACTTGCAATAACCCTTATCCCTGAGTGGCTTCAGGGTCTTGATAAGTAGTGATCACTGTGTAAAAAAAAAAAAAAAAAGTACATCCACACAGGCGGATCTAAAGAATCAGATGCTATCATAAGACAAAAATGCAGTGTAGACTACCTGACAAAGCATCAATTTCCAATGCAGAAGCTGCAGCAATCTACTTTCATCATCTTTTCCGACTTTGTATCAATGCTTACAGCACTAAAAAACAAAAAATTATGGATAACCTTAAATAATCTCCAAAATCTTAAGCAATCTTGGAATGAAGGCCAAAGTAATAAATTACGCAAGATTTGGTCTCTTATTGAATAGTGGTTCTAGGCGACAGAAAAGCACAAAGAGAAGAAGTTGAAGTTGCCAGATTCCATGCAGGACCTATATTACTCACAAGCATTTGTTGCAAAGTGAAGAGTCCCCAATGTGTATATCATGTCAAGAATCTTATACAGCCAAAACATATGCTAATAGACTGTCAGGATTTGTAACAAAGCTGAAGGAAATACAACTCAAAAAGTCTAAAAGATCTGTTTAAAGACAGAAATCTGAACAAAATCTTAGATTTCTTCAAAGTTAGACTGTTAAAATAAATTAATTTTAAAATTTAATAATAATAATAATAATAATAATAATAAAAAGATGCGAATAATGATAACACTTGGATATGGATGCAGAAAAGACATGTAAACCGAGAAACTGAATCCCTAATAACGGCAGCACAAAATAAATTGATAAGAACAAACCACATTAAAGTAAAAGATCGGCAAAACACAAGAAAACAGTAAATGCAGACTCTGTGGACAAAGAGACGAAACGATAAACGGTAAGTGAATGTAGCAAACTAGCACAAAAGCAATACAAGAACAGGCACGACCAAGTGGGAAATGCAGTATACTGGGAATTGTGCAAACAACTGCATCTTGAACACACAGACAAATGATACAAACATAAGCCAGCAGCAATAACTGAAAACGAGAATCACAAAATCCTATGAGACATGGACATACAAACGGATAAACTCATTCAAGCAAGAAGACCAGATGTCATAATAATTAACAAGAAGGAAAAATCCTGCCAAATCATAGACTTTGCTGTTCCGGCTGACCACAAGATAAATATCAAAGAAAAGGAGAAACTGAAAAAATACACAGAGCTAGCCAGAGAACGGAAAGGGATATGGATGATAAAAATAAAAAAATCAAGATAGTACTTATAATAGTAAGAGCACTAGGAACAATTCCAAAAAACTTTGAAAAAAAGAATGGGAGAAATTGGAATCAGAGGAATGATTAGAAAGATGCAATGAATAACAATAATGAAAACAGCTGAAATATTAAGGAAAACCTTGAATGCTGAGACTAATACACATGAGCCACATGCGCGAGCCAGACGAGCTGCTGCAGAGACAAAACATAAAGAAGCGTAACATGGAACTAAGAACATTGAAGGTGCATGTCTATAAGTTCCCAATCTCCTTCTCCATCCCTCCCATTACCCAATCGCCCCCTCTAAAAAAAGAATGATGCCAAATAGCTGAGAAGGGTCAAGGAGAAAGGAAAGACCGAGGAGAGAGCACTGATGAGACCTCCACTGGACAAGTGCAAAGAGAACTGGGACCTTGAGGAGGTTTATTGCCACTCAAATTTCAGTGGAGACCAATGGCTGCTGCTAGCGAGAAATCAATGGTAAGTGACTGCTACGATAATGCAAATTCATTTGCAAATTTTATCAGAAGAAGTGGAGAGCACTGGAAAATTGGAGAAACTTGTTGTCACTCAGCTTCCAGAGAACATCACAGGCTGTTTTCAAGGAGAGATCCTTTATGACCTGTGTGAAAGCTCCTTGTGAGCCAATAATATCGGAATCAAATACAAACACCAGAACCCCAATAGTTATAATATGACTAAAATAGATGAAAAAGAAATATAAGTTGGTATACGTTGCCTTATAATCAAATGGTAAAAACCAAATTCCGTAAAAATTTCTTAAATCTCATCAAAAAACATTTCCTTGTAACAAATCCCTACCACAAAATCTTTAATAAAAACAACCTATAACTCTTCTATAGTTGCTGTGACAACTTAGAGATGATGATTAAAGCATATAATAAAATATTGAATGAGAGAAATAAAAAAAAATAATGGTTGGTTGCTTTTGTTTTACGGCATATCAACCCTTTTCAGGTTATTTAATGCTGAATCCAGTTATTTTGAAGAAAAAATTTAATAGAATATATTTGTTTTTTTTTCAAGTCGGTTTCTATTTAAGGCATAGTTGGGGCCCTAACAGGTACTACCACTCCGGGTCAGAGTGGACCTGGGAGCAATGGCAATTAAAGGGTGGCTCCACACTCCCCAAAGTCCGCAAGCTGGGGCCTCACCATCGGATATAGTTTAAGGTCATATCTAGGACCAAAAGAAAATAATGACAAAATTAATAATAAAAACGTGACCAACATAGTAACAACAAAAATAACACAAAGAACAAAAATATCATTACTAGAAACAGCAAATCCCGATAGAAATAAAAAAAAAAACTAACAATGAGCAAAAAATTGTAACTGTAGAATGCAGACATCCTGTCCACTACAAAACGAATGCATAACTAAAAGCATTGTTTATCAGGCCACAATATTGGCCAAAGAAACCTCGAATAACAAAAAATATTATGTAGGAATCACCTCTTTAGATTTTAAAAGCAAATATCATGACCATAGAATTACATTTAAAAACAAAAAACACTAGATAAAAACAGCATTAGTGGGAGCTGAAGGAAAATGGATGATCACCAACTGTAGAGCAGAAAATAATATGACAAGCCAGCACATGTAGAAACTTAGATGATTCATGTAAACTGTTAGAATAAAAAATTATCTATTCTAAACATTAAAAAACACAAAATTTATTAAACTGCAGGAGTGAAATAGCAAACGTATGTATACACAATATAAATTTACCATAACAAGGTGTGAATAACAAAGAATCTGATTGGCTGACTATCTAACTCAGTACCACAGGGAATATATAAAAACACATTGATTTCATGCAATAGTCTGATAAATTCTCATGAGAATAAAATATGAAAAATTCTGTGTAGCTTGATTGGCATATTTCCAAACTCATATATATATATATATATATATATATATATATATATATATATATATATATATATATATATATATATACATATATATATATATATATATATATATATACATATATATATATATATATATATATATATATATATATATATATATATATATATATATATATTGCATGTGTGTATTTACACTGCATTTTAGTGAGTTAGTATGTTAGTGTTTGTCTAGGTGAGTGCATAAATGTGAGTACATACCTGCATGAGAGCTTTAATATATGCCTGTATTTATGAGTGTGTGTATATGTGTGAGTAAGTAAATGTGTGTGTGCGTGTGTGTGTGTTTGTATGCGTATGCATGTGTAATACAATCTGTGTATGTGTAAAAATTTGCAAGCGTTTTATTTCATTTATAGTGCATGTGTTCGAGGAGGGAGGGTCCTTCTTGGTCAAAGAAAGATCTGACGTAAAAATAGATTGGAAGAAAAGAAGAAAGGAAGGAAGGGAAAAAGAATGGAAGAAAAAAGAGATACGGAAGAAAGAATGGGAGGGCGGCATGAATAGTGTTGCAAGCGTTTGTGAAAATACATATGTGCAAATGTAGGAAAAAATACTAATGAATAAATAAAGAAATACATAAATTTGTCTCCTCTTCTGCTCTATAGTGTGTAGTAAAATTCCACCAAGAAAATTTGAATTTCCATCAGAAGAGGCCAGCACTCTTCAAATCGGGCCAGTGGCATTTCCACTAGGACAATGCACCAGTTCACAACTCCATCTTTGTCACAGACTAGATGATCAAGATAAGCATAAAGACAGTCCTTCGTCCTCCCTATACTCCAGACCTTGCTCCCCGTGACTTTTGGTTATTCTCTAAACTCAAGAAAAACCTTAGAGGCTATCATTATGAGACAATTGAGGAGATGAAATAGGCTGTGACGAAGGTCATGGGCATGCTCACGCAGGAGTTTTCCAGAAGTTGTTGGAACGATATAGCAAGTGCATTGTAACCAGAGGAGATTACTTCGAAGGGGACTAGAGTTTCATGTATGTACTATCAATAAAAGAGCCCATATGAAAAAAAAAGTCTGGAAACATTGAAGGTACCTCGTATATTTGAATTTTCAAATGGGAGTAGACTTTTGAAACACTCCAAAGAAACTGAAATTTTAGGAATAATTATTTGTTGGTTCCGATTCAAATTTCAAATGACAAATATTTCATTTCTCAAAGAACGATGTCTGTTAAAGAAATTAAGGCTTAAATGATACGCTAGTGTATCTCAGAATTCTTTAGTTCAAATTTCATACATATTTAAAGAAGTGGAGCTACGAATAGTTTTTTTTTATTTTTAATTTTGTTTATCGTTTAATATTTTAGTGTTTTTTCATTTTAAACTGAGACAAACTCGAAACACACGTAATAAATATAAAAAATGAGAAATACTAAAATATCAAACGATAAACAAAATTTAAAAAAATAACTGTTGGTAGCTTTGTTTTTTTTTTTTTTTTTTTTTTTTTTTTTTACAAAGGCATCACCACATTATCAAGGCCCAGAGGCCACTCAAGGATAAGGGTTAAAGAGTGTACAGTAGAAATTGGTCAATATAGTAATCATTAGTAATGAAAATTTGGTAAATTTAATAACTTATATGGAACGGCTCATCAAGAACTTATTTACTTTAGACTTGAACACAACCATATTGTAGTCAGCCGGAAAGCAGGAAAACGGAAGACAATTCCACAGGCGTGCAGTTCTAAGAAAGAAGCTTTGTTCATGGAATCTACGTTTAGGTTTAGGCACAGATAAAGAGTGGGGGAAATTATTAATAGTGTTTACAGCTAGACGAGTGTTTCTTGTGAAAGTTTGGCGAGGGGGGACCATAGATTGAAGCTCAGTTGAACACTTTCCATGAAAATAACGATACATCAGAGACAAACTCGCAACATCTCTTCTGTGAGATAGAGGTTGCAAGGAGGAGAAAAGGACATCTCCTACGAGGCTACGAAGTCTATTTTGAACTCTATCAAGGCAGGACAAGTCCTTTCTAGCAGCTCCTGCCCAGATGTGGCAACAGCATTTCATCCTTGGGCGTACCTGGCTCTTATATAGATAGAGAATAGCATCAGCAGTGAGATATCTACTGGATCGATAGAAAGATCCCACCATTTTTCCAGCGGCCTTGGCAACAGATTTGATATATGTGTTCCATTTAAGATCAGGAGTAATGGTCAAGCCCAGAAGCTTGTCAAAACTTGAGGCCTCCTGAAGACGAGAGCTATCCATTTCAATTGATGACAAATGTGGATTAGAATGTTGATGATGTAAAGAGAGAAGCTTGGTTTTAGATGCATTAAAAGTAACCAGCCACTCCTTTCCCCATTGTACTACGTGCTCAAGATCAGAAGAGAGAGAATTGGAGAGAACTTGGTCGTTTACTGTCTTAGATGTGGTACCATAAATGGTAGTGTCGTCAGCATAAATGTCTACAAATGATGTAAGGATATGATTTGGAAGATCATTAATGTAGATCAGGAAAAGAGTTGGGCCCAGGATGGATCCCTGAGGGACACCGGCATTAATACTGTGAGCTTCTGATTTTTGCCCCTCAACTACTACTCTTATGAACCTATCAGAAAGAAATGATTTAATAATTGAGAAGACTTTTCCAGCTATACCATAGCTAGAGATCTTATGAAGTAAACCTTTATGCCATACCCTATCAAAGGCTTTAGATATGTCAAGAGCAATTGCCCTAGAAAGATTGCCACCGTCGAGAGATTTGCTAATCCTATGCGATATAACTGTAAGGACATCTGCTGTAGATCTAGCAGAACGGAAACCATATTGAGTGTCACTAAGAAGGTTATTTTTGTTGAGATGTTTGATTACTTCTGTATTTAACACAGATTCTAGCAACTTACTCATGACGCACAGGAGACTTATTGGCCTGTACTGAGAGGGGGATGAGCGATCACCTGAATTCTTAAATACAGGGCATACTGATGAGATTTTCCAGGGAGATGGGAAACTATTCTCATTAAGACAACGTTTAAACAGTTTTGTAAGTATGGGCGCTAGTTCAGGTTGAAGTTTTTTGAGTACTATAATTGGAATACCATCAGGGCCAGTTGCTTTACTCGAATCAAGGTTTTTGATTAGCTTGGCAACATCACGTACAGATATACGTATATCACATAGCGTGTTTTCTGATACAGGAGGAAATATTGGGGGTTGGCGATCTTGGTCGCAAAGGGTAGAATTAGCTGCAAAGTTCTTGACAAAGAGTTTGGCTTTGTCTGATGCTGACGAGATTACCTCAGGTCCATTGATAATAGTTGGGATGGAGCACACGCTTCTGTTCAGGATTCTGTTTGCTATTTGCCAAAACTGGTGGGAACCAAGCCGCTGCTCAGCTACTTTGGACTTAACAGATTGAGCATACAACTCTCTTGCGTTCCTTATTACTTTCTTACAATGGTTGCTGGCAGTCCTGAAAACGGCTTTAGTTTCCATACATCTATTACGTTTGAAGCAGTGGAAAAAGTGATTTCTGTGCGCAATGGCAGCAGCACATTCTGGAGAGAACCATGGCTGGCTGTTAGGTTTTTGCTGAAACTTTTTAGAGGGTATGAAATGGTCAATACCTACAATTAACCATTCAGTTAGGTCTAATACTATAGAGGACACATCCTTTTTAAACATGGAATGCAGAGGTAGATCAGATATAAATGTACGGAAGCTATCCCAGTCAGCCTTAGTGTATCGATATACTGTACGATGAAGAGGTACGTCTGGGGACTTATTACATTTCATTTTTATCTTAATTGATACAACAGAGTGGTCGGAAGATCCAAGAGGCGACAGAACAGAAACTGAACATAGTTCAGGGCAAGTTGTGAGAAAAAGGTCTAGTAGGCTCGCATACTGGCCGTCATTATTGGGCACACAGGTAGGTTCCTGAACAATCTGAGTGAGGTCATAGGCAATGGAGAAATCATGACAGAACCTCCCCTCATCATCAGTCTTGTTTGAGTGGGTCAACCATTCGACGTTGTGAACATTGAAGTCTCCACATACGTGAATGTTAGCTGAAGGATAAGTAGAAAGGACTTGGTCAATTTTCTCAGATATGCTTTGAAAGATAGTAACTCCGCTGTTGTGGGGGCGATAGAGAGTAAATATAAATGCAGTAGTGTGAACTAAAGCAACCCAGAAGCACATATAGGGTAAGTTAGGATCTTCTCTGGAGATGTCCCTCTCACATGGAAAGCTATCTTTAATATAGGCACATATTCCATGCCCATGGCGATCTTAGGGGTCAGATTTAGAAGTTAAGTTAGAGTATCCTGTAATTGCAAACTCATCTAGGGAAATAGCCTGTCCAATGCCAGTTTCACTTAAAAATAAAAGGTCTGGTTTAGTCTCCTGTAATTGGGTTTCAACCTCTGGAAGGTTAGAACGAAGACCCCTGATGTTGGAGAAGGAGACATGGTAGTAGGGGTCTACGTTGGAAGTTGGAGAACCGGGTTTAATCGTGTATTTTTTCTTGAAACTTGTCATGATGAAATTTTGGAATTTGTGGACTAGGTCGACAGATTTACTTAGAGCAGGACAGAGAGGGGAAACTAAGAGAGAAAAAGAAACGAAGAATTTTTTTTTTTTTTTTTGTAGCACATGATAAGGTAAAGCCGTAACAATTACCCACTAGTATGGCATCGAGAGGCCCCACCAGAAGCTACTGCATGGTCCAGATTCCATTCACCAAATGGCAATACAGCAGCCCCAGTACTTTGCACCTGCTGATAGGACAGCCTCCTTAGTGGTTAATCCAAGGTTCGGGTCCCTGACTATCAGGCGGATAACGTCAGCCCAGACAAAACGTTTACCTCCAGCACCCTTACTAGTGACATGGCTACAAGGATAGACATAGAAACAGAAAATTTCCACCAACTCTGCCAACTGTTCGCGCAATAATACTGCCAACCTAGAAAACAGCTTTTTCTTCTCCCTTTGTCAGAAAAATCACTCATTTAAAAAATGAGGACTGAGGGACAAATAAGAAGAAGCGAGAGTAACAGGAGCTGCCGATAACGCATCCACAATGCGTTTTCTACTCTCCATTAAAAAAAAAAAAAAAAAAGCTAGCATTTAATACAACAGAAATACATAAATTAAATACTGAAATAAAATGTAGTTATTAATATTGGAATCTAAAAATAAAAAGTGCGAATTAGTAGAGAAAATCACTTATCACAACAACGCTTCTTCCGTCTCCAAACTGCAAACTAGTGAAGAATTAAACTTTTAATAGCGTTCAGAAGATTTTTTTTTTTTTTTAAATTAACCGTTAAGAGAAAGCGTGATTTTATTCTGAACTTTAACTAATCACGTTTTAAGCAACTTATGATATAAAGGAAAATCAGATGGGGGGGGGGTGTTCTTCCAAAGTTAGTTGGTGACGTTATAAGTAATTGCGAGATAAGATGGGAGCCAGAAATTAGGGGTGGGGGACTGAAAATGATAATATAATGGATAGATTATACAATATTTAAGATCAACTTGGTAGATAAACATTTATGGACGGAAAAAAAAATAAAAATAAAAAAAAAAAGCTAGCATTTAATACAACAGAAATACATAAATTAAATACTGAAATAAAATGTAGTTATTAATATTGGAATCTAAAAATAAAAAGTGCGAATTAGTAGAGAAAATCACTTATCCCAACAACGCTTCTTCCGTCTCCAAACTGCAAACTAGTGAAGAATTAAACTTTTAATAGCGTTCAGAAGATTTTTTTTTTTTTAAATTAACCGTTAAGAGAAAGCGTGATTTTATTCTGAACTTTAACTAATCACGTTTTAAGCAACTTATGATATAAAGGAAAATCAGATGGGGGGGGGGTGTTCTTCCGAAGTTAGTTTTTCTCTCATTGGAATCACACTACCCTCTACTTTTAATATATATGTGTGTGTGTGTGTGTGTGTGTGTGTGTGTGTGTGTGTGTGTGTGTGTGTGTGTGTGTGTGTGTGTGTGTGTGTGTGTTATTTTTTATTACCGTATCTTTCTGTTAAGTTACATTATTGTTATTGTTTTAAATCCGTCAGCTTCTGTTGGGACAACATGCATATATATATATATATATATATATATATATATATATATATATATATATATATATATATATATATATATATATATATGTATCTTTTAACATTATTTTATTATTCCGTGTTTTTATTTTTTTCATTGAAAATTATGTTTAGATAATTGTAATAAATGAAACAAGTGATGAATTACATAAAAACTGAAATGAACAAAACCCAGAAAATTGTAAATGTAGATACTGTGAACAAAGAGACGAGACAGTAAATCATATATTAAGTGAATGCATCAAACTAATATAAACAGAACACAAAAGCAGACATAGCTGTATAAAGGTAGATCACTGGGAACTATGCAAACGTCTACACTTTAAATATACAGATAAATAGTATGTTCATAAACTGGAGATAATATTGAAAAATGAAAATCATAAAATTCTTTGAACAACCAAACACGGAAACCAGATGTAAAATAGTCAACAAGAAGGGAAAAACCTGTACAATCATAGACCTCACTATCTCAAGAGACCATAGAGTGAAGATTAAGGAAGAAGAAAATCTGAAAAAAAAAAGTTGGACAAATTGAAACTAATGGGAAGATATATACTGTACAATGCACAGCATTGATGAAAATAGTTGAAATATTAAGGAGAATCCTTCAGTGCAGAACCAACTCACATGACCTTATAATGCTAACCAATTGCAAGTGAGCTAAAATCGAATGTAGCTGTGGTGTAGCCACATGTAGGAAAATTGCATGAAATTAATGAAATGGAAACTGAAACTATCACAGTAAAATCACATGATCTGCACCTTCCTCCCCCCCCCCAAAAAAAAATACACATGAAATACAAACATACAAACTCATTCAAGCTAGAAAACCTTGGATGATAACAAGCAACCTAAACTAAAAAATGTAAAATAATACATTTCGCCATCCCAGCAGTTCACAGGTTGAACACCAAAAAAGCAGAAGTTGTAGACAATCATCAATGTTTTTTTTTTTTTTTCGAAATTGCCAGACAAAGCAAGAAACCAGTTGATATAAGGAGCTGACAAGAACAAAAGATGATTATCGCCAAAACAGAAGATGCCTATTGGCCTTAGTTTAGGCAGGAGGAAAGCAGTCAGCAGAAAGAGAGTTCCATAAGCCTGCAGTTCTTGGAAAGAAACTACTGGATGTTGGTTGATTGTTTTTGTGTTATGGCATATCAACACTTTTCAGGTTACTTAAAGCCGAATGCAGTGATTTTGAAGAAAAATATTTTAATAGAATATATTTATTTTTTTTTTTTTCAAGTTGGTTTCTATTTAACCCATAGTTGGGACCCTAACAGGTACTACCACTCCAAATCAGAGTGGACCTGGGAGCAATGGCAATTAAAGGGTGGCTCCACACTCCCCAAAGTCCGCAAGTCATCTGCTCAGAATTTCAAACGGAACTCTTTATTTAATCCATGGGGAGAGCGAATAGCATGAGTTTTGTTTCGTCAGCCATGACCAGGTAGAAGTCCTAAGTAATTTGTAATTGTAATTTTTTCTGTTGCTCGCACTGAGGATTCAACCTTCAGGAGTGTAACTTTCACAACTGAATTTTAGAAAGTGTTCTATCCACTGCACTATGGATCCTTGCAGATTCCCAAGTTCGACATGAAGATTCATGAATTCTACAGAAAGTTGGTTGGTTGTTTTTGTTTTATGGCATATCAACACTTTTCAGGTTATTTAATGCCAAATCCAGTGATTTTGAAGAAAAATATTTTAATAGGATATTTTTTTTTTTTTCAAGTCAGTTTTTATTTAACCCATAGTTGGGACCCTAACAGGTACTACCACTCTGAGTCAGAGTGGACCTGGGAGCAAGAGCAATTAAGGGGTGGCTCCACACTTCCCAAAGTCCGCAAGTTGGGGCCTCACCATTGAATATAATTTAAGGTCTCTACAGAAAGATTTCCAAGTTCAACAAGATACACTTGAAGAAGACCGGAGATTACACTGACTGAAACGGGTAAATAACACTCAAGATGAGAACGGGTGTCAAAATAAATCCAAATAATCCAAATAATCAATCCTCATCTCAAACATTCAGAACCTCGGGAGACTTATTGTCACAAAAACTCCAGAGAACGCCATCTGTTACCAGTAAGCGATCATTGATAATGATTTGTGTGAAAATGAGCTCCTGGTGAGTCAATAATAATAATGATGATGCTGATTTTTTTCTCAGCAGTTAAAATATTTGTTTCATAATAGTTTAAAAAATATACAGTAACTGAATCGACTATTTACAGTATCAGATTATTTATATATGCATAAAAATTATAGTTGGACTTTGTTTAATGGCAAATTTTACTTGAATGTGTGAAAAAGAAACATATTTATGCACACAGTAATATGTAAATTACTAGAAGGGTCTATTATATTATTTGGATTATTCAAACTACTGTTCTCATAACGTTTTCAGTTGATGTAATCTTCAATCTTCTTCAGGTGTACCTGGTCAAACTCGAGAATCTGCAGAGAATTTTGAATGGGAACCTTTATTTAATCTATGGGGATAGCATGCTCTACTACCATTTGCCATGACTGGGTAGAATTCTTAAGTAATTCGCAATTATATTCTTAGCATCGTAGCATTGCCCACACTGGAGATTGAACCTTCAACTTCAAGAAGAGTGTCACTTAGAACTTAATGGACAAGGACCCAGAGCATAGCAGATAAGGTACCAAGTAAAATTTAGTTGTAAAAGACATTAATTGGCCCCAATCTGAGAGTTTTCAGAAATGTTAATTCTTACCAGGATCCCGTCCACGTGTTAAATACGGGGTGGAACGATAAATTTGTCGCCCTAAAGAAAAGAACACTACAGCTTCATTTTAAAACTTTTATTAAAAAAAAAAAAAAATTTTCAGGTAGCTTGATTATGTAGTAGAGCTGACATCTATTCAATGTAGCCATCTTCAGCCTCAATTAGCACCTTGATATGGAATTGGGAGCATGCTTTTTCTACAAGCGCCAACAAGAGCTCAGCAAGTACTCGGCGATCAGGATTGTTTTGGTGCTGTTGGAAGTCATGTTGGTGATGTTTTCGATGTATGACCAAATGAAGTAGTCCAGCAGGTTCAGGTCAGGAAGGAGAAGTGGGCCAGTGAGAGAAGGGTACAAAATCGTAGCACTCCTTCTGAAGCCAAGACTAGGTCTCTTTGGGCTTGTGAACTAGCGCCAAGTCCTGCTGCCACACCCAGAGTCTGCCAGTAGCCACTTGATTGCACCAGACGATCACCACACACTTCAGCACATCCAGGTACACTTTAGTGTTAACTTTCAAGCCAACTTCGAAGATGTGAGGTGGCATGATGTGGCCCCCACCTGAAACCACACTTAAAACCATGACCGTGGCCAGAAACTTTGTTGATCTGTGCTCTCAAGTGTTGAACCGTCCGGATTTGCATTTTGAGGGTGCTGGCTGTTGAGACACTTGTAGTCTGTCTAAACTGTACGAACGAACTCGCTAAACCAAGATGGCCGACTCCTATTTATATCACCACAAGCAAGGGAGGTAACCAATGTCTACATTAACATTGCTGCTGTCCTCAAGTGAATAATTTATTTCTGATTTAACAAGTCCCTTAGAAGCTCAGACGAAGCTCCTGCCTTGGTCAAACAATCAGAGACCTGATCACAACCCTTGATCCATTCTATCTGTATCTCCCCTCTACTCTTCATTTCCTTCAGCCTTGCTACATCTATTCTCAATCATCGATCGCTTACCAGATTGTTGGAATTCAATGTCTCCACAAGTGATGCATTATCTGTCTTGCAGAGAACGTCTGGCAATTTAGATAACTGAAATACCTCTTGTATCATAACCGCAGTCAAAACACCAGCATCAGCTCCCTCATTCAGAGCAAGAGTCTCTGAGGCCAATGGGCTTTTTGTCACTCTGTCCAATTTCTTTGACGCCCAACACATGGGGGCCATTTTGTCAGTACTTCCTCCAATAAAGACAACAAAACCACCCTGTGAAGATCCATCTTCCAGACTGGCATAAGAGGCATCAGTATAACACAAAATGTGTAAATCTGAGGGCTTTCCCAATTTTGGAAATGTTATAGAACCCTTCTTGGATTTCAATTTTGATAAGGCTTTATTCGCCTCAAATAAGGCTTTTACTTTGGGATGCTTTCCAGTGTTGCTCATTTTACACACATCAAAAGCTATATCAGGGCGTGTTTGAGTTGAAACCCACATCATCTGACCTGCAAGTCTCTTCAACTCATGCTTTTCTTCTTCATTCAGTTCATCATTTTTCCTCAGTATCCTCCCTTTGCTTATTTCTATTGGAGATATGGAAGATACATATAGATCTTGTTCTACAGTGATCCCATTTTCCTGTTGATTAACATTCAGTCCAACATATTTGAATGTTCCACTTTCATGAGATCCCACCTTAAATTTTTCTTTCAATGTTGCAATCACATCCCTTTCAAACTCTGTGTTTCCACAGAAAACAAAATCATCCACGTGCATAGCAAGAATTCCAGTCAAATTTCCTTTAATATCATGCCACAAAAACAATGCATTATCATAAGCACTTGCTACTCCTTTTAATTCAATCAAAGCCTGAGTAACTCTCTTGTACCATGCCCGTGGAGCATCATTCAATCCATAGATGCATCTTTTTAATTTCCACACTTGAGATTTAGGACAAACATCAGATGGTGGCCTCAGGTACACATCTCTCTCTAAAATACCACCTTGCAAAAAGGCTGAGGTAAAATCTATGGTCTGCAGCATCCAATTCTTTATTGATGCGGTTAGCATGACCATTCGCATAGCTTCACGGCTACATGTTGGGGAGTCCGTTTTCAGATTACTATTTTCTTCATAGCCTCGTGCTACAAGGCGAGCTTTCATTGTTTTCTGATTATCCTTGAATTTTTCAGTAATCACCCATCTTGTGGATATTGTTTTTTGACCTGTGTATGGCACACATTCAAATACTTCATAGGTGTTCATGTTTTTTATTTCTTTATGCTTGGCATCCATTACAGCTTTCGGCTGCTCTTGTTCAGCGGTGAGCAGGACTACATTTTCCTGTTCAGTATATTGGGGCACTTCTCTCCAATGATCAATATGATTCCAGTTGATACAAACTTGATCCTCGTTTTCATCCTCAGGTTCTATATTGATCCAATGACTATATTTGCCAGTTGATTTAGGCTGTACTGACATAACCTTTCCTTTCTTCCACTCCTCACTTCCATTTATTTTATAAGTTATGGTCTTATTTCGGCCAGGTTTTTCAGTCTTATCTCTTAAACTGGTAGAACTATCAACAACTTCTTCTCTGTCTATATCTTCACTTTCTACCACTTGATTCTGCAACTCCTCCTCCTCAACTGGAAGGTATTCATTCTTCCCTTCTGTAGTGTTTCCCAGCATTTCAGCTTTTTTTGTTCTTTTTTCGTTGTTTTTATTCACTTTCATCAATTGGCACGGATGCATCCTATAAAATGCTCCGCCATGTCTGATTAAGACAAACTGGCCTTCTCTGCCTAACACTTTTGCTGGACCACGCCATCCTTTAAAACCCTGCCTCCGATAATAGATTTGGTCTCCGGTAGCATAATCTTCATCAGCATAAGTTCTGACATTAGACCTGAGAGCTCTCCTAATTCTCTCACTGGACTCAGCTTCCAAAAAGTTTCTCCTTGCACTATGGAGAGCATTTAAATTTTTTCTCACCATGTCACTTGTAGTAGAGGACTCCATAGCAGGTAACTGGTCTGTCAGAATTGAGGGTGTATTTACATTGAAACCGAATACAAGTTCATTTGGACTGTGTCCAGAGTAATTGAGGAGGGCATTTTTTGCACAAATAGCCCATGCCAAGGCAATTTCAGGTTCACACTTCTCATCGTCAATTGTTTTTTTCATTGCCTCAGCAACTATCAAATTATGACGTTCTACAGTACCGTTGCTGAATGGACTTTCTGCGGCAGTAGTACAGGTCTCTATGTTGAGTTTTTCATTCATCTGTCTATAGTGTTCGTTGTTGAATTCACCCCCATTATCACTCAGAAAACGAACAGGAGATCCGAAATAGGTAATCCACATCATAAAGATGTTTTTGATGATCTCCTCCTTCTTCTTTGTTTTGATCAATGTTGCCGCTGAATACCTGGTAGCGGCATCAATGAGATGTAGTATCCACACCTCATTGTGGATGAACTCTTTCAAATCCATACAAACTGTGTGATTAAATCTATTGCCAAGAGGCAATCCCACAACCGGTCGCAGTGGAGCTTTTTTAAATCTAAGGCAAATTTGACAGTTTTCACAAACCTCCTCAATCGCCTTTATAAATTCCTTGTCATTGAATTTGCCACTTTTTTTAACCAAGGAAACAAGTTTTTCCTTCGAGGCATGAGCAAACTGTCGATGAAGTTTTTCTGCTTTTTTTTTTTTTCTGTGAAAGAACACTGACCAAAATTCTGAACATGTAATACAATGTTCTTAGTACCACTATGATCCAACAACTTATTTGTTAAGGGGAGACAATAGTGCCCTGAAGTTGTGGTCTTTAGTTCAATACATTTATCAAAAATCCAGCACATATCTTTCCGGAAATCTAGCACTATTCCTGCTGTCTTCATTGATTTGTGACTTAATAGAAGAGGCAAGTCGTTTTTCACAATATCTGCTTCGATATAAACTCTTATACCTCCGAGTGTAACCGGAAATTTAGCAACTTTAATTGCTGTGACAGCCACTCTATCACCAAAACAAAAACTCCGGTCTGAGTTCGTATACTTCACTAGTTGCAGGTCACTTTCATTTAAAGTATCTAAATAAACATCAAGCCACACTTCGCCAGCCAGTGTGCGAGTACAAGCAGAATCCAAGACTGCCATTCCAAATGTTTCCTTTACAAGATTTGAGATTTTTTCATTTGTACTGTTCAAATAAATATTTTCTTGAATGAACAACGTAATGTGTATTTGTTCTGTCGCTTCCGTAAACCTGGGCGTATTTCTAGGACACTCTCTAATTAGATGGTTCGGAGACTGACATTTGTAACACAACAACACGTTTCCACTTTGGTCACATGGATTAGATTGTCCTCGACGAAAACGCCTTTTGTTGTTACCCGGTTTAGAATAATTATAGTTGACGATTTCGGGCTCTGATTTCACTGCCGGTACATTTTCATCACGATAAATGTCACCAAATACTTTCTTTATCGATTCCTTCATGTTTTGATACGTCAAAACAGAACATGTTGTCCGCGCTAATTTTTCGTTCTCTTCCGATATGTTAACCGCGTTCAAAACAAGAAAAGCTTGCACTCCTTCCGGTAGAATAATGTAGAATTTTTTTAATCTTTGGTACAAAAACTCATAACGAACAAGAAAGTCATTTATACTGGTACCTGACGGTCTTTTATAAGTGTAAAATTCCTTAAAAGTCATGTAAGCGCGCGTGTGTTCATCCTTTAAATATATGTCATCCAGTTTCTTTATTAAGATCTTCAAGCCATCTCGTCCGCCGATGTCACTTGTTGGCAATTCACGAACACATTCTCTAATATTCGGTGGTAGCGTCAAAAACACTGCTGGCCCTTTTTTTTCCTCAGAAAGATCCGTGAACAACGACCACATTTCAACGTCTTGTTTCCAGTTCTCGTAAACATCCTCCCCCTCCAACAATGGAGGTTGTTTGTTCGAAGTTGCCATATCCGATATCCGATCTGTCTAGTGCTACAGACAAGCTGTACAAAAAAAAAAAAATTTTTTTTTTTTTTTTTTTTTTTTTTTTTCCGTTTTGTCGCACACAGAGGGATATCTCTGCTACCATTTGTTGAGACACTTGTAGTCTGTCTAAACTGTACGAACGAACTCGCTAAACCAAGATGGCCGACTCCTATTTATATCACCACAAGCAAGGGAGGTAACCAATGTCTACATTAACACTGGCAATTGTCCTATTGTCATAACTTGGATCGGTAGAGAGCATGAGCTGTACAGCAGCACTTCTCCGATCTTGCTTGTGGAATAATTATGTCATTTTCAGACAGGATAGAAGATTCCTATCGCTCTTGGAATTTGTACACAACTAGCCAACTAGAAGATGGTTTGCAACAAAAAAAAAAAAAAAAAGAAAACTGATTTTCATCAAACGGAAATGGAATCATGTCATCTTTTTTCTATGACGACAATTTTATCGTTCCACCCTGTAGAAACAATTTTTGAGCTTTGAGGAATGTAGAATCATCCTTCACTTACCATTATTCCCAGATTAACCCGGGTTTGTGTTAGTACCTATGAGAGTCCTATTTTTTCTTAGTAGGGAAGATCACTGCTTAAAAGACCTAAAGGCCACTCAAGGATAAGGGTTAATGGCTATATTTTTTTCCTTTCTGTCTGATACACAGTTTGCAACCCGGAATGAAAAATATGTTTGTTTTATAAAATAAAATCAGTCACACTATTTCAAAACAAGACGAAAAGAAGCTGAACAAGAATGATGAGAAGAACGGCAAGTGAAAAGCACAAAAAAATTCACTTTAAAGATGACAATTAGTACACACACCAACATTTCTGAAGCTGCCATCCCAGATTTCTTATATATATATAGTCTTGAAAGCTTTTTAACCTTAAAAACTATATAAAAAAAAGTTTTATAAAAATTATTTTCTCAGTAAATCATTTAATCTCTGGCAATCGCTGAATAAACCAGCTTTCTTGAACTAACAATAATTCTACGTTTTCAGGGATCATCAGTTGTTTACCATGAAACACTGTTTTGAGGATATATAAAAACAAAACAGTATATTAATGTATGAATTCATTGTTTGAATTGAAATAAATTTTATTGTGATATTTTTAGAAATTTTGATCGATTCATAAAGAATATGCAACATTTGTGTTATTTTTGATGGCATGCGGTACTCTAATAGAAATATAACTAGAATATCTGTCCCAAAACGGGTAAAATTTATGGTGCTGGTGCAGAATAATGATGTTTTAAACAAACGCATTTCAGGTGAAAACATTATTACATACTTACGTGTCATGTTGAAATTAGAATAAATTCCAAATTTACAAAAAATAATGCAAAGAACTCATCCACAATTACCTTCTGATATTTTGTGCTTAAAAATAGCCGAATTACAATTATGTAGTCAAAATGATCAATTGCAGTTTTCTCCCCTGCATCTTGCAAACTCGTCAATGTTATAACAAGTACGATAAAATTCGATAAACTCAATAATTTTTATTTTTATTTGTAATTATTTTTCTACTGGATCATTTTTCATAATTTTTTTGAATTTATACTAATTTCGACATGACACGTTAAGTACATAATGTTTTCACCTGAAATGTGTTGGTTTGAAGCATCAATAATATGCATAAGCACCAAATTTATTCCCAGAACAGAACAGCTTTGCGCCAATTTTATTACTGATTTTAAACCTGCAAATCGGATAATTTGTCCAAATCACCAGATCTAGGAAGGTTGTCGACTAAAACTAAGGAGATTTCCTTCCCTCAGTGTTTTTGCTGCCATCACGTATGAGGTCAACAGCACAGGTTTTATATCAGTTTTTCTTTGCCTACAGGGTGGTCAAAAAGTCAGGTAACATGTTAAAGGTAGAAAAAACAATATGATCCATTATAATCTCTATTTGTTTAATATTATTTGTTTAAATATTTGAGTGTAATATATAAACTTACCCCTCCTGATTTCTGGCTTTGGGGCTATGTAAAGGATAGCGTTTATGGCAAGAAGCCTGATACAATAGCGTCTTTAAAGTTATTTATTGAAGAGGAGATTGCGCGGATATCAGCTGACATGATTACACGTGTTACACAATCAGTGGTTAATCGCTTCCAGCGATTGATAGAGAGAAATGGACGACAATTAACAAAATAAACATATTTCATGTTTGTTTCATTTTATATTTCAATGTATGGTACTTAAATATACGTGTATTGCTAATATCGTTTTTCTTTAAAATGTTACCTGACTTTTTGACCACCCTGTAGATGGATACCCTGACAAGATCTATGGGTTCATCACACAAGGAGAGGTAACCCTGTGCCTGGGTTCTAAACCAGGTATTTCTGCACTCCATCCTGGATTGATAAGAATACTAAGTTTCTACTTAAATAAAGTTTTGTTCTCTTCCTAAGAAATTAAAATAATATAGGAGATATGTTCCCTTCTTGCTATAAATAGAAAAAGGGGTAAGTATAAAGCCTGGGCAGCAAAACCAAATTAGTTTCTACTGGCATTTGAGCCTGGTGTTGCCCGGGTTTTTAGAGGTGTATGTTGAGCAAAAAAAAAAAAAAAAGCGGTCAATTTTTTAAACTTTGACCCCCTATTATGACACCTTAAAATTTATTGTTTTGGGCTCAAAATCAAGTTATTAAGTTAGATCCATGTCTAAGGAACCTATATGTAAAATTTCAAGTGTTTAGACCCAAAATTCGCGGAGGAGTTTGGTAGAGTTCTCAAAGGTCAAATAGTTGAACTTTGACCCCTTAATCGCCAAATTTCTGGCCGAAAACCAATCACATCGATTTTCCCAAATCTCAGTACCCTATATATCAAATTTCGAGTTTGTAGACTTAAAATTGACAGAGTTATTGCATAGGGAAATGTACACACACAGACACACAGACAGATACGCAGACACATTCACTTTTATATATATATATATATATATATATATATATATATATATAGAGAGAGAGAGAGAGAGAGAGAGAGAGAGATAGAGATAGATAGATTAATTTAAAAAAAAAAAAGGAATACAAGCATATGTTCTCACATGGAAGTTCTGTAGCAAGCTCTGTCTCTACAATATTTCACTTTTTCACTTCAACTTGTGCAGCTGGCATTGCACAAAAACAGTATGCATTCTGACGATTTGTCCGCTATGAGTCAAGTATTAATAGGCAAATATTTATTGATGCTAAAAATAATGGATTCTGAATAATGGGCAATTAACACTTCCCTCACTATCTAACAACCACAAGGTTGCTTGCACAGCAACTGAAAAGTCTGAATTGCTTGCCCAATTGGTTTGGGCAACCACGTTCTCCCAAAATTCCCTATGTGGACAAAAGCCATGCTCAATGATTTGAAAATCACCTTTTCTCATGTTCATGATATCATAAAACACCTAGGCAGTCTTGTGGGTCTGCTCTCATCCCTGCTATACTAATAAAGAAATGTTCTGTTGATGTAGCCCCTGTTCTCGCAAAACTCTACAACAAATGCCTTACCGAATCTTGATTCTCTGATAGCTGGAAAATTTCTCCTGTTTACCAGTATTCAAGAATTCTGGTGAGAGAACTGACCCACTTAATTATCATCCTGTTAGTCTCATTCCTCTCTTTGCTCAAACTTTTGAGTCATTAATCACTCAAGCTTTAGTCCACCGCTTCATAAATGTCTAACTTTTTTCTGACCAATGGTATGGATTTAGGCAAGCTCGTTCTACTATGGATATCCTAATGGTCATCTCTGAACACTTATACCATGTACTGGATAAGGCAGGAAAAGCTAGGACAGTAATCCTTGATATATCGAAAGCTTTAGACAGGATCTGGTATGAAGGGCTTCTTATGAAAATTAAATCATACGGTATTACTGGACAAATACTTAATGAAATCAAATTTTTCTTAGACAAGAGAAAAATCCAAGTTATCCTCAATGGCCGTGTCCAAACAACATGATATAAATGTGAGTGTGCCTCAGGGGTTGATTGTTAGACTTTTGTCATTCCTGATAAAATTGTCTCCGAGATGGGTATATTTGCTGATGACTATCCTCTAAAAAAGACATGTGGGGAAAACAAATGAACACATATCTAAGGCAATGGCTGAAACCTTAGAGAATGAACCCCAGTCTGTAGTGAAATGGGGATGTAAATGAATGGTAACATTTCATACTACCAAGACTAAGCTTCTTTTCTTTGACAATTACAAGAAAACTTCTCAATCACTGAATGCCATGATTAATAACACTCTACCTAAAATGTTGCTAAGGTTGCTGTAAGGAAGGTGAGCTCCCTTTACCGTGCTAGAAAATTACTCACATTTACCAATATCCTTTGTCCTATCGCCGCAATATTGCATCCTCGTGTCTGTTTTACAAGTACTTTATAAAATGCACTCTGATGAATTCATAGCATTTGTGCACTTGATGTGAATACTGCTAACTGATCCAACAAGCAGCAAAATTCCACACCTTCATTATAGCGGCCCCTAGATGTCAGAAAGTCTTTTACTCTAATAGCTTCTTCCCTCGAACAGCTAGACTTTGGAATTCCCTCCCTGTTTCCTGCTTCCCTGACAATACTAACATGCAGAAATTTAAATGTAATGCAAACAGACATCTTGTTGCTCAACTCCCTACATAGTGCCCCTTAATGCTAAATAATAGCTCCTTACATCTAAGTCACAATATGACTTGGTGAATAAGAGTTTAAAAAAAAAACATGACTAAAATTTTTATTCCAATTTTGATCAAAATACATTTCATCATTTTGATTCTAGAAAATGTCTAAAATTTAAGGCTTAAACTATAAAAGATTTAAAGAATAAATTGAAGTTTATGAAATCTTGCTTAATTGGTGTCTAATGACTATGGATCAAATTTAATGCAAATTTGATAATATTTGAATTTTTAAATCGGAGGTTGTGTCCTTATTTTGCCCACTAAAACCCATTTAAAATGCTTCAAAGAAAATGAAATTTATGAATTATTTATTAACGTATTTATTGTCATTGGAATATTTATTAATTAATGTATTAATTGTTAAAATTTCACAAAAATCAGAGGTATATGAATTTTCATGCAAGACTTCTATGCTTTTTTTTGTCCCCTTTGCATAAAAGTAAATTAAACTAAATATAGCCTACAGTTGAATCCCTTGCGTCTAGCAGCTGTGTTCTAAAATGCATAATGATCGGTTTATTAGCCGAGGTATGCACACACAATTATATAAACATAACAAAGTTTATAAAGATATGTAATTGGCTATTTTGTTTATGTTTGTTCTAGCTTTTATTTGAAGTGAGTTTGAGCTATAAATAGCAAGTCAGAAATGATGAGAAGACTGGCTATAAAGGAAGTACTAAAACAAACGTTCTTTCATTGTTGTTAATGCTAACATACACTTTTTTATTCAAATTCAGACATACTTAAGATTTGCCACTTGAGAATTATCGCCATTTTAATGAAGAACATATGTAGAACTGTAAGGATCTAAGAAATTAGTAGTTTGAGGTGCCAAATTATACCATATCTCCAGACCCTTTAAAGGGATGCAAATGAAGGGTTGTCAAGAGGTCAGTGTCCAAGAGCCCAAATTTCTATGTTGTGTCAGGAAGAAAGTATGTTTTTGTATTAGTTATATTACTGTTGTAATCTTCTTGAGTTTTATTCTCACACCGTTTTGGCCGATGTAACCTCTCATCTTCTTTAGGTGTGTCTTGTCAAAGTCAGGAATCTTCAATTAAAAAATTTTTTTAATGAAAATTGCTCTAGACAAGAGATGAGACCACTTGATATAAGGAGCAAATATATATATATATACATATATATATATATATATATAGGCTGACCCCCCCCCCCAAAAAAAACGGGCCCAACTCTAATTAGGCCCTGTTTTTTAGTGTTTTGTCCAAATGAAACAAACTTTGGTCATAACTAGTTTATTATATTCAAAACATTACATCAAAACACTAGGGTCTTTGGCCTTTTTTTTCTCCGTTGACTGTAAAATGCTCAGAAAAAACAATTGAATGTCCTCTTTTTGGGGTCACCCTGTATATACATGTATATACTTCTATTACTTCAAAGTGAAAAACTAGCTAATGATAAGTTTTAGATGAATAAATTTCGACCCAGAAAATAGCAATTCTTCCCCCTTTGTAAGAAACATCGCTCATGGAATATGAGGACTAAAGGACAACATAAGGAAAGAAAAGTATCGAACCTGTGCAGAATTTCGAACTGAATCCTTTATTTAATCATTTTTTTCTTAATGAGTTATGATATCAGCTTCCCAACAGTTCTACTGCTGACCTACTCATCACCACTAGATGAGCAAGAAATCAAGATATGAAATCCCAGAATAATGAAGATGTGCAGAGATACATTAATTTAAAAACTAGTCTGTCAAATAGTTTCATACACAGCGAACACACAGACACAATTTGTAAATAAGAAAGAATAAGCAAATATCACCCTTTTGACCTTACTTCTGACAGACTGGTGTCGACACTTACTTTCCTTTACTTCTGTTCCGTCTCTCTCTCTATTTTTCGCCATGGTATACAACAGTGACGGACGGTGCACCATGTTTTCTAAGTTTAGTTTACACATACAAACCAACTCTGTAATGAAAAACTTTTGCGTCCTGATCCAGCCTTACCGAGGTAAGTTAAACATTGCAAAATCATGAACAAACTCTACAATCCATGAATTACCTCGATAACAACATTGAACAAAATATTTACTCTCAATCCACACATGATCGCCAGAGATCAACAAATACACACATGGTCTTATCCATTTTCCATCAAAAGGTATTGTTTGTATAAAAAAGTGTATAAATATTTTCTACTTGTTTTAAATAAATTTTGCAGGTGGTACATATATAAACTCGACATCCCACTTCATTAATTTATGTCATTCAAACATGTAATGGTGCCGCAACAGATGATACACCAATATATCATAATACCACATGACAAAATTATCATAATGCTGTGAAAACATTTTGGATGAGCAGTCGTGTCTCATTACTTGTTCATTAATGAGATTTCATAATAACTTGTAACATTAATTGTGCTTACTTCTATATAATAAAGTAAAGTCAGTTGGATTCTGGATTTTTGTTATCAATACATTCCTTTTCTACAAAATCAACATTTCATTCTGAATAGCCATTTTATTTTGCTGAACGTTTATTCATGTTGTTAAGAATAATAAAATGCAGTTCAAGTTAATTCTTTCCAGAAAATGATTCATCCAGTCAGACATTTTCAAATAGTGCGGTAGGGAGGTATTCGTCTATTACAGACTTACTGCCCTTTGTTTGGTAGAGAAATAATAATATTTTAAAAGAAAAAATAAATAGGGATGTAACTCTGCACTCATCATTTGCAGACTGACTTCTCTTGCTTTAGAAAAAAGATAATATTTAAGGGGAAAAAACATCATAGTTTAAACATAATATAAGAAAAACAAATTGCATCTAAATATATTATCAGGCAATGCCATGTAGATACTGGGAGTAATATAACAAAATTGTTTTCGATAACAATTATGTTTTTATTATAAACTTGTATACTTTAATAACATTAAGGTCGCAACAAATAACCCTCTACCTAGGAGCTCATCTTTCAAACTCCTCACCTTAATATTCATAGGCAATATGAATTGGAACAAAGACATTGCCAATGCTGCTGCAAAGAAGGTGGGCTCCCTCTCCCATGCTAGAAAATTACTTATACCAGAGAACATCTAATATCTTTACAAAACCACAATTCGCTCATGCATGGAGTATTGTTGCTACATCTGGGCTGGTGCATCTACCATAAGTCTCTCACTCTTAGACAGGATCAGAAAAAAGGGTTTCAAGTCTAATAGACACTGCACTATCGGCCAAGCTCCAACCTCTGTCCCATCACCACAGTGTTGCATTCCTGTGTCTGTTTTACAAGTAATTTAATGGAAGTGCTCTGATAAACTCACAACGCTTACCTCCTCAATGTACAATACTCCCAACTGACCTGACAATCAGTAAAATCCCACCCCTTCACTGTTGAGGTCCCTAGATGCCAAAAAAAACTACTTCCCTCAGACTGCTAGACTTTGGAATTCTCTTCATGTTTTCTGCTTCCCTGACTGTACTAACCTGCTAAAGTAATGTAATATGAACAGACATTCCTTGCTCAACACCTAACAGTCCCCTGTTAGACACTATCACAAATAGTAGCCGTTTACATTCCAAGTGGCAATATGTCTTGTTTGAGGTGAGAAAGAGTTTTTTAAAAATAGCTTTTCACTTTATTTGTTTGTTTACTGTGTCTCTTTGAGAATCTCCATTTTTATCAATCTTCTGAGTTAAATTTTTGTTTCATTTGTGTGTGTGTGTGTGTGTGTGTGTGTGTGTGTGTGTGTGTGTGTGTGTGTGTGTGTGTGTGTGTGTGTGTGTGGACACAAACATTTACTTTCATCAATACATCAATTTAAAAATGAAAGGTGGTAATGCAGAACAGACATCCACAGAATTTAGATTCTTGTGGCGATTTTCCTTTTTTTTTTATTTTTTAAAATTTTTTTTTTTAAACTCTTATTTAGCCCAAACAAGGAATACTACCACTTGGACATAAGAGGCTACTATTAGGGACCATGTCTCCAGGACACTAAGTAGGGAGGTGAGAAGTAGAACACTTTCCTGCATCTAGCAATCTCTAAAGGTGTTGGATTTTGCTGCCTGTTGAGTTAGTTGGGGGTATTCATATCGAGGGGGCACAAGTATTACAGGTTTGTCAGAGTATGTTCTATTAAAATACTTGTAAACCAGACACAGGGATGTAATATTGTGGTAATGAGACAGGGGTTGGAGCTTGGTTGACAGTGTGGAACTTATTAGGCTTAAGACTCTTTTTTGGCCCCTGTTTAAGAGGGAGAGACTAGTGGTTGATATTTCCAAGTCTAGCAGTCCAAACGAAGAAACTGTTAGATTAGAAGATTTTCTGGCATCCAAGGTTCTCAACAGTGAAGGGGTGGGGTTTTGCTGCGTGTCGGGTCAGTCGGGAGTATGTAAGTTGAGAGGGCACAAGTGCTATGAGTTGATCAGTGCACATTCCATTAAAGTACTTGTAAAACAGGCACAAGAATGCACTATTGCAGTGATGGGAGAGAGAATATTTTCTACTTGTTTTAAATGAATTCTGCAGGTTGTACATATATAAACTCAACATCCCACTTCATTAATTTATGTCATTCGAACATGTAATGGTGCCGCAACAAATGGCTTGGCCGATAGTGCTGAATCTATTAGATTTAAGACTCTTTTTTTGAACTCTGTCTAAGAATGAGAGACTAGTGGAAGATGCTCCAACCCAGATGTGGCACCAATACTCCATGAATGGTGGATTTGTAGAGATATAAAATACTGTCACGTGTGATTAATTTTCTAGTACGGTAGAGAAAGCCAATCTTATTTGCAGCAGCCTTGGCAATGTCTTCATTGTCTTTGTTCCAATTCATGTTACCTGTGAATGTTAAGCCAAGGGATTAGATGGTATTTACCTCCCTTTCACTACAAGAATTTATGACACAAGTTCAAAAGGTGGGGATTAAAAAGAGTGCCCAACAGGTAGACACTCTGGCCTATTAAAAATGCCTGAGCAACCTCAGCAGCATTCACGAGTGTGGGGCTTCAGAAGATTAGCATTAACAACACTTTCTCAGAGGGAGATGGTAAAACCTGAGAAAGTGAACCTCCTAGGACTGTACAGAACCATACCCCGGCCCAATAGAATAAAGGTCACTTATTTCAAATGGCCAAGACTCTGTTGAACTGATTGTCGAAGATGTATCCTCAACTTGGTCAGTGGATAGACAGATACATGTGTAGCTATGTGAACACTCGGAGGACAGAACAGACTTTTTTTTTTATTTCAAACAATTTATTGTATTTTCTTGATTGCTCAGAAGAGGGCATATTTTTAATTCTATTGTTTTTTTTTTTTCCTCGGTTTTTTTTTTTTGGGGGGGGGGGAGGGATACTGATGGTTGATAATTGTTTTTTCATTTTTCATTTATTTTTATTTATTTATTATTCTTTCGGTCTTTTTTTTATTTGTTACCTTCTGGACATAGGTTTAGCTTAGCTTAGGGTTAGGGTTAGTAATAGCGTTCCAATCATTTTTTTTGTGTATGTTGGGGAGGGGGGAACTGCAAATGGTGGAATTAAAATTAGGCATATTTATGAAATATTAGAAGAAGAAGAAGAAGAAGAAGAAGAAGACAGCAAATGAAAGTCGGTGGTCAATAATTTATTTATTTATTATTCTTTCAGGTTTTTTGTTGCCTCTTTGACTTAAGGTTAGTGTTAGTGGTAGGGTTCCAGTGTTAATAGAACTAGTTTTTGAAATTTGCTTGGAAAATAACATCCAAAATGGAAGAGATTTTTTTAAATTTCATCATAGAGAAAGAGAAATAAATAAAGACCTGGTCAAAGATTGGTGGGTTTAGAAGTCAATTTCTTAAAGGCATCCAACCCAAGCAAGCATGTAAAACACAGATGATGAAGATGATGAATATCATTTATTCATTTCGTATTAATCAGATGATTATTGTTGGCACTCGTTTCTCCAATATCTTTCCAGTTAGAATTATTTCAAGAACTGCAAGCTTGTGGAACTCTCTTTTTGCTCACTGTTTTCCTCTTACCTATAGCCTTGCTCTTTTAAAGACTAAAGTCAATACACATTCCCTGTCTTTGCGATAATCATCTTTGTTCTTGTTAACTCCTTACATCAAGTGGCTTCATCCCTTGACTGGAATGATTTCCATTAAAAAAAAATACCATGGATCAATGTGGACATGCTTCCAGCTGATGAAACAAAAATAAAACCTTAACCCATGAATCAAATAAATGGATCAACTCAAAATACCATATAGATTCCCGAGTTCAACATAAAGATTTCCAAGCTTGAAAACATGCACCTGAAAAATATTAGAGGTTACATCGGCCAAAATGCTGTGAAAATAACCAAGATGAGAATAATCATCTTAATAATCCAAATAATTTAAGTTATTCCTTTCGTCATTCTTTACAAGTTATTCAATGAAGAATGAATGTGAAAAATTGCATGTGATCACAATCTTGACCGAGTTATAACTGTTGAGCAATGAAACCATTCGATTTTAACATATTTTTTAATGGAAATCGCTCCAGATAAGACATAAAAGTACTTGATTAAAGGAGCTTAAAAAATACTTCACGGTCAAAACTAGTCAACGATAAGCATTTGATATATAGATTCCAACCCAGAAAACAGCAATTCTTCCCCCTTTATCAGAAATACTGCTGATAGAATGTGGCTAAAGGACAAAATACGGAAAGCAAGAGTTATGAAGTTGCGTAAAGCAAACCTAAGACCCACTTTCTACTCTCCATTTTTCTTTTGGAAAGTTTGTAGAAACCATAAGCAAAGAGCAATTGCATCGATAAAATAAACAAGACAAAACTGATAATTATCTTGGCTACAAAATTTTTCACTCTCCTTTCATTGAAAAAAGTTGTAAACAGTGTTCGGTACAATTTACGTCAAAACATAAAAATAAGGTTTTCATCTATCACTTAATCGCCACTGAAAAACAGGAAGATGGTGTGTCACTCACCAAACACTATCAAACTGAATCAAAGAACGCTAAGCATCAATTTTGATACACAAGACAAACATATTATGGGTACTTTTATGAATGGGCATCTAAATACAAAATGGAGGCAAAGCATCCTTGGCCTTTTGACTAGGAGCAAATTGTAGTATCTGTTCTGATACTACACTTCATCTTTTCTGTCCTCGGTCACTGAAGGAAAAATTCCTTATAGACTGAGGTAATTTGTATTTTTGGTCTAATCTAGAGCATCCCTTTTGGTGGGAACTAGATTTTTCCCCACATAGAAAACCGAATTTGTGTCTAACTTTGCCCTCATCAGGAGGCAATTTTTTTTTTTCCATGGTCATAAAAATCGTTAGCAATAGACAGAGGCTATTAAGCTAATTAGAGAATACATAAAACTTAGGAATATCACGATAGTTAGACAATACAGAACTATTAAAATGTGACAGTGATACATGTTCATTCACACAATTTTGAGGCAGCACGTTCAGGACTGCAGAATACAATGCAAAAGGAGATTGCCGGTACATCTCTGACCATCTCTGTGATTATGCTGAGGGTCTAATGTGAATGCATGTCATTGCAGGTTTGATCTGTTCAGCCATACCACAGGACAATATTTAAGCATTATGGTGGAGCAAGAACCATAAAATAATGTGTAGACAATATATGCAATATATTATATCCAGAACAATCACGTTGACATACTGGTTCTCCCTAGATCACCAAAGTTAAGCAATGCTGAGCCTGGCAAGTACCAGATGGGTGACCATTTGGGAAGGTGTGGTGGTGTATGCACCATGAGGTAAAATACCAGGTTGAGAAACTGGTGCGATCTATCCCTCTCTCGAGGGTAGATAGGACTCTCTTAAGCCATGGTAGGCACCCCGTCTAGTGATGGCATCACGATAAAAAATACCCTTGATAGCCCTGGTGAAGCATCAAGTATTCAGTTACTGACAAGATTTGAATTACACTAGAAACTCATGTAGTGAGTTCAATCTCAGCTGTCGCCACACAGGAAGGATGATGGAATATATGCAATTGTCACATTCTGGTGAGTAGACAACAGATCTAATCCAAGCAGATCAGAGGGAACAGGGTCGCGACAAGGAATATGATGTAGAATATATCTGATGACATGATGTTGTAGATGCTCAAGAGAATCAGAACACCTTGTCAACTGCGACGAACACTAGGAACCTATATTCCAAGTGGGGATAAATTATTGCCTTGTAAAGCCTAGTCAGCAAATGCCATTCATGAGGAATTTGGTAGCTCAGGATATGCAACACGTAAAGTTCCCTATCATCCATGTCGGATACATAAAACAAGTGGTTGTCAAACCTGAGATTGCTAGATTACTCCCAGTTATGACATTTCGAGAATGGCACAAATGTCTCTTGAAACATAGATAAGGACTTTGCAAAAACAAGACTGCCTACTTGATAACGTTTCTACAAGTCATCATCGTCGCCGCCCATAATTTCGCTAATGTAAGACTCCATCCGAAGAACGTTAAAAAAAACATACCAAGTCCCAGCAACGATTCTGTGATCTCAAGACAGCTTTTCACAGGCTGAATATCCACTGCTCATCTACCGGCATAAAAAAATCTGCACGAGTAAAAGTGTCATGAAAACAGACAAAATATATGACCCCTTACTAATGAAGCTTACGCAAACAACAATGGATGAATATTTTATGCTCACAAACTGTTTCCCCCTAGTATTTTGCAGCTGTAAAGTTTTCTTTGTAAAATAACGCAGACATTAATAACTTCCTCAGTCTTGCAGGATTTCTTTGGTCACTAAAAGCTTCGAGCAAAACAATTACAATCATGCAATATTCTTCTTTCACTTGAATGATGTTTCTGAACTCTTGTCATAAAAATACACATTATTTTTTTAATTATGTATTTTTTTTTTTTTTACACAGTGATCACCACTTATCAAGGCCCGGAAGCCACGCAGGGATAAGGGTTATTACAAGTACATTACGTTAGTGTGGAGATTTGATGAAGTGTTTACTTAAGGGGGCGGTTCATTAGGAATTTGTTAACATTGGACTTAAAGACATCCAAGTTGTAGTCCGGAGGGAAGCAGGCAGACGGAACAGAGTTCCACAGGCGTGCAGTTCTAAGAAAGAAGCTTTGTTCATGGAATCCGCGTTTTGATTTAGGCACAGATACAGAGTGGGGGAAATTTTTCACAGTGGATTCAGCTAGACAGGTGTTTTTCGTGAAAGATTGGCGAGGGGGGACCAGGGATTGGAGTTCAGACGAGCACCTGCCATGAAAATAACGATAAAACAAGGATAGGCTCGCAACGTCTCTTCTGTGGGAGAGGGGTTGCAGGGTAGAGAAAAGGGCATCCCCCACTAAACCACAAAGTCTATTTTGTACTCTGTCAAGGCATGATAGGCTGTTTTTGGCAGCTCCTGCCCAGATATGGCAACAGTATTCCATCCTTGGACGTACTTGGCTTTTATATAGATAGAGAATTGCATCAGTAGTGAGATATCTTCTGGAGCGGTAGAAGGATCCCACCATCTTTCCAGCGACCTTGGCAACAGACTTGATGTACGTGTTCCTTTTCAGATCAGGAGTAAAGGTCAAACCCAGAAGCTTGTCAAAACACGGGGCCTCACCCAGACGAGAGCCATCCATCACAATTGATGCCAGCTGGGGATCAGAGCGTTGATGATGTAAGGATAGGAGTTTAGTTTTTGATGCATTAAAGGTAACCAGCCACATCTTCCCCCACTGAACCACGCGCTCGAGATCAGAGGAGAGAGAATCTGAGAGAACTTTGTCATTTACAGCCTTTGATGTGTTGCCGTAGATGGTCGTGTCATCAGCATAGATGTCAACGAATGATTTAAGTATGTGTTTAGGGAGGTCATTGATGTAGATCAGGAAGAGAGTTGGGCTCAGGATTGACCCCTGAGGGACTCCAGCATTTATATTGCAGGCCTCTGATTTTTGTCCATCTACCACTACTCTTATGAGCCTATTGGAGAGAAATGATTTAATGATTGAGAAAACATTTCCAGTTATACCGTAGCTGGAAATCTTGTGAAGTAGACCCTTATGCCATACCTTGTCGAAGGCCTTTGATATGTCAAGAGCAATTGCCCTAGAAAGGAAGCCTTTGTCAAGAGATTCACTAATCCTGTGGGATATAACCGTCAGCACATCTGCGGTAGATCTTGCAGAGCGGAAACCATATTGTTTGTCACTAAGAAGGTTATTCCTGCTGAGGTGGTTGATTATTTCTCTATTTAATATGTATTCCAGCGACTTACTCATAACACACAGGAGACTTATTGGTCTGTACTGAGAGGGAGATGACTTATCACCTGAATTCTTAAATACAGGGCAAACTGATGAGGTCTTCCAGGGGGTCGGAAAGCACTTCTCCTTAAGGCAACGCTTAAATAGTTTCGTAAGTATGGGAGCAAGTTCTGGTCGAAGCTTTTTTAACAATATAATTGGGATGCCATCAGGGCCAGTTGCTTTACTGGAATCTAGGTTTTTTATTAGCTTGGCGACCTCATGCACGGATATTTGTATGTTACCTAGCTTGTTCTGTGTTATAGGAGGAAATATGGGGAGTTGATGGCCTTCGTCGCATAGGGTAGAATTAGCTGCAAAGTTCTTTGCAAATAGTTTGGCCTTGTCTGACGCTGACGAGATGACCTCTGGTCCATTGATAATGGTTGGGATAGAACGCACACTTCTGTTCAGGATCCTATTTGTTATTTGCCAAAACTGGTGGGATCCAAGCCGCTGATCAGCTACTTTGGATTTAACAGACTGGGCATATATCTCTTTTGCATTTTTTATTACTCTTTTACAGTGGTTGCTGGCAGACCTGAAAGCAGCTTTAGTGTCAGTGCATCTATTACGTTGGTAGCTATGGAAAAAGGGATTTCTGTGCGCGATAGCAGCAGCACATTCTGGGGAGAACCATGGCTGGCTGTTAGGTTTTTGTTGGAATTTTTTAGATGGTATGAATTGGTATATGCCTACAATTAACCATTCAGTCAGATCTGATACTATAGAGGACACTTCCTTTTTAAACATGGAGTGCAGAGGTAAATCAGATATGAATGTACGGAAGCTATCCCAGTCAGCCATGGAGAATCGGTATACAGTACGGTGGAGGGGTACGTCTGGGGGCTTCTTACATTTCGTTTTTATCTTAACTGATACGACGGAGTGGTCGGAGGATCCTAGAGGAGAATGAACGGTACATGAACATAGCTCAGGGGAAGTTGAGAGAAAAAGGTCTAAGAGGCTTGCATATTGATCAGGTGTATCGGGCACACAGGTGGGTTCGCGAACAATCTGAGTGAGGTCATAAGCAATGGCAAAATCATGACAAAACCTCCCCTCATCATCTTTCTTATTTGAATGGGTCAGCCATTCCACGTTATGGACGTTGAAGTCACCACAGATGTGGATGTTAGCCGAGGGATGTGAAGACAGTATGTGGTCTATTTTCTCAGATATGCTCTTAAAGATAGTAACTCCGCTGTTGTGGGGCCTATAGAGGGCAAATATAAATGCAGCGGTGTTAGCAAGTGCAACCCTGAAGCACATATAGGGTAAATTAGGATCTTCTCTAGAGATATCCCTGCCACACGGGAAGCAATCCTTAATGTAGGCACATATTCCATGCCCATGGCGATCTTGGGTGTCAGATTTAGCTGTTAAATTGCAGTATCCATTAATTATGAACTCATCTAGGGAAGTGGTCGGCCCTATTCCAGTTTCACTTAGAAATAATACGTCCGGTTTCGTCTCCTGTAATTGGGTTTCAACCTCTGGAAGGTTGGAACGTAGACCCCTGATATTGGAGAAGGAGACCTGGTAGTAAGGGTCTACATTGGAAGATGGGGTTCTAGGTTTAATCGAGTTTTTATTCTGGAGATATTTCATGTTGAGGTTTTGGGATTTGTGGAATAGGTCGGCATACTTGGTTAGAGCAGTACAGAGAGGGAAAGTAAGAGAGAAAAAGACAGGAAAATCTTCTTTTTTTTTTTGTAGCACACGAAAAGGTAAAGCCATAACAATTACCCACTAGTATGGCATCGAGAGGCCCCACCAGAGACTACTGCATGGTCCAGATCCACTCACCAAATGGCAATACAGCAGTCCCAGTACTTTGCGCCTGCTGATAGGACAGCCTCCTTAGTGGTTAATCCAAGCTTTGGGTCCCTGACTATCAGGCGGATAACGTCAGCCCAGACAAAACGTTTACCTCCAGCACCCTTACTAGTGACATGGCCACAAGGACAGACAGAGACAGAAAAATTTCCGACATCTCAGACTACTGGTCACCAAGTACTACCGACCTTTAAGCAGCTTTTCCTTCACCCTTTGTCAGAAAAATCACTCATTGAATGAGGACTGAATGACAAAATAGGAGAAGCGAGAGTTACTGGAGCTGCCGATAACACATCCACTGTATTATCTACTCTCCATTTAAAAAAAAAAGGGGGGGGAATGGGTACAAGTGACTTATTTATGTCTAAGTAGTAAGTCCGGTGCGAAGTTAATAATTCAGGACACTTTTGGTGATAATCTCCCCTCCCATATTAATGGGTGGAAGTTTGTCGTTATCTATCTAGTTTGAATCATTAAAGTTTCATCTTATAATTAATTAAAATCCAATAATTAACTATTATCAATTTGTAAAGTCGGCTTAATATTAATTTACATTCGAGTTTAAATAATTATTCAAAGTTTTAATTTAGGACTGAGTGACTGTTTCTTTGCACAGTATTATATTTCGAATGTACTTGAACTTAAGGCTAACTATATAATTAATGGATCCCAATCTTTTTCATTTCATGCACATGGGGAGATAGCACACATTCAAGAAGAAATGTGATTTGCACATACCGAACACATAAAAAATGATCCTTTCTGTTTAAATAAAAATTATTCTTTTAAATGTTTGTAATTGTTCCCAAGTCATTGATATTTGCTGATGTTTTTTTTTCTTCATAGAGAAAGGAGTTTCGACCCCTGCTCTAATCTCCGTCATGAATTCAGAGACAGGTCGATCCCCCTTCTCTATATAATGTTCCTATTTACTTGCCTCCCCACGAGGGCAGTTTTTAATGTGGGAAAATCCAGCTCCCCAAAAAAGGGGCACTCTGGGTAGGAACAAAAATAAAAATTGTCTCAGTCATGTAGGAGGACCCCTCATCCATCGACCGAGGACAGAAAAGGTGAAGTGCAGCATCAAAACAGACACTACACTGTGATCTTGTTATGAAGGCCAAGGAGTAGGACTTCTCTCTATAATGTTAGCATCCGGTAACTGTACACATACACACAAAAAAGGGGGTAAAAATACTGAAAAAAACAGGTACTTATACATTAAAAAAGGTTTTTGTTTTCATTTTAGGAGAATTCAGTTCGTAGCAAAAGAAAAGTTAAAGCTCATCCCCATGTTAAGAATGGCTTTCTAAATTTGAATAAGAATTTTAAAATGCACAAGCGCCCAAAAAAGCGCCTTTTTTTTTTTTTTTTTTTTTTTTTTTTAATTAGAATAGATTTAAGGGACCATCGAAGGAACGTTGTGAATATAGCAATTAAGATGAGGAAAATAGTCCGAATAATTTAAACATTACTTTAAAATTTCTTTCAACATGACAAAAAAAAGTTTTTGTAATATATAAAATCGTTATGTATTAAGTGATGTTTTAATTTGTGAATAGTTGTTTTTCTTCTGCTCCACGTAAGAGGAAATAATTGTAACCAAATATTCTGCAGTTAAATATGACCATTCCGTAGAGCTCTCCTACGTTGGAAGACATTTTTAGTTCCTTCCCACCATATTAGAATTATCGTCTGTGATGTTTTTTAGTTATTCTCTTTTCGTTTAGTTTTTTTTTTTTTTTTTTATTAACTGGATTGGTATAGGAAAAATGTCAGCTGTAGCATCGGTTCAACTGGAATCGGCTGCCTATTTGGTATGTCTGACCCATGCCTTGTCGACCGAACGAGAGGAAGTTATGGGACTTTTGCTGGGAGAGGTAAGAACGTAACCAAATATTTTCAAAGTGTAAGACAAAATTTGGGCTAAAATTCTGATTTCTATCAGTATTTCGTTTTATTTTCGATTTTTTAACGATTATCGAGACTCAAGGACTGCTTCATATTCACCATCTTGCCGTTTTAACTTAGCAACCCTGTACTTGTGGGAGTTAAACCAACAAACAACTAAGGGATGAAAAAATCAAATATATAAAAAATAAATAAATGTTACCATAGCCGGTACTCCTGCAGTATTTTACCCACCGATTTCACGATCTTAGCCGAGCGTTGATCGACATCCGTCGGAAAACGCCGGAACATGGCGAGCGGTACGATACTCTATCAGCCAATCAGGGCGCTTCAAACGAACGCGCAGCAGACGAATAATTTTCTTTGAAATTACACACATAGCGTTTCATTTCAGTTATTTTATTGTTCAAAGTAAAAATACACAGCCTTTCATTTCAGCTATTTAATTTAGCGATAAAAAAAAAAACCGGGAGCTGTTGGAAACATATGCGAATTTATGTGGAGACAAAAATTTTGACACAACCCCTTTTGTCTCCATAATAAATCAAATCGCGGAAGGCTACCCGGTTTGGGAAGGAGCTTCTTCTTTCCACATCCTCTGAAAACCCTTTGCTCCCTACTTTGCCTCTCTACAGTCAGTAGAAAATCTTCCAGTCGGAACTAAAGATAAACAGTAATTGTTGTGTCCCCCCCCCCTACAAACATTACTGAAAAAAAAACAAAAAAAAACATTGTTGTTACTGTTTAATAACGTTTTGTTAAAAACAAACAAAAAAAAACATTGAAGTGTTTATTACTGTTGCTTACCCCCCCCCCAAAAAAAAAAGCTATCGGAAAACAAAATGAACCAAAAAAAAAAAAAAAAATATTCAACAAAATAAATTTATTTTACTTTAAAAAAAAACTTACGGTAAGTGTTTGTGATTTATTTTATCCAAATTTTTTGTATTAATTTTATCCATTTTGTTGTGTGTGTGTGTGTAATATCTTTTCCTTGTAATGTTGTTGCTAATTCACATACTTTTTAGCGTTCTTGCACCGTAGCTCCGAATTCTCGGCTTTCGTCGGCGTTAACGCCGAAAGCGTTCGTCAACACTCGGCTAAGATCGTGAAATCGGTGGGTAAAATACTGCAGGAGTACCCCATAGCCAATAAAAGTTACTTTTCTATATACCAGTCTCTCTCTTTTGTATGTGTTTATTTATTATTTAGGTACTAGTGCAGTGCACTTATTGATCCGTGCTGACTGCTGAAATAATAACGTTATTATTTAAAAAGCCATTCTTAACATGGGGAGGGTGTTTTGTAACTATTCTATACTTTAACCTTACAATTGAATAATAAAAAACAAAACTTTAATTAAACTTGGAAATACGATTTAAAAAATAGCGCGGATCAGTAAGTGCACTAGCACCATTATTTATTGGCCCACATTTTTATGTTTTCTTCTTTGACAAAATATAGTCCTCCTCACCTCAACCATACTGGCGAGTATATCTTCAAGAACTTCTTGTATTGGCTTAGTATTTGTGGGGAAACCTAAAATATGTTACCGTTGCGCGTTGCATCATACAAATGTTACAGCAGTTGTAGAGGGTAAAGCAAATTAAGGTTGATTAATTAAAAACTAAAAATAAAGGTTTCCATAAGATTGTCATAGTAACCTCCCCCCTTGTTCATGTAGCTGCAGTTGAGGATACAGTATAAACAAATAAATATTGTATTTTATTTTTTAAATAACTAAATCCAAAAATGTTAACAAAAAAGATGTGCATATAATTCCAGTTGTTGTTTTTTTTTTTTTTTTTTCACACCAGACGTAGATGAATGCAAATCAGTAGTTGGGGTTATTTTTGGTCCACATTTTTATGTTTTCTCTTTTTGAATAATACAGTCTTCAAGCATACTGTGAACCGCATTTCTAAGAACTAGCTTAGCATTGCCAGAAAACAATAAAATATGTTGTTTTAGATATCCACCGATTGCCATGACAAAATAACACCCTAACTGAGAGCCTCTTTCGAACTCTTTAACCTTACTTTCACAGGCAACATGAATGGGAACACATTGAAGACATTAAAGAGACTGCTGCAAAGAAGGTGGACTCCCTCTACTTTGCTAGAAAATTACTCATACCAGAGAACATGCTATATTTTTAGAAAGCCACAACAATTTGCCCATGCATGGAGTATTGTTGTCACATCTGGTCTGGTGCATCTACCAATAGTCTCTGGTCCTGGATATGACCTTAAACTATATCCGATGGTGAGGCCCAAGCTTGCGGGCTTTGGGGAGTGTGGAGTCACCCTTTAATTGCCATTGTTCCCAGGTCCACTCTGGCCTGGAGTGGTAGTACCTGTTAGGGTCCCAACTATGGGTTAAATAGAAACCGACTTGAAAAATAAATATATTCTATTAAAAAACTTTTCTTCAAAATAACTGGATTTGGCATTAAATAACCTGGAAAGGGTTGATATGCCATGAAACAAAAACAATCAACCAACCAATAGTCTCTCCCTTTTAGATAGGATCCAAAAAAGAGTTTCAAAGAGGTCACACACTATCAACTAAGCTACAACTTCTGTCCCATTGCCACAACGTTACATCCATGTGGCTGTTTTACAAGTACTTTAATGGAATGTGCTCTGATGAACTCCTAAAACTTATGCTCCCTCGACATACATACTCCCGACAAGCAGCAAAATCCCGCCCATTTACTATTGAGGTTCCTAAATGCCAAAAAGCCTTCTACTAATAGTTTCTTCTCTCAGACTGCTAGACTTTGGAATTCTGCGACCTGCTTCCCTGATTACTAATCTGAGGATGTATAAATGTAATGTGAACAGACATCTCGCATCTCAACTCCCCACAGTCCCCTGTTAGACATGATCCCAAAAAGTAGCCCCTTACATTCAAGTGGTAATAATGCCTGAAAAGAGTAAGAAGAAAAAGTTATACTCTCTGAAATTCATTTAAAAACTCCAAAGAAACTAAAATTTTTACAATATTAATGTCTGATAAAATTTGATCAAAATGTTTCACTCGTTTGTATAAAATTAAACATAGCTTATTCACCCTTATGCCAAGCAGCTATGTTACAAAATTCATAACGATTGGTTAGTTAATTTCTGAGTTTATGCCACACAAACAGGCAGACAAACAGAAATTGGTAACAACTATTTTGTTTTATATATGTAGATATATGTAGGTACTTCAGTGAAATGTGTTCTGATGAACTCGGTACTTGTTCTCCCTCACTGTATATACTCATGACCAACCCAACAAGCGGAAAAATCACACTCCTTCACAGTCTCTAGATGCTTGATGGAGAACCTTCTACTTTAATAATTTTTTTCATCAGACTGCCAGATTCCCATCCCTGTTTCTTGCTTCTTTGGCTTTACTGGCAACAAAATCCCACCCCTTCAATGTAGATACCACTAGATGCTGGAAAGCTTTCTACTTTAACAGTTTTTTCCCTTGAACTGCTAGACTTTAAAATTCCCTCACGATCTTTTGCTTCCTTGACTTTACTGACGTGCAGAAGTTTAAATGTAATGTGAACAAACATCTTGCTGTTCGTAATGTTAAATCAAAGTTAGGATTCTCATAGTCGTCGCGAATGCTGATACACTGCATAATCTCTTCAAACTGAACAACATCCTCCCTTACATCACTCTGTGTACTTTATCAGAGTATATCCACAAATTAAATTGCACGTCTGTAGTTATTCGTTTGAGAAAGTTATTGCGTGTACATACATTTTATTCTGCATTTATCCTATGCTGTGTAATACTATTGACATCGATCCCCCCACCCCAAGTATTGGGAAGTAAAAGAAAAAAAGAAATCTAACAAAAGAAATAGGAAATAGAGTTGATGAAAGGACAATAGATGGGAAGTTGTTCATTGGGGTAGACAAAAGGAGGTTGACATGGGATTGTTGGCCGTGGTGTAGTAGTGACTAACAAAAGGACAGAACAGTGGATGTAGATATATTTAGATTTGGTTTGCAGGCACTTTGGGGAGTAGCTATGAGTTTGCAATGGTGTCTGGTTGGGAGCAGTTTTTGGCAACAGTCAATGACAGAGTTGAGTTATAAGTTGGACACTTTTCAACAGTTGAGTGTTGGAGACAGCCGAAGACAGTTTGTGGTTCATGGCTTATAGTGAAATGAATTGATCAACCAACTGACAAACATAGATGTAGATGTGGATTTTATAATTTAGAGGGTCGGGAATGTCACACATGCACCCAGACTTCAACTAGTATACATAGAATGTGTTGGAGTTTGTGTTTATCTTTGGAGTTATGTTTTATTTTAGTTTTATACTTGTGAACCCATGTGTCCCCTTTAAGCAACTGCCAACGTGTAAAAGATGCTGACACAGCTAGAACAGGAATGAGAGAAGATGAAAGGAGAAATCTACAGCAAACATTGTTGGGTCAGTAAGTTGTCAAGCAGGGGACACCTGGTCTCACAGCCGTACTGAATTTCTCTCCTTTTGATCAAAGGCTTGGTGAGGGTGAAGTCCAACTATCCTACAATCTTTGGTCAGAGTATCCAACAACTTTTGTTTCAGAAATAATCTTTGCCTTTCCCCAAGAGATCTTCCTCTTTCAGTATGGTGTTCTCTCTATTCACTTGCCTCCCTACGAGGACAGAGTTAGACGTGAGGTTGGTTTTTAATGTGAAGAAAATCCAGCTCCACCAAAAAGGAACACAATGGATAGAGACAAAAAATTTTAATTGCCTCTCTCTAAAAGCATTTTTCTTTCAATCACTGAACACACGAACAGATATTACACTTTGCTCCTACCTGAAACACTGTTGATGTCGTTTGTACACAGAATATGTCTATACCAACACAGGCGACGTCCCTCATTTTGTCAGATTGACCTCATGTTATGATGGTGACAAGTAGCAACATTTTGGACAAGTTTGGTTCGACCATAATACATATTACTATTATATTCTTATCTATTAGTGGCCTTGTCTGTCTGTGTGGGGAATGATTTCTACCAAAGTACTCTGTCAATTTTTGGCCTAAAGACTTGAAACTTGATATACACGTTGATATTTGGACTTATGGTACAAACTCGATTTGCTTTTTAGCCAATAAAAATAACTACTAAGGGGTCAAAATTGAAAAAAAACATTGCACAAATATCTCTACTATTATATAAAAGGAAATTTGTATGTGTGTCTGAGTTTGTTCTCTATGGACCTGAAAATGGCTAGATAAATTTTTATGAATTTTCACGCTGTGGTACTTTATGTGCCTGGCAGTGTTCTTAGATAGGTTTTGTGTTGGAATATCTTTAAGTATTGGTAATCAATAATCGAAATAATATTGAGATATATAGTAACATATTTTATTTTCACACACACAAAAAATAAAATAGGTATAATTAAACAGAAGCTCTGTGTGACGTAATCCCTCAGAGGCCCGGAGAGGGCCGAATAGCTATGCTAAGATAGCTTTTGACCGATCCCGGGTAACGGCAGGTGCCTCAGGAATTTAGGATGGATAAATATAGATATATTTTAATTCATTGTCAAAATAGATATATTTGCTTTTTGGTTGGAAAAACCTGAGATATTTTGTTATTTGGGAAAAACTCAACAACAGGAAGTGTGAAGATGTTAGAAGAACATATTGTACTGGTTTTGTGTTGGAATATCTTTAAGTATTGATAATCAATAATCGAAATAACATTGAGATATATAGTAACATATTTGATTTTCACACACACACTAAAAATAGGTATAATTAAACAGAAGCTCTGTTATCTTTAATAATGTTTGTTTAAATAATGTTTGTTTTGTGTTTGGTTTTAAGATTTTTCAATTAAAAAAAAAAGTTTTTATTTGTTTTTCAGATTGATGAGAAAAAAGTGACTCATATTTCTGCCGTGATTATGTTACGACGTTCAGATAAACAAGCAGATCGTGTGGAGATTTCTCCCGAACAGCTTTCTGCTGCGTCGATAAAAGCAGAGGTAAGTTTTGCAGTGTTACTTGTCTTATTACGCAAATTTGCTGCCAGTCTTTAATCGAAAACTATATCAGAAAAAACATTAAAAAAAGGCGATCTTCTTAAAATTGTGATTAGGTGTAAACTTGTAATGAAAAGGGGTCAAATTTTTAGAGATATGTGATACGCTCATAATGTTTTTGATCTGACAACCTGAAAAGCATTGTTTTGTTTTAATTTTAAGACTAGTCTTATATATTGGGACCCTACGCCAGTAAATAGAGATTATGTTAACTAGCATAAAGTTTAGTGAGGGTCACATTAGTACGTGCCAAGATAGCTGGCGATGAACAGAAATAAACCTAGAGTCGTCATGTTCGTCTTCGAAGTCGAAGATGACCATGACATCGGTGAGTAAAAGTAGTGTTTTTGTGCTTTCGGAGATGACTTGTAAGGCCGATCCGGGCATGGAAGGCTCTCCCACAAGTTGGACAGTGGTAAGCAGGTGTTGTGGGGACAGGGCTTGTTGCTCTGGCTTTGCGGGTTGCACGCTTCTGTACTGCTTTGAGGGTTCTTCTCTCTTCAGATGTTTCAGCTCCTTTGTTGATGATGTGACACCAGTTAGGTCTGTCTGATGCAAGCGATTCCCGGGACTTGGTACTGATGTTGAAGTCTTTGAGGGAGACTGAGGTTGTCCTTAAAGCGTTTTCTTGGTGCTCCGACTGAATACTTACCTTGGCACAGCTCGCCATACAGGAGTTGTTTTGGGATTCTTTCATCTGGCATGCAGGAGACGTGACCTGCCCATCTCAGTTGGGTCTTTCGAATGGTAGTAGTTATTCTGGGAAGATTAGCACTTTTCAGGGCCTCTGTATTAGGGACATTGTCTTGCCATCTGATATGGAAGAGATTTGGGAGACATCTCAGGTGGAAGTGGTTCAACGTTATGTTATGTTCCAGCCAGCTCCCAGAAATCTGTATCATGAGCCAAGTATCTCAGTCAAGGGACAGAACCTTCAAGCGGTTGAGACCTTCACCTATCTGGGCAGCACTCTATCTCAGACAGCCACAATCAATCAACAACAGAATCGCCAAGGCAAGCAGCACATTTGGAAGACTCAGAAGCAAAGTCTGGGAAAGGAGAGGAATTGGCATTGACACCAAGCTGAAGGTTTACAGAGCAGTTGTCCTCACCACATTGCTCTATGGCTCAGAAACCTGGACTACCTACTGAAGGCATGGAAAAACGTTGAACCACTTCCACCTGAGATGTCTCCAAAACCTAGAGTAAATCCGCTAGAAATGCAGATGTCAATTGATATAACATGGAGATGACATCACGTGTTTGAAGTACAGAACAGAGCGTCAAGTCAGTCACTCGTTGGAAGCAGTACAGATGAGATGCATCCGACAATGTTGAAATCTAAGTGAATGTTGCTTTGAGACTCTGCCCGTGCATTGCCAACATTAAGACTAAGTTAAGAAAAAGAAATAATTAATTAGTATGTCAGTCATAGTGGTATCTTCCTCTACCCCAATGGTTAACCTCCCTAAATAAAACCTTTATAACCTTGGCAAGTAGTTTTGTTCGTCTTAAGTTAAACAAAAGATCAACAACCACGACGGGATCACATTCAATCATGAACAGCAAAAGAAGTGACTGTGAAACAAAGACCAGCATATAAACAGCCCATGCAAAGTATGTGTACAAAGACTTTAACTTTTTTTGCTTTAGCTACTTGATCGTTCACTGGCTAGAGCATACATGTGCAAAACTATGCTGTTATACAAGACAAAGTGCAATGATTTACTTAACGTTTAAAATGTTACATTATTGTTGTTATCTACATATACGTAGACATGACGGAAGTAAATAGACACTCTACACAACATAACTTATTCATCGCTTAAATGTTGAAGTCTTTGTCTCCGCGACTGATAGAATAGTTTTCTTTCTGTTTTCTTTGTAGCCAGCATTTGGAGCCGTCCAAAATGTGTTGTACCCAATCTGCTAGTTCTTATACTTGGTTGATTACTGTTCTGTGGATCACAGAGGATACTAGTGAGTGATGCTTTCGCAGAGGATACTGCACTCGCAGCTGATAGTCAAAATGAGATGTTTGAAACTACATTTTTTTTAATATCCCATACTAATATATATATATATATATATATTGTATATATATATATATATGCTAATTTAGTTGCACTCATGACTCTGTCTGTGGATGACTATATATAAGCTCTCTTTCTTGAGTAGAGCACTTTCGTTAAATGATTTTGCTTACTTAGCATAATGCAAAGCTCTTTGTAAATAAACAAATCCAGCATTTAAAAAAAAAAACAGTAGTCAAATGTTTGTATATAGAAATTTTAAGATATGATTTACGAGTGCCGATCCCACAAGTCAAAGAATAGAACTGATAGCTATCAACTAGATTATTGTAAGTTTGATTCTCGGCTCCTGATGGGTACCAGTTTAGTGGCACTGATGAGCTGTAATACTGTAAAATGGTCTCTGTCAATGATTCTCTCTCTCATATATATATATATATATATTTATATATGTGTGTGTGTGAGATGGAGAAAGAGAGAAAAATAGACAAAATATAGATATTGTTATATATTTTTGTTTATAATGAACTTGGAAACCAAACTCATTCTTCTGAAATTTTGAGCAGATTCTATACATAGCGTGTCGTAGGCTCATATGCTATTTATATGTAATATTGTGTGTGTGTGTGTATATATATATATATATATATAATATATATATATATATAATATTGTATAAATAAATATTAATAATTTAATACCTAGTGTTTCATATTTATGCAATCATCAGTGCAGGAAGTGATAATTACTGCTGGTCAGGGAATTCAAACCAAGTCAACAAAACCAACTTTGGCTTTGTGAGCTAGTGCCTTTTCTCCAGGGTACTAGCAATTAAAATATAAATAAAAAAAAAATTAGCTATTTAGGAAGCCATGCCGGTGAACTGTCATAATCAGCAGTCATAAGAGTATTCAACAACAGGAAGTTGAAATGATGCATATATATATATATATATATATATATATATATATATTGACTAAGAGGTTTTATGCTAATATTTGTGGGAGGATGAGGTCTGTTCATCTTGTATAGCCATAAATATCAAAGACAATATTTTATTACATTAAAAAAAAAAGAATTAGAAATGATAATATGGGGTTCAGGGTTGGGAGCAGGGATCCACATTGTAATGCTGGATGTATCTCTACTAGTTGCTATGTATCAAACTAGATTTAGACAACAAACCTTTCCTTAATCTTTTTTCAATAGCTTTTCATGTGTTCACAATCATACTGACGTTTTTTTTTCTTCTGAATGGAAAAAGAAAACCCCCAATTGATGTGTATGATGTTCATTTGTTTAAACACTTTCATACAAATGCTCATGAATGTGTGTGTGTGTGTGTGTGTATATATATATATATACTAGCATGGATACCCAGCGTTGCCAGGGTTGACATAAAGTTCAGTTTCGCTATACTAAGAATATTGAGCGGTTTTTCATTATTATATGTCAACTGTATCGTTACCCAACAAAACTTTTTATGACTATATTCCAGTTTAAGCGAATTTCTTTTATGCTACCTGAGTCTAGAAAGATATGTCTTTATGGTCTGTTGCAACGAAAACAAACTGTAAATAATTCAGATTAAAAAATACCAAAGTAGAATTTGTGTTAACCGAATGTTTATGTAATAAAAATGATGAGTTATGACCTATTGCGTTATTAAAAGAAAAAAAAAAATTAGTTACAATGACAAAAAAATGTGAAGAAAAATACTGGTAAAAAACGTGAATGAAAGTTTTTTTTTTTTTTTTTTTTTTTTTTTTTTTAAATAAATAATCGTAATTGAATTGTTTGTTTATTTTAAAATGAAAATTCACTGAACCACAACGTTAATTGCGAAATCACGGAAAGTATTTTATTTGAACTAATTCCAAAAATAATGCTTGAATGTTTTAGTTTTAATATCCGCCGAAAAAGAAAACAAAAAGAACAACGTTGGGGCCAAGGGAAATAACTCCAACCGATTCATAAAAAATCGATGTCGGTAAAAATAAATTAGATATGTTATCAATATAAATCAAATTTAAATAATAAACTTGAATAGAACACTTAAAATAATTCTCTCACTATAAACAATAACTAATACACCGCTATTTAATAAAGTCGATTTTTCTTAATGTAATATGCAAATGAGGTCACCTCTTTAATCTTGTATTTTGCAATAATCATAGTATATATAGGAATGAATAATAAGATAAACTAATGGATTTTTGTATATATTAATCAACTCGTGAGCAAACAAACAGACAGGAATACAAATTTATATATATAATTTTGTTTTAGCTGGGAAAGGGGTATTCTACTGTATTCTAGACATTCACTCGCTATCTCATACATTCCAACCAAGAGATCTTTTTAAGATTCTAACTGTCCCTTCAAGTGCAATTCTTCGTACCTCTTTTGCACTTGGCTCACTGGATATAGTAGCCAGGTAGTTTTTGAAATTCTTTTTCATGAGTCCAGTTGCTCCTATAATTACTGGAATAATGGAGATCTTCCTAAGATTCCAGTTTCTTTTTATGTCATACATAAGACCTTAATATTTTATCTTTTCCCTCTTTGTTCTGTTTAGGCCAATATCATTGGAGACACTAACTTCTAAAGTTGCTTCTTTCTCCTTATTTTATATCAGTGTGTCAGGTTTAATAGCTCGGTTTTCTGGGTACGTAGCTGTAGGAATTCCATAGTCATAATGGATGGTGTATAACTTATTTCCAACTATTTTTTCTGGTACATGTTTTCGAGACTTGCTGCTGCATTCGATATTCAGCTTTTTAGACATAGTCCAGTGGAAATATTTATATACTCAATTGTGTCACATTGTAGAGTAGTTGGATGTTAGGTGGCTCACATATATAATGTATGTATATGCATGAATTAATTCTATTTATTTTACATTTAGTTTTTAAAAGATTATAAAATATCATGCTTTTTATTCAGGAATTGGCCCTTGAACTTCAACGACCCTTGCGTGTTCTGGGTTGGTATCATTCACATCCGCACATAACAGTGTGGCCCTCACATGTTGGTAAGTCTTTTCGAGCTTGTTTTTACTTTTACTCATAAAAACATGCATTCATGTGTATGTGTGTTGGATAAGCCTTTTCTGTGGTCAAAATAGGTTTGTCTGAATTCCCATATTGACACAAATGACATTTTGTGAAAAGTTTGATCATCAGTGAAGGAATAATTAAATTTAAAGTAAATTTGAAATACACGCATGACACCGATTTTTTTTTTTTTTTTTTTTTTTTTTTTTTAATCTCTCCAGCACCCTTGATTTCAAGACCTTGCTGGATTAACTATTTTGCCGGATTGTTCAATTTCACCTTAATACTAATTCATCAACCCTACCAACTAATTATACCCTGCCTATAAATTACCAAGAATTGCTAGAAACTTATATTCATCAAATGTAATTCAACATTTTTTTTTTTTTTTTTTTTTTTTTTTAAATAGACAAATATTTGTGCTAGCTGTTATTTTATTTAAATTTGTCTGAGAATTCATAACTAGGGTTAAATTTAAGCCAAAAAAAAAAATAGTTTTCTTTATTTTTGAGATTATATCACAAAAAATATATGGTGTGCTACATACGGAGCAAGTACTTTCCCAACATTTGCCTACATGAAGCTTCACCTATTTCTAGTAAAATATGATTGTTGTATATCATTTTGAAGATTAATTCTCTGCAATTAGCTTGGTTTATGACACAATCTCCTTTATTCTTGCAACATTTGCTTACCCTACTGCTACTCTCCCATCACAGAGCTCTACCAAGTTCTACTAAAATATGATGGTTATGTATCATTTTGAAGAATCTAATTAAAACTAGATTAGCATCAACAGGATTATCAAGTTTTCTTTCATAATTTTGTCTGAATTAAAACAAGTGCCAAACCACATCCGTTGTCAAAAAATCAGTGTTGAATGTGTGTTTCTTTTCAATTAAAACATTTGACCAGTAGGTTAGCTCGGTTGCTTATTGGCTAAAGTAGAGCCAGGATATGTGTTGTTTTGCTACTTATATTGAAATTTAGTAGTGAAGGCCTCAATATGGGAGATTTTGGGGAGTGTGAAATCACACCGTAGTTGCCATGACTCCCAAGTACACTCTGATTTAGAACGATAGTTGTCGGTTGGTTGTTGGTTTTTACGTCATGCCAGCTATTGTTAGGCTACTCTATGTCAAAACTGTACGTTTATTTTTTTTTATGGATGGGTCACCACATTTTGACGATAATGTTTTGTATAAGTTTGTAGATCAATTTGATTTATAGGCATATATTTTGCAGACAGTAGTTTCTACTTTTTAATGCGTCTGCCTGCTTCCCTCCGGACTACAACTTGGATGTCTTCAAGTCCAATGTTAACCAATTCCTAATGAACCGACCCCTAATTAAACACTTCATCAAATCTCCACACTAACGTAATGTACTTGCAATAACCCTTATCCCTGAGTGGCTTCCGAGCCTTGATAAGTGGTGATCACTGTGTAAAAAAGAAAAAAAAAAAAAAATTAAAAATAAAATTTAAAAAAAAATTAAAAAAAAAAAAAAAGACTTACAGGTACTACCACTCCTCCAAGTCAGAAATGAACCTGGGAGTAGTGCTAGTTTAAAAGTGACTCCACACTCCCCGAACATCCCACCAGACGCCCTTTCAAACCTTATTAAAACCATAATATGATCCTGGAAAATGGTATATATCATTTGAAGTAATTGTGTAGTCTTACTTTAGTTTTAGTAATAAATCTGGTGTGTCGTAGTATGAAACAAGTGTCATAGTTGAAGCAAGAGTTCGTAGTGTGAGGTTTGTTTACCTTTCAACGTCTTTCCCAGCCGGTGTTTATGGCCAATCACAATATTGCAGGAGGAAAGACCTGGGTGTACTTACATTCATTACATCAAAGCATGCATTAGACGTAAACGTTGTAAATAAATAGTTTGTAAACAATGGTTTTTTTATTTAACCCATAGCAGGTACTACCACTTTGGGTTTTTTTTAACCCATAACAGGTACTACCACTTTGGGTTTTTTTAACCCATAACAGCTACTACCACTTTGGGTTAGTGTAAACCTGGTAAGACATAACTATATTTTCCGAAAGCTCCAAAATTGGGGTCACTATACCACCTTTAGATTATACTCAAAACTCTAGAGGTGTAATATCTGTTAGGATCCCATCTATATTTGTCAAATAGAACCTGTTCTGGGTATGACATGAAATGACATCTGGTCTAATTTAAGAACTGTGCATAAATATTTGAAGAGATTAAGAATCTAAAGTATAAAATCTTTCACCAAAATGACTGTATCATTAATTAATCAAGAGAAAGGGCTGATATGGCGTCGAACAAAATTATGTTAAAAAAAAGAAAGAAATATTGATTATTAGTTAAAATAAATTATTTTGTTGTTGATTTGCATTTAGTTTATTTTGTATAAATAAAAACTTTCATAAGAAACGATTTCTAAGATTGGTGATTTGCTATTTATTTTCCGGGAATCATATAATCAGAATGAAGAGTTACAAATCCATTATTGTTTTATTAACAGATGTAAGAACTCAAGCAATGTACCAAATGATGGATGCAGGATTTATTGGCGTCATCTTCTCTGTATTCAATGAAGACAAAATAACAAAGGTAAATGCAGCTTCAGTTTATTCAAAACTCAAAAAGAAAATCCGTAAAAAATGTGGTTTGATTTAACCAGGATTTTTCTTTACTTTTTATTCATTAGTTTTGTTTTATTATGCCGTGCAATTTTCTTGTTTTGAGAATAAAGATGCAAATTAGCTGCATGCGTCATCCACACTTAGCACAGCACGTTTTATTAAGTGTTACTGAGCAATCTTTTCAATGATATTTATTAATAAACTATCTTCCTTTGCCAACTCGCTATCATTTTGCAAGTTCCCTAACTTAATAACTTAAAAAAAAATAAATGATAAACATTTCTCGATTTGATTGAAAAATGGTTGATTTCACCGATTTTGATGAGAATAAAAAACATAGGAGTGTGAAACATTCATTGATTGTCATTTAATCTTGGGCAACATCGGGTCTCCCTGCTAAAGAAAAAAATGGACCACATTTAGTTGATGTTTAATAAACTAAAATATAAATAAAATAAAGAGGGAAAGAGAAAAAATAAAAAAAAGATATATATAATTGAATAGAATAAGTTGATTAAAAGAGAATCCCGAGGTGTAATTATTAAAACCTAAAGCTTTATATATATATATATATATATATATATATATATATACATATATATTAGTCATCCACATACAGTACTGTTTCGTTGTATCACAACTCATCAGTGTAGCTAAACGTACACCTTTTCCCAGCCATGGATCGAACCTACAACCGTTGTGTTGACAGTCTGGAGCTCTAACCATCAGATCACAAATCATTTCCCGTAAATATTTCTCCTCAAATATCTATTAAATTAACATTTGCTTATCGCACAGTGCTCTAACTATAAGTTTGTTTACAAACAAATAGTTGGCTTTGCTTAATATATATATATATATATAGGAAAGGCACTTATATAAAAATGTTTTGTATAATCAACGAGCAACGAAGACAAATCCATTAGTAAAGAAAGGATATTTGACTTCCATTATTAATAATGGAACAGGTATTTGAAAATTTCAAACTTAAGCATGACACATATGATCAGATGATCAAATTCTAGATTATTGTCATACTTAGCACAGCATGTTTCATAAAGCGCTACCGAGGAGTCTTTACAGTGATATTAATAAACTTCCTTTGCCAACTTTCTATTGTTTTCAAAGTTCCCTATTTTAAATACTAAAAAAAATTAAATAAACATTTAATTCGTAATTTCTCACAAACACGCGATTAAAATTTTCACCTTTATTCCTATGAACAGATAAATATTAAGATTTAATAATTGTTATACAAATTTATTCATCCTTTTAATGTAATCGAAAGAAAGAAGAAATTAATGCACCTGAGAAAAATACGATGATGTTAATGAAAGAGAACACGAGTAAGACAACCCACTGCCTTCCCTTTTCTTTCTTTGCTTTTGCCTGTTGGTAGGAATCCTAGTGAGCAAGGTTAGAAGAAAAGTTTTCAGGAAGTTATCCATTTTTTTAAAAAATCATTTTAGTCAATGTTATATCGTGGGATGCGTTAGAATCAATATAACATAAAATATCTTACCGCAGGGTGTCCAGCCTTCACGTGGGTACGTTTGCAGCACATGATGAAAGAATGGAACAATTATGAACAAATAAGAAAATCACTCGCTGTTACATAACGATATACATTTATTATGGAGACACACACACGTAACAACAATTCAAACATAATACATGAAAGGCGGAAGTCTAATTATGATAACGGGAACAAACGGGAATGATGCTCATTTCTCCATTTTGAAAGTCACTCTGTTTTCCCTCCACTCTCTACTTCCGGTCGTTGATCTCGCGAGAAGTCGCAAGAATTTCAAGTCTAGAACTGAGACAAGGGGAGGCAACTTTGCCTAAAGAAGTAATGAATTAGTCCCCTTGCATCATACTTTTGTATCGTCCTAACAGTCAATTATTGACAAAACTATTGCTTATATATAGACAATATCCAAAAATAAAATCACAAATGTATAACAAGAAACATTAATTCATTATCAAAACTAAAAAAATAGTTATTCTATTTAATCCTACAAATAATTGTTCATCTCTACAGTATTTCAGAATATTAAATTGTATTATTGATTTAAAAAACAGTAAAGTTTTCAAAAAGTCAGCTAATAAAGTTAAAAGATTAGATGGCATGAAGCGTAAGAACAGAGGTGAAGAGACATTAGTAGACAGGAAATGATGTTATAGAGAGAAAACGATTTTGTTAAGTATAAAGAGAAATCCAGGATAAAAGCAATGCTGATCAGATGTATCTGAGATGAGCTTAACAGAAAGAAATGGGTCTCTCTCTCTTTTTCTCTCTCTCCTTATTAAAGTTAACAGAGTTATCTCCCTTAATGTTTTTTATTTGTGTTTTTAGAAAGTTCAGCTAACACTTCATTTCATCAATTTTAAATTCTTCTAATTGATATTTCTTTAAAAAAAAAAATGTTTTTATTTCAGCAAAACAAGATTCAAGTGACCTGTTTCCAGTCTAGAAAGATAAATCTTTCCGATAATCAGTAAGTAGGTTTTTTTTTTTCTTTAAATTTTTTTTTTTTTTTTTTTTTTTTTTTTACTGGTGCTACCAGATCAGGCTGTCTGAAGATATTGGCTTCCTGAGACGAGATGCACCTAATCTTGATGCTTTTTGTTTTTTCTACTTTTTTGTTTTTTGTAAAATTTAATTATGATCTGCAAACCCAAAAACAAAACCAACACACCTTTTCTCCCTTTTTCCCCTTTCTATCTCCCTCATTTCCTGACTGGTTTCCTAACTTGAAATATACCAAACATTAATACTCTAACCTTTTTTCCTCTACTATTGCAAAACTCATTCATGTTCTGCAAAGCAGGGAACAAAAACGATAAAATCCACTATAAAACAACCAAACCAAACACTACAAACTAGCAATTGAAGATACAAAGAGCTTGAAAAATAAAAACCTTCCACAAAATAACTGTACACAACATGGATACTATTTCCAAAATAACTAACAAAACAACCTAGAATAGAATTTTTTAAAGATTTGCCAAATTAAATATAACAGAAATCCTAAGCTTCTTTGTAGTATGTAACTTAGTACTTAGGGAGTGACCATTTGTGGATACCAGCCTTGCCAGGAATAAATTTGGAGGCAGATTCGCATCCTATTGCAGGTATAGTTTAGCCCATTGGCTTTGGTTAATGATAGAAAGATGGGGATACTTACCGAATGTGGTAAAAACATTTGATAAACTATTTTTAAAGTTTTGTATATTGTAATACTTTACTTGTATCAGCTATAACTTTGGTCAGGTTGAATCACATTGGACTTGAAGGTTGCCATATAGTAGACAGCTGGAAAGCAGGTAAATGGAAGAGAGTTCCACAGGTGTGCAGTTCTAAGAAAGAAGCTTTGTTCATGGAATCTATGTTTAGGTTTAGGCACAGATAAAAAGTGGGGGAAATTATTGATATTGTTTTAGCCAAACGAGTGTTTCTCGTGAATATTTGAGGGGGGGGCATAGATTGGAGCTCAGACGAGCACTTACCATGAAAATAATGATAAAATGTCTCTTTATTATGCCAATAAAACTAATGATTGAATAACTTTTCAATTAACATCAAACACTGTGATTAATAATTAAAAATTACATTGTGTACAAATTTTTAAAAGAATTAAGATAAAAAAAAAACTTACTTAGTTCCAAACAAGTACGGAGTTCCAACCACTGCAGCCCATTTTCGTCGATCATGACATGGTTTGCACAATATGACCAGCCATCTGATATAATCGTTTGATAATAAATGTGAATTATTTGATATGATCTCCAAACAGAACAGGTCCAGGATATGACCTTAAACTATATCCGTTGGTGAGGCCCCAGCTTGCAGGCTTTGGGGAGTGTGGCTATTAATTTAATAATTTAATTTTAACCCTTTAATTGCCATTGCTCCCAGGTCCACTCTGACCCGGAGTGGTAGTACCTGTTAGGGTCCCAACTATGGGTTAAATAGAAACCGACTTGCAAAAAACAAATATATTCTATTAAAAAAATTTTCTTCCGAATCTTTGGATTCGGCATTAAATAACCTGGAAAGGGTTGATATGCTGTAAAACGAAAACAACCAACCAACCAAACAGAACAGTTTTGCACCACTTTTATGCTCCCTTTCTGTTATATAAAGAAAGTTTTTTTTTATGTGTATGTTTCCCTCGTTTCATTTTACTTCAGTCAAAGTTCTCAGAAATCAACGAGCCTATAACCTGGGGCTAACACTTAATCTCTATACGAGATACATAGATATTTGAATGTTCTATTCAAGTTCTCCTTTACATCTCAAACACGGAGTTAGTAAAGAAGTTGAGAACATAATTTTCCTCTTTCTCTCTCTAATTGATCACTTAAATATGTTATAGTATATTTTTCTCTTGGTTTTACTGGATTCTAGGACAAGAATTCTGGTCGAGTATCCAGCTTTGTGTTGCTACATGAAGTAACATCACTTGGAGCAGGTGCACTATTCCTCATAAAAGCTACTGTGGGTTGACCATTCCGAGGAGATCTTATTTGGGCTGTGATTATTATTAATCAATGCCGCTATGCTCTATATATGCCGTTATATATCTCTGCGTGTGTGTGTGTGTGTATGTATGTATATATATATGTGTGTGTGTGTGTATTCTTATTATTATTACCTAGAATATCATAGAATATATAATAGGAACGTATAGATAAAATTCTCTTAACTCTTTAATAAATAATATCTATTTTAGATTCAGTTTTTAAAATCTTTCTTTCTGATTATTAATTGAGGTTCTAAGATTAGTTTCTGTTTCTTTTTATGGCAGATATGAAAGAATTGAGATCCCTCTTCACATAGTTCCGAGCACAAGTATTGGCCAGGCTTGTCTGGAGTCTCTTGTGGAACTTCCCAGAATCTTTAGCCAGGAAGAAGAAGAAGCCTACCAAAGTTTGGCAAGGAAACCCAATATGGATTTGATTACAAAACTTCACAATGCTTCAGGTAAGTTTTTTTTTTTTTTTTTTTTTTTTTTTTTTTTTTAATTGAAATTCATAGAATCATGCTCAATTAATGTCTTATGACTATGGACCAAATTTAATGCAATTCTGACTTGTTTGAATTTTTAAATGTGAAGTCTTTCCATTAACAATTACAATAAATCTTCTCAATCACTGATTGCCATGACAAATAACCACCTACTTCAGATCTCATCATTCAAACTCATCAGCTTAACATTCATAGCCAAAATAAATTGAAACAAATACATTGAGGACATTGCCAAGGCTGCTGCGAAGAAGGCTCTCTCTACTGTGTTAGAAAATATTCACACCCAACAGCATTCTATACCTCTACGAAAGCACTATTCGCCCATGCATGGAGTATTGTTGCCAAATCTGGGCTGGTGAATCTACCATTAACCTCTTTATCTTAAACAGTCCAAAATGCATCTCAAATCTAATAGGTCCTGCCAAGCTCCAACCTCTGCCTCATCACCAATGTTGCATCCCTGTCCCTGTTTTACATGTACTTTTATGAAATGTGCACTGATGAACTCCTAGCACTTGTGTCCCCTCAACGTACATACTCCTGACTAACTCAACAAGCAGCAAAATCCCACTCTTTTACTATTGAAATCTCTAGATGTCAGAAAGCCTTCTACTCTAATAATTTTTTTCGTTCGGACTGCTAGAATTTGGAATTCCCTCCATGTTTCCTGCTTCACCCAACTGTACTAACCTACAGGATTTTAATTGTAATGTGAGCAGACATCTTGCTGCTCAACTCCTCACAGTTCCTTGTTAAATATGATCCCAAATAGTAGTTCCTTATGTTCCAAGTGGCAATATGCCTTGTTTTGAGTGAAAAAGCATTTTTTAAAAAATTTATGCTCCTTTTATGCTCCTTAAAATTCATTTTAAAAAAACTCCCAAAAAACTAAAAAAATTTTACAATATTTATTAATTGATGTCTTATAAAGATAATTAAATATAGCCTACATTATTCACCCTTATGCCTATCAGTTATGTTCCAAAATTTATAATGCTTTGTAATTGATAGTGTTGATACAATGACTCTGACTCAGAAATTGAAAAAATTGGAATTTTAGAGGGTATTGGGTTCTGAAAAATTTGTGCCCATTTTCCTATGCCCAAAATAATTCTTTTTATTGCTTTTTGCTTGTTTACTTTCATTTTCCGTGGTTCGTATTAATGATAAATGATAAATATTTATTGATTTTTTAAAATACCAGTAAAACTAAAGTCTATAGATCACCTCCTTGCCTCCCACAAGTCTATTTTTACGTTTGCAAAAATATATGAACATATATTGATTTTTGCGGTAATCCGCCACCCTCACCACCCACAAAAAAAAACAAGCTCATATTTAAAAATTTTAAAAGAATCAGAATCATTGAAATCGATTCAATATTGAAATCGGCAAAAATATTGGAATCCTCTCATTACTAATTAATTTCTGACTTTACGTCTGAAAAATAGAAATTAGTTACAAACATTTTGTTTCATATATGTAGATATTAATTTGCATATCTGTATTGAATATTTTCACTTTGTCTATATCGAGTATATGTTGAATACCATCTACTTTTTTTCTCTAAAATATCCATCCAAAATTTTTTGTCATTCAATTTTCCAGTACATTTTTAAAGAACTATTTTTTCTTCCAGTCTACAGCCGCAGCTTAAGTGTTATCATGGAAGTATTAATGGGTCCACTTATGCTCAGCTTTGAGACGAGACACGAGCGCAACCTTCTTCGTATCCAGGAACTCACACAACGGCGTAAACAACTACAGAATCAAATCGGTGAAGGTTCTTGAGGCCTGCCCTTCAGAAGTGCATCACCTGCACTTTGCTATGTTTTGAAATGCAGTATTGACTTTTATCGTTTCTGCCATGAGGATTGTACAGCACAAATGCAATTACAAAAAGCTTTTGTGTGTAAACGAAATATTCAAACAACAAAAAAAAAGACAATATTATTCTTGTTGCCATCTCACGTCAGATCAATTGAACAAATCATCTTACAAGAACTATTTATTATGTTTCTGTATTTTTGAGATGAACAATGATCATTTGGATTACTGTTCTCATCTAGAGTGTTATTTGCACAATGTTTCGACCAATAAATAATAGATAAGATCACCATCAAGAAAAAAATAATATATATATAGTAATAAGTAGAGGTGTATACTGACAAGTATTAAGATTGTACGTCTAACAGTAGGCTTAAAGCACCAAAATTTCATACTAGAATTGTCTGCAAGGACCCATGGCCTAACTGATAGTACTAGGTAAAATTCACTTGTAAGTGACACTCTTCTGGAGGTTGAGAGTTCAATCCTTAATACGGGTGATACTCAGAATACAATTGCGAATTATTAAAGATGTCTACTCTGTCATGGTTAATGGAATTTCGTCAAAAGAAGGTCAGTGGTTACATTGACCGAAATGCGAATAACACTCAAGATGAGAATCGTATACTGAATAATTCAAATAATCCGAAAGCTATTTAATATTTAAAAAAAAAAAAAATCATATACCTGGTGTTCATAAAGTCTTTCAGTTGTTTTAAGATCCGCTACAATAAAAATATCAGTTTGAGCGAAATGTTGGTTTATTCAAAGATCAAATTCAAGTGAGAAAATGACAAAAATAAATTATTTTGTTTTATAAGTTAGTTTTTAAAAACATTGGAAGTTTCTTTGTCATAATTTAGAACACATACTATTTTTTTTTTTACTGTAGCTTTGTACTTTAAAAACCAAAAAAGCATAAGTGAGTGGCGTGAACATAGCGATGAAAAACTGAGCAACAATCATCGAGGATTTGGCCTAGCTCTTTGGTCCACACAAGTGGTTACCCTTTGATAATGGAAACGATTTGTTAGCCATCTCAACCATCAGAACTGTGATGGTCCAGGATGTGATCTCAGTTACGTTGTAAAATGAAACAATGTTCTGTGATAAACTGACTTATCAACACATCCTGACAAGGAATGGGGAAACTTACATACAACTAAAACTCTATGGATGCTTGGTTGTCCCCGGGCACACTGGATGACATCATCCACTGAACAGATTGAAGACACCAGGAAGTACATTTACGACATAAACGCTTAAGCAACAAAAGAATGATATCATCCATTAAAATAGAACAACAATGACTCATGCCGTAAGGTTTTTGATTTGTTCTGTGTAGATTAAACTGTTTACTAAACTTAGCTATTGTCCTTAGTATGAAATGGTACATTTTCAGCTTCAGGCTACTTTTAATGCTTAATTCAAATCTTATTTATATAGAGAGAATCCTCCCAGGCATTATTTCCTCCTTGATGAGGCGGGTGTACTTAGATTTGTGAGAAAATAATAGTTTTTTTTTTTTTTCTTTTAGATTGGTAGGAAAATATGTTGAAAACTTCTATTTATTGGAAAGAATTTCAAGATTTTTTTTCTTTTTTAATCGAAAATTAGTTTGCTTTACAATTCACTCAGCTTAAGCTTTTCTGAAATTTCTATCTTAATAGCTCGCAAAAAGCTGCGGCTGGAGGGATCATATGTCTGCTCATAATTATAATTATTTCTATTTTAGGTGGTAATGTATCAAAGGGGCTCCAAAGTTATGGTCTCTTTTTAGCCTTGGAAAATTTAGGTCATGGGATACTAGCTGACTGTAACATCAATTCACTAGCTTCTTTGTTTTTCCTGTTTTTTAATTAGTTACTTTTATTTTTTTATAACTTTATGATTTTATTGATCCTAAGTCGAACTCAGAAAAAATAAACTAACAAAACAAAGAAAAAAAAACAGCGTTTTTTTTCTTGTTTTGTTTTTTTTTTTTTCTTGCATATATGTAGTCTTATATAACCAAAAATTAAATAGTCGTATGAAAGTCTAAAAAAAACTTCCATGTTTTATGGAAAAGTGTCTCCCTTTATTTGAACAACATTTCCAACAATGGGTATCACTTTTTAAACCGTTTCACATCATTTCTCTTTAACAAATATAACAGGAATTTTGCTTCTAAGAATATTTTTCCTCTTAAAAAGGCTTTTACATCGTAATACATTCCCCAAGTCTGTCTCATGCTAGTTATATCCATGTTAATTTTGATTTATTAATTCAATATCACTTCATTTGGTATTACACCAGTCATCTAATATCACATGATCTAAATTTTCTGAGGCCAGATATTTGGGACCTCTTTCGTACACTGGCACCCTATTTTGATTGGTAATTTGTTTTTCATCCTGGCTTCTTTGGGCACTTATTTGGTAGATTATATCATGGCCGACATCATTTTGATTTGACCACTCAGCCCACAGATAGGATGCTATGCCTATATTATGCACTTTAAAATTCTTTCAAAGTGAATCCTGTCCACACATGCATACCTAACTTTATATAAAGAGTAAGGTACAAGTCCAGAGTTCAGCCTAATTAAAAACAACAGAAAAATCTTTGTACATCATGGAACAAAAAAAATCATATTCCAAAAGTCATATAAATTGATCAAGTAGTTTTTTTTTTTTTTAGATTAAGAAAATAAAATTTTATCAAAATGCGAGACCTTATATCTTGATCTGTTTTAATAAATAAGGGGAAGACAACTCGATTCGAACTACTGAGATGATAATCAGCCTTGTAATGGATACGATATACTATTAAAATCGCTAAAAATCATTTTTAAGAAAATATTTTCTATATAAAAAAAATACTTGATCAATTTACGTAATTTTTGGACTATGACATTTTAGTTTTGTGACGGGTACATACATCATAAAGATTTTTCTGTAGACTTACACTGAGATTAATAAAATGATATTTAGCAAATCAAATGTGATTGATAAAAATAAACTTGAAAGCTTGTTACTATGTAATATTGCAAGAAATCATCTTGATGATTTTTAATGAAATGCATCTTTTTTTTTTCTCAACAAGTACTTTTATTTTCATCTTTTATTTGAACAATTGCAAAGACTTCTACCCCTCACCCCCACCACCAAAAACAAAAAAAAAATTTTTTTTCATAAAACATACTTTAAAAAATAACCACACCATTCGATGGTGAAAATAAAATATGTAAATTAATAATGATAAATGCTTTTCAATAAATAACCTTACTTTTGTTTTTTTTGTTAGTTTATATTTTTTTCAGCATTGAACAAAAATCATGGCTCAAAATTTTTTTCAAATAGAATTAGACATTCATGTATGAATCTTATGTTTCATGTCTCAAAAAAGAAATGAAAAACTAGCAGGAATTACTGTGACCTAATGATCACCTGATCGTGTTATGAAGAAACACAAGTACTTAATGTAAATCTGTTTAGTTGTGTGCATCACATAGCATAGAAAAAGAAACCTACCCCCCCCCCCCCCACATTGTCTATTGCTAGCTGTCTTGTCATGTCTGCCCCCAGCATTTTTTTGTTATTTCTCTTACTGATCTCTCTCTCTCTCTCTTTGGGGACCTTCAACCCACTAAATGTCCCAAACTGAACACTATCCTCAACTGTCGTAAACTCAAGACAGTCTGTAAACTGACCCTATCATAAATTGTTATAAAAACTGAAACTGTCCGTAAAGTAACTCTAAATATATTGACCTTCATTATCTGGTCCTTTTGTCCCAATCACTACCATACCTTGATTAACAATCCTATTTTAGCTTCCTTTGTGTGCATCAGTGAACAATTTCCTCTCCATCATCTTTTCTACTAAGCTTAATCTATAATTTTTATTCTGCTGATCAACTCATTTCCTCTTTTTTGCTTCTTCCTAACACTTAGCAGGGAGTGGGGTGGGTCGATAGTATCACATTACGTCTGTTAAGCAATTTGATGTGCACTTCAAATATTGGTCACTGACTATTTTTTTTTTTTTTTTTTTTTTTGGACATTTCTTATGACGTTGCTAACCGCTTTCAGAGTTGGGTGCTTTTAATGATTGGTAAAATAAATCAAGTAAAAATAAGGCAATTTCACGATGGAGAATTTGACACAAACACGATTAAACAAAACAGATGGAATTCCACAAAACAGGTACAAAAGGTAATCAGTCATCATCTAACGATTACAAAAATAGATGCAAAATAAACTGGAAGTTAAGTGTAAATCTGGAAGATTTTTCTTCTTTTCTTTTTAAATCTTCAGGAAACAAGAGAAAGCATCTTATGTGATAGGGCTGATGAGTGGTGATACAAACTGGAAGGAGAGGTGAATTTTTGATGGTGAAAGGAGATAAAAAAAAAATGTATTGACGAGAGACAGAGTAATGTCATGATACCAGTTAGTATACCATCACGATGCAATCAAAATCAGTTTTTGTTGATGGTGGCTAAAAATTGGATGTGACTCGATCGCATTTATGGACAGTACTACATAACCACCTCCTTCTGAAAAGCAGTTGAGGAATAGAATTCGAAACTGCAAACTGGTTCCTCCAGATGATGGTGTGGTTATTCCGATAACATATTTCTCAGCTGCGAACTACAAAAAATCGTTTTATTCAAATCCTATTAGTAAGCATTTGATGTCGATTAATGGTTTGTTTCCAAGTTTCAGTTTCTGTTGAATAGTTTAACTGCTTATTTGAAACACAAGATGACACTAGTGTTACATAACTAACAATAATTGTCATCAGATATACATTGGTGAAATTTAATGGGAACTAAAAAAAAGGCTTGGTGAACATAAAAAGTAATAATTCTCTAAATGCACTATTCTGTCATGCATTGCATAATCATTCTTTAAATATGCTAGATTCATTAAATTTTGGTGTTTGTTAAGATACAGTCGACAGATCCATTTTTAAAAAATTTTTTAACCAAAAACATTATCTATTTAATTGTCATGCGGAAATAGTAATATATCCAAAATTACGAAAAATCAAGTAAAAGGTTATTTATAGTGAAAAGTAATTTTTACAAAAAAAATTGGGTAAAATTGCAGTTTCTTAGATGTTATAAAGTAGACAGTAGGCGTCTACAGCAGGGGAGATAACTCTCAAACGAATATTTTAGATTATTTGTTCATGACTGCAATATTTATTGTCTACAGCGACTTTTTTTTTTTTTACTAAAAACACAATAGCAGTTGTTTTACTCAATGAATTTTCGTAATTTTTGGATATATTACTATTTTCGACATGCCAATTAAGTACGTTACATTTTTTTGCTTAAAACAATATATTTGAAAAATCGATTTGTTGACTATCTCTTAACATGCACCAATACTTCTTAATCAGCACTCATCAAAAACTTAACATGAACAGCATAATGGCTTCTACCATTTATTTCGTTTAATCAGTAAACTTAACAGAATTTTGTAATTTACCCCCCCCCCCACACCATTACCACCACCAAAAAAAAAAAAGACTTTACATAACATCCATAATAAAAAAAAATTCATTCAATTCTATGAACACATTACACATTTTGAATTCTAACAGTTAATCACATTTTTTAAAATTCTGTTGACTATCTTGTTCGGAAAAAAAATTTTCATATTGCTACACACCAAATATTTTAAAATTTTGTATTTATTTCTTCAAATGTATATTGAGGAGGACTTTAAATAAAGATGAAACATTGATGAATATATAAATAATTTTAGAATTGTTTTTTCATACACTAGCGGGGGGGGGGGAAATATACTTAAATATGATATCTTAATTTGTCCAGATATTATAGTCTTGATTTCGAAAGTAAAAAAAAATTTTAGGTGCTATCAGCTAGAATCGAAACCGAAATTGTAGCATTCAAAGCGGGTGACGTTACCATTGTACCAATGCCACATGCAATCTATAAAAGTGAACGTGTCTGTGTGTGTGTCTGTGTACATTTCCCTAGGCAATAACTCTGTCAATTTTTAGTCTACAGACTCGAAATTTGATATACAGGGTACTGAGATTTGGGAAAATCTATGTGATCGGGTTTCGGCCAGAAATTTCACTGTTAAGGGGTCAAAGTTCAATGATTTGATTGTTGAGAACTCTACTAAACTCCTCCGACAATTTTGGGTCTACACACTTGACATTTTAGATAGTGGTTCCTTGGACATGGATCTAACTTAATAACTTGATCTGAGCCTAAAACAATAAATATTAAGGGGTCATAATAGGGGTCAAAGTTAAAAAAAATTACCTTTTTTTTTTTTTTTTTTTTTTTTTTTTTTCTCAGCATACACCTTCAAACACCTGGGCAACGCCGGGCAGCCATTGCTAGTTAAAAACAATTTCAACCAGTGAAAGACCTATAAAAGAACAACCCATGAAAAAAATCCAATCATTTGAAGCCCCCAGCGCCGTTCCGCAACTTTTAGTTTGGGAGGAGATAAAGTTTGAAAACATGGAGACAGACATATAGCCTTTTATATATTAGATTTATGTTTATTCAATTATATTTCACCTTTTACTTATGCCAATCCTTTAATTTATGAAGCTCAATGTAACTACATATAACAAATAAATGACAAAAGTCTATATTCCAAATTTCAAGATGTTGACCATCTTACCGTTTATTTCTTTAAGTACGTTGAAATGCTCAATTCTTGACAACACCTGTTTTGTAGTGCAAAATCATTCATGTAATTATTTCAATAAATTCCAAAACTGACATAATTACATTAATGATTCTGTACTACAAAACAGGTGTTGTCAAGAATTGAACATTTCAACATACTTAAAGAAATAAATGGTAAGATGGTCAACATCTTGAAATTTGTAATATAGACTTTTGTTATATATATATATATATTGGTGTTAATCATGATACCCTCCACTGAAGATTCCCGAAAGGATGAAACACTAGTGTCTGTAGGTATTTAATTATTATCATAGTAAATAATTATGTCAGCCCCTTTAAGAAACTCGTTTCTCATCTATATTAATTTTTAATTGGAATTCATTATTGAGATGAGTATTATTTATATTAATTTATTTTATTGTGGACTATTATTCTCATCTTTATTAGTTGTTGTTTCACGACGTTTCAGCCAACTATCCCTCTGGCCTTCGTACAGGTGGTAACGGAGACGGATAGGAACTTCGAATCTCCTAACTGCATTCTCAGCAATTACTGCCATCCGTAGTTGTTGTCATCTCAACACGTTTTGGCCAAGATTGAAACCGCTATCTTCAGACAATGCTCATCTGGAACCGTAGAGATTCAACGTCTCTATCAACTGCGCCACGGACCCTGGAGGGCGATCAAGGTTGGACTTTTTGGTCTTATAAATCCACATTTATTTATTATCTGAGCTTCCATGGTCGGGTCCATACCGAATGGTATATATATTATTTAATTGGAATTCATTATTGAGATGAGTATTATTTATATTAATTTATTTATTGCGGACTATTATTCTAATCTTTATTAGTTGTTGTTTCTTATTGTTGAGCACTTTCAGTTGAATTAAGTCAGTCAATTTAGCTCTTATGCATAGATCATCATATAATGATTAGATCACAATGACTGACATAAAAAACATTTAAAAATAAAATGTTTAAATTTCAACGTTATTTCATGTGGTTAACGGTAGCCGAATGGATACAGTCCTTGCTAATCAAGCCAGAGATGGCTTCTGTCGCTGGGTTCGAATCTATCAACTGGTGTTTATCATGACACATTGCACTGAAGATTCCCGAAAGGATGAAACACTAGTGTCTAGGTATTTAATCATTATAGTAAATAATTATATATATATATATATATATATTTGGTAAAACTGGTAATTAGTAAAAACCTGAAGAGAGTGCTCAATACTATTGCAGAGCTAATATGTGTTTTATTTATTTATTTTTTTTATTACCGTTTTATCAGTTTGGTTACATATGTTTCAGATGTTGGACCATGTTTACGATCCAACAGCCTCGTCAGACCTTACAGAAGTGGTTAGTATTAGGAAGAAGTGTTTTAGAAGAAATACGAAAGAAAAAGAAGGGGGGTGAGGTAGGAGATAATAAGGGGAGAGGGAGACAGGTATTGACAATATTTCAGTTCAGGTGGATATTTGTATATCTATATCTGTGTGCACATGTATGTGTTTGCATACATCTAGCTGTTAATGTCTATATGTGTGTGTATCTACGGGTATGCATGGCTGAACGTATGTATATGGATGCAGCTGTATCTGAGTTTATATGCATATATGTGTGTATGTGCTTGTATCAGCGATGCATTTAACACTGAAAATAAAGTTAAACATAACCACTGCCCAAAGCACCATGTTAGGGGCCCACCCCATATATATGAGAGTATACTATATCTAGATATAGATGAGTCTACTTAATCTCGCATTATTAACTGCACCCGTTTATTTACTTATTTATTTATTATTATTATTTATTTATCCTGACTTTACCTTGTTTACTTGGTATAAAAATATATACATGTCTGTGTATGCATATATATATATATATATATATATATATATTTAATTATTTTTTTTACTATATGTGTGTATATGTCTATATGTCTGTATGTTTATATTTTATTAATATCTATATTTATGTAATTGTATATATGTGTATAGGGATAGATGTGTGTGTATGTATATGCACATCTACTTCTTACTGGAGATCTATATCTCCACATATAGGTAGGTGTGTGTGTATGTATATATATATATATATATATATATATATATATATATATATATATATATATATATATATATATATATATGTGTGTGTGTGTCTGAGTATATGTGTGTGTGTGAGTGTATGTCTGCATATACATTGTTTATATATGTGTGTGTGCGTATGTGTCTGTATATGAATGTGTAGAAATGTACATATATATGTATATGTATGTATGCGTATTTGCACGTGCGTTAACGCATGTATTATAAAAAAAACAACCAATTGTACACTGAAATGGACAAGTTGACGTATAGCGACTACAAAAATTTTAAATGAACCCTGTACTTGTCAAAACATGACATCTACACTAACCCTTTCCCTCTCTTTCTCTCTCGCTCTCCCTCTCTCATCTACTTAATATACCTTACTGAACAAGCAAAAGACAATTAAAATTCAAAACCTAAAATTAATTAGTTATCAAAGCTATTTTCTGAATAATTTGTCATAAGGACAGTCAGATGACTCAGAGAAAAAAGCAGAAGCCACAGGTGGAAGGAGGATTCAGAGTTTGAAGGATCTTTCCCATGTTGAGGTAACAGTGCTAGATAGAAACTAAAGTGGAAAGAAGAAGAGTTGAAGAAAAGTCGATTAATCATAAACCGCTATGTATGGGTACGTAAATCAAAGATTGTTCTACATTTTCTTTTTTTCATTATTAATTAGGTTGGACTCTGGACTTACTCTCTTTATATAAAGTTAGGTATGTATATATGTTTCAAGATGTCTATGTACAGAATTTACTTTGAAAAGGTTTTAAAGTGCATAATATTGGCGTGGCGTCCCATTTGTAGGCTGAGTGGTCAAATCAAAATAAAGGTCTATGTGTATATGTGAGACCATGCACTTCCCCGTTTGAAAACAAATGCTGACCCCAATGCTGTTTACATAGTCTTCTTCTCTTTAATTTTTTTTGGCCATGTCATTGTCGTCTCTCACATTGACGCTTGCTAAGGGTCTGCAATGGCTCAAAAGTATAAAAAATAAAACAACTTAAAACACAAACTTGAGAGAAACGAAAGACTAACATATTGTGTATATATTGGTTGGACTGTGTGTGTGTGTTACACCATCATGGAAAATAGCCCTCCAAGCACTAAGGTCCACATCTACGTTGACGCACCTGCAAAAAACAAACATGGCAACCAGTGAAAACAATAGGGAATACAATGAATAATAAAAGCCTTAATATCATAAAAATTATTTGTTAACAATTTTAAATGTGATATTCGTTCAAAACAGAGCCGAATACCCTAAAAATCAACTTTTAAAAGTTTTATTGCCCTATGACCAAAAAATTTTATAAAACTATTTAAACCAATCTTTTTAATGGATGGCATCTTATTTTAGAAATTTTAAGAAGAACAAATTCCCCAAAATGAAGCATTCTGGATTGATATTTTTATTATTAAAAAAAAAAAAATTTAATTATTTAAATTATTTCATTTAAAAATGTTTTGTTCCTTACATTAAAAACTTATCTTGTATTTGGTTTAAATAGTTTTATTAAAAAGTTTTGCGAATACATATAAAAAAAAAACGTTTTGTGAATGCATATAAAAAAAACACATTACATAAAAAAAAAACTTGGTCAAGAAAATCCAAACGTTATATTTATTTACAGAGATCATGTACATGTGCGAAAGTCAAGATTAAACCAGTGTCGATCGAAATCTGTCCTTTTGTTTTTCTCAGTTGATTGAGGTCCTTAATCTTGTCTTGATCCCTCTTTTTTTTATGTTTTGCTCTTTTTTTCTACTTCCTAACACTTGAGGAGTTGGGACATCAATATTACCACATATACACTAACGTCCTTTATGTCTCATCTGAATTTAAAATTAAAAGCACCCAAAAGTGTCCAGTTTTCATATAAAAAGCAAATTACTATACATAATTATATTTACAAATAAATCTGATCTTTAAACTTTTTTTTTTTTAAATCTGAATTTTTACATTCTTTGAGGACTGAATATTATATTTACAAAAATTGTTAAAAACATAGAAATATCTAAATCAGTGTCACGTTTAGGGTTAGAAATCAATATCTAATAAATTAGTTAAAAAAAATAAAAAAATAAATTTGAAACTTTATACACTAACTAGTGTCCACAGTGTTTCCCACAAACTGTATTATCATAGCCTTCAAACACAACTCCTTTCATACAACACACAATACAGCAAACAAACTACAACATTCTTCTCAAATTTGAAATTATTTTTTGGTTTGTGTTGACATTCTGTATTTCAGTTTCCATTCTGCTACGGAATTGGATATTATTTGCTCTGGTCTCATTCTGTGTTGGCTGTCAATATCCAGTTTTTGATGACTTGTCAGCAATTCCTTATTTTCTACGACATTATCGGCAATTCTTGTGGCATGGTCTGTACTTGATAAACCTGAAAGAAATAAAATATAGAAAATAATCATCTCAAAGTGTTACACAAGTTTGGAGACGAAAATTGATAATTTGGACAACTGTTCTACTCTTGGAATGTTCAAGTCAAGCTTAAGAATCTGTATGGAATTCTGAACAGAACACTTTATTTAATCTACAAAAGTAGATTACATCAGCCATCACCAAGTAGAAGCCTTAAGTAATTCTTATATAATATATAATGGTATTCTTAATATTGCCTATACTGAGAACTGAATTTTCAAAATTAACGGTTCACAAGTTTGAGATGAGGAGGTATTATTCGTATTATTCGAATTATTCAAACTACTGTTCTCATCTTTAATGTTATTTTAACAACATTTCGGTCGATGTAACTTACTACCTTCTTCAGGTGTATCTTATTGAACTTGGGAATCTTTCTGTCAAACTCTGGAATCTGCATGGAATTTTGAACAGGACCCTTTATTTAATCTATGGGGGTAGCATGCTATCGTTCAATCAGCCATGACTGGGTATAAGTCCTAAGTAATTCGTAATTGTATTTTGGGTGTTGACGGCACCTAGGATTTTACCTTAAGATTTCCGAATGGCGTAATTTTTACAACTTTTACCAAGTACTCTATCCACTACAAAAATTCATTGACTGTCGCAAACTTACCCAACCATTGTAAAACTCCTTACCAATCCTAAAACTAACTCTAAATCTATATATCAGACTCTTTTGTTCATGTCATATACAACACCTTGATTACAACCTCATAACTCTCTTTTGTGTGTGTTGGTGAACAACTTCCTATGACAGTCTTTCCACCATATTTGCATTAATGTCTTGTTTGGATTTAGCATACGAATTGTCATGAGAAGACCTTCATGTTAGACTTTATTAAAGATTTCACCAGTCTTATCTAGTGGATGATGTGTTTACAGATGATTGGTCAGACAGCCACAGTAGACCGAGCTTGCCCAAATCAATACTGTTGGTCAGAAAGTTTAGCATTGGTGAACTATCAGTAGATTGATTAACGATTCAAAGATTTTAGCAAAGTTGGAGGAGACTGATGGGGCGATAATTTTGCTTGTCAGTTCCTTTACCAGATTTCTTGAGGCAATTTTCTAGCTTTTAGATAAACAAAGTATTTGTAGAAAATTTTAAAGAGTATTTCTTTAGTACTATAGCAAGAATAAGATCAGGCCCACATGCTTTGGAGGTGTTAAGGTTTTTTATGCTATCCCAGACATGGAAAGTGATGATCAGATCATCGAATCTAGGTTTCAGGTAGCAGTGGGAATGTTAAAGGTTACATCAACCGAAACATTGTGAAAATAAAAGTCAAGATGAGAACAGTAGTTTGAAGAAACCGAATAATATGAATAATCAATCCTTATTTAGAAAATTCAGAAACGTATTATTTTTGGCATCTCCATTCTAATTCTTGCCAAATTTCAAAGTCAGGCTGAAATAGCATTTAAGATGGCAAATCAAAAGCCAAGTTTGATCAATTCTTGCCAAATTGCAAAGTCAGGCTGAAATAGCATTTAAGATGGCAAATCAAACTTAGCTTTTGATTAGCCAATTTCACTTGGTATTGTTGTACCATGTTATTGACAATATAATAACTATGGCTGTGACAACAGCATATTCTTTTCATTGTTTTGATTCTTGAGTATATATCCGTTAATATCTTATATGTTTTTATATAGACTGATGTGGTTCTCAGTTGATTGACTGTGTCTTACAGTAACGGATATCTACTTGAGAGTCAAAAGAATGAAAAGAATATTCTGTTGTCACAGCCCTAAAAATAACGTACTTAATTACAATTTATTTTACAAATTACTCAGTCTGGCCCAGATGACTACAAATCTGAAATATTTTTAAATAATCACCTTAAAATAAAACTCAGAAATGAAGGATAACTCATTATAAATAGAATATGATAAGAGATGTCTCCCTTAAGTTTAAAAATGTGTTGTAAACAAATAAAAATTAAAAACTGAAATGACTTCAGAACATTCTTGGGAAACGCCGAGAGGGTACAACAAATTAAACATAAAACGAGAAGCACATTATTTTACTTATTATCTGAAATGTAATTATACCTTCCAAAATTAACAAACTTTCTGAATGACTTGGAGACTTTCGTTTCAATGATTTCATGCAGTAAATAGGGATTCATTAGCAAATCAATAGCAAGTGGGTGAAGATCGTAGATATATGTGAATAAAAATTTCCAATACAAAAATTTATATTTTATCTTACCAGAATCAGCCAGCATTGGTACTTTCTCAGCTTGGTTTCCTCTTTTAACTGTTGGTGTTTCATCACCACCAGCCGAAACTAGACTCAAATTTGGTTCGTCTGAGATTCCTAATTGGTCGAGGCTGAAAATCTAGAATTAAAAAAAAATAAATAAATATACAGAAGTAAATAAATCTGACAAGATTTTCAACCTAATTCTTCTGTTATTTAGAGAAAAAAAAAATCATTATGCAGTGTGACCTCCTACCCACCGATAAAAAACACCATGCCTATCGGTACTGCCTTGATTTTGGCTGCAGTAGTTTTCTTTAGTTCAGGAATGATCTGAATGGTTTTGAGAGAAATTATCTTTAAGATAACCCCACAGATAATATTGGAGGTTAAGATCCGGTGAATGTGAAACCCATTTAAGCTAAAAAATCTCCTACTGATGAGATGATCACTGAAGTGCTCCAGCTCTTATTTGAAGTGTGGAGAGTTGCCCCTATCCACCTAAAACCACTGTTCATTCCTGCCCAATGTTGTCCAAAACTTCTTAAACACGAGACTGCGTTCAATATCGATCATGACTAAAAATGAACAATGATAAAACAAAGACTGTTGGACATTTATGACTGAAACCTTGTAGACAAGTTAAGCATTATTTGTACTAAATATGGTTGAACTGCAGATTGAGAATTTTAGAGGAAGGTGGGGGGGGGCAATTCAAAGTGACATGAATTAATTTTGATTCAATTATGAAAGAATGTTCAAAACTTGGAGATTTTCAGATGGAAAATTTTGAGTGACTTTAACAAATGTGTCGTTAAACATACATTTCTGAATTTTTTGTGATGATGATTGATATTTTGTATAATTATGGCTGAGAGAACAAGAGCATGCTACTCTCGTAGATTAAATAAAGGGTTCCGTTTGAAATTCTGTATAGATTCCAGAGTTCAACAGAAAGATCCCCCGAGTTCGTTAAGGTACACCTGAGACAGGTCAGAAGTTATATTAGCCAAAACATTGAGAAAAACACTAAAGATGAAAAAAAATAGTCTAAATAACCCAAATAATACACATAATATAATGGTTAGGTGCAAATCCAGAATTCAACCTAATTAAAAATATATATATATAGAGAGAGAAAAATCTTTATGATGTACATACTCGTCATGGAACAAAAACTGTCATATTCCAAGAATCATATAAATTGATCAAGTAGTTTTTGTTTTTAAACTAATAAGATCAAATTTTATGATGAAGCAAGACCATTTTGATCTGTCATATTTAATAAATTAGGGGGAGACAACTCAATTCGAACTACTGAGATGAAAATCAGCCTTGTAATGGCTACAATTTACTATCAAAATCACTAGAAATTGTAAAAAGATTTTTTATATAAAAAGATTACTTGATTAATTTACATGATTTTTTGAAATATAACATTTTCATTCAGTGATGGGTAAATATATCAAAAAATTTTTTCTGTGTTTTCTTTTTTTTTTTTTTTTTTTTTTTAAATTAGGTTGAACTTTGAACTTGCACCAATCACTCTCATTCCTTAATTCTAGATAAGAATGAATGGTTGTAATGTTGTTGCAACTGACGTGTTGGTATCCACTGCAGTTTGGTAATTGTGACCTGACTACCAGACATCTGTCTGGTTGATTTCTGCTTGATAATGATGACATCACAATGTTACACACCATCATGGATAATGACAACAGACAAGAGGTCTTAAAATGACACTCAATTGATGCAATTAGAACTTTTTTTTTTTTTTTTTTTTTTTTTACAAAGGCATCACCACATTATCAAGGCCCAGAGGCCACTCAAGGATAAGGGTTAAAGAGTTTACAGTAGAAGTTGGTCAATATAGTAATCATTATGATAACATGGCAATATAATAAGGATCATATAAAAAAAACAAAAAAAACTTCACATTTCTTGTGCCATCAGTCTATCCCTTACTTTGTTTAATATATATATATATATATATATATATATTAAAAAACAACAATAACAAAAATCTAAATTTATAAGCGATAAAAATAAACAGTATAATTAATCTAGGGATTATGGCCTAACGGTTAAGGCACCGGACAGTGGTAAACATGGTCTGAGGTTCGATCCCTAGAAACAGTTGAACTACGCTGACGAGAGGTAATGACCTTGAAACACACGTGTACGTAGATTACTGTTTTAAAAATAATAAATAAATAAAAATGTTATATACGTCCAAATTAAAAAGGGCGACTTTCTAAGTAAATTAAAAAAATGAGCTCCGAGGCGGAGCCAATATTAACCGTATGTATCGCTTGAAAAAACAACAATAACAAATATATATATATATATATAATAAATGACAAAAATTTATATTCCAAAATCCATGATGTTGACAATTTTTATATTTTATTCCTTCACATAAATTGATCCTTACAGTTCTTGACAGTGTCTGTTTCGTAGCGCAAAATCAATCACTTAATAATTATATCAATTAGTGAATCTATTTTGCCCTTAACTCATCAGAAGAAATTTATTAAAATACAAGTAGGCGTAATGGTAAAATATAAAGGTACCTGCAGCTTCTCTTCCAAATTTTCGGATTCTCACCATGTTGTATCACATTTTAATTCCTTTTGGTAGATTGATTGTTGCTATTTCTTGAAAGTCATAAACTTTGTCTTATCCGCATTAATGTGGAGACCAATATCATTTGTAGACTTTTCTAGCTTATGTAACAGTGTTTATTATTAGTACTACAAGTTAAATAGTTTACTTTTGCTGAAAATGGGTTACAATTGGGAAGGAGGAGGGGCTATTTAAAAACATTTCGTACCGAAAGAAAAATCAACACAGAATTATAATTTTAACGCATAAAAATAATAAAAACAATTTACTGATTACTTGGGGTATGTAAAATAATTAGAAAAAGTTTTTGAAATGTCATGTTAAAGTTTTATTCTTAAGACAACAACAACAAAAAAAACAATGGACCAGTTTATTTTATATCTTGACAATAAATAAGATTGATGTTTTGTTTTTTCTGATTGTTTTCCTGACAAAATTCGACATAGGGGAGTTGTACGAAGCTTCTAAACATTGCGGAAGTCAAAAAAGAAAAAGCTGCTATAAAATAGGCATTTCATAGCGTTAACATTTTTATCATTTTTTTCCTAAAAACTCTTTCAATATATCTTGTAGATTATTATTCATTAAAGCATTTGAAAGGATATTCATTTCCAAACAAAATGGTGGTATTTTTGGAGACTTTGATTTTTAAAATATTACTATTTTAGTAGAGCTACTTTGAAATCTTTTTTTTTTTTTTTTTTTTTTTTTTTTACACAGTGATCACCACTTATCAAGGCCCGGAAGCCACTCAGGGATAAGAGTTATTGCAAGTACATTACGTTAGTGTGGAGATTTGATGAAGTGTTTAATTAAGGGGGCGGTTCATTAGGAATTTGTTAACATTGGACTTGAAGACATCCAAGTTGTAGTCCGGAGGAAAGCAGGCAGACGGAGCAGAGTTCCACAGGCGTGCAGTTCTAAGAAAGAAGCTTTGTTCATGGAATCCACGTTTTGATTTAGGCACAGATATAGAGTGGGGGAAATTTTTCACAGTGGATTCAGCTAGACGGGTGTTTTTCGTGAAAGATTGGCGAGGGGGGACCAGAGATTAGAGTTCAGACGAGCACCTGTCATGGAAATAACGATAAAACAAGGAGAGGCTCGCAACGTCTCTTCTGTGGGAGAGAGGTTGCAGGGTAGAGAAAAGAGCATCCCCCACTAAGCCACAAAGTCTATTTTGTACTCTGTCAAGGCAGGATAGGCTTTTTTTAGCAGCTCCTGCCCAGATATGGCAACAGTATTCCATCCTTGGACGTACTTGGCTTTTATATAGATAGAGAATTGCATCAGTAGTGAGATATCCTCTGGAGCGGTAGAAGGATCCCACCATCTTTCCAGCGACCTTGGCAACAGACTTGATGTACGCGTTCCATTTCAGATTAGGAGTAAAGGTGAAACCCAGAAGCTTGTCAAAACACGGGGCCTCACCCAGACGAGAGCCATCTATCACAATTGATGCCAGCTGGGGATCAGAGCGTTGATGATGTAAGGATAGGAGTTTGGTTTTGGATGCATTAAAGGTAACCAGCCACATCTTCCCCCACTGAACCACCCGCTCGAGATCAGAGGAGAGAGAATCAGAGAGAGTTTTGTCATTTACAGCTTTTGATGTGTTGCCGTAGATGGTCGTGTCATCAGCATAGATGTCAACGAATGATTTAAGTATGTGTTTAGGGAGGTCATTGATGTAGATCAGGAAGAGAGTTGGGCCCAGGATTGACCCCTGAGGGACTCCAGCATTTATATTGCAGGCCTCCGATTTTTGTCCATCTACCACTACTCTTATGAGCCTATCGGAGAGAAATGATTTAATGATTGAGAAAACATTTCCAGTTAAAATATCCAAAGTGTTTTATGATCGGTGGGCATTACTGCTTAAAAGATTTTGCAGAATACAACAAAAATACAAAGAACTGCATGAAAAGTGTGAAACTTGTATTATCACATGCTTCAAATGTTGCATATGAAAGGGGACAGATTCCGGTAATTAGAGAAACAAAGTAAATAGGATTGAAAATAATATTTTTTAAAGGCGTATACTAGAAAATAGTTTTTATTCCTATTTCCAAACGCTTGTGCAAAAGAAATGTCCCATATGACCACTTGTCTTCTTTTTTTCTTTCTTTTACACAGTGGTCACCACTTATCAAGGCCCGGAAGCCACTCAGGAATAAGGGTTATTGCAAGTACAGTATGTTAGTGTGAAGATTTAATGAAGTGTTTACTTAAGGGGGCGGTTCATTAGGAATTTGTTTACGTTGGACTTGAAGACATCCAGGTTGTAGTCAGGTGGGAAGCAGGCAGACGGAACAGAGTTCCACAGGCGTGCAGTTCTAAGAAAGAAGCTTTGTTCATGGAATCTACATTTTGATTTAGGCACAGATAAAGAGTGGGGAAAATTTTTGACAGTGGATTCAGCTAGACGGGTGTTTTTTGTGAAAGATTGTGTCTGTCAGCATCTCACCAATTGATTCTCTATTCAAACTCTCTTTCTCTCCAACTAAACATGTCATCTTGACCAATCACATTCTTGCATCTTTCAAGCTTAACCCCCTCACCCCACCTCTTTCCCCCAATAGTTAAGTTCAAATCCCTTTTCATTCCACAGAAACACTTTCACTCAGGGATGTTGGAAATCTTCACATGGTCCCGTCTGTAAGTACCCGGTGTCTAAAGAATTCTAACTAAAAAGATATCAGGGAAATGAATGCCAACAATAATCATCTGATTCTCAACAAATGGTATTGTGGCAGCTGCGAAATTCATCTTTCCATAGGATAGATGAGTTTAGTATTTTTGGCTCTTTACAAACTACAATGCCGAAATATCAAATCCTAATAAATCCTAGCTAAATCTGTCTCCATAAAGTAAGCTTTTAAGATAAGGTAAAAAAAAAAAAAAATATTGTTCAAATTAGAGTAACATGGTAATAATGATATAAATAAGATAAATAACTATTTGTCTTCTACATAGCTTAGAAATTAAAATAAGCTAGGTGCCCTTACATTCAAGCTGTGGTTTGGTGCGAAGCACTTTTTCAAGATTCGACCCCAAAGATCATTTCGTCCGTCATTCTATCAACTTAATGTAATAGCAGTTTTTCCTTAGTCCTTAATAGTGCCAATGTGGTAAGAATCCAAAATCATATATATATATATATATATATATATATATATATATATATATATAAAGATTTTGGATTCTTACCACGTTGGCACTTATTTTTCTGAATGAAATTTAAATAAAAAAACTATATATATATATATAGTTTTTTTATTTAAATTTCATTCAGAAATATATAATTTTTCAGAACAGAAATTTATTGTTTGAACAAAGAATACATTTTTTTCCTTAAGCTATAGATTTTCGATGTAGGCTCATTTCCTCAGAGATTTTGCTCTATCAAGTATATTGAGCTATTCCGTCTTATTTCTAAAAAATATCTGTAAGTCTCAATACCACAGGATTCATCATTAATCTGTGCTCTTATTTGCTTCAGGATTATGATATATATATATATATATATATATATATATATATATATATATATATATATATATATATATAAATGCAACTTTGTCTGTGTGTTAGTTCGTTCCTTATAGACTCCAAAATGGCTGAACAAATTTTCTTTAAAATTTACAGAACTTTCGTGTATAAGTCTGGGAGTGATCTTAGTTAAGTTTTGTCTCAGAATACCCCCCGATAATTACCGATAATCGAAATCGTTATTTTAATTTATCTATCATCGGTAAAGCCATTTTTCCCATGTCGTCACTAAGTGACAATGATAGAACAATGGGCCGTGAAAATTCTACTGTGGGAAAGTTGATAGCGTGTTTTTTTGTTTTTTTTTGCATGATGTGGTTTGTAGGTTCAAACTCCGCACGTAAATTTCTTAATGTTTTTTTTTTTTTTCATTTAATGGAAAGAAGTTTATAGAAAATAATTTTATAAAAGAAACAGGTTCTCTAGAGTGCAATGTAGAATAACATATTTTGGACTAAGTTACTGCATGGAGGCATGTGAAGTCCCCCCCCCCCCCCGGGCGATTTCACAAATTTCGCTGACAATAAAAATAGGAGTGTGAAATATTCGTTGATCATCATTCAATCCCAGGCAATGCCGGGTCTCCCTGCTAGTATATATATCTCTATATAAATAAAATGAACTCATTTTTCCCCCCCCGACTTTGACCTTAATAGGATTAAAAATCATGAAAATTACATGCAAATGTAATCCGTACAGACTGTAGCTCATTATCTGAGATTTGCTATAGGCCTATTATCTCTACAGTTCCTCGACAATGGTACATTCCTATATTTTTTCTGGTGTGAGTCCACTGCCAAAATCGCTTAGATTCAATGGAAGTTGCAACATCTTTTCTGTCTATTAGATTCCTCCTTTTCCCTCTCCCCATTTACACCGCAGCGGAACAGTATGAGGAAACACACCGGTTTGGAATTGTACTAGGTTAATTATGCCGTTTTTTTGTTTGTTTTTTTTTTTTATCTTTTTTCCCCGATTTATGCTTTCTGTTTTTTCCATAATAAAATAGAAATAAGAAAAAAAAAAAAAAAAAAAACGCGATTACTTTTATTGTTTTCCTTTTGCTTTTTTTTTCGTTAGTGTAGGACGCAATCTGCGAGACTAACCGGATTTTACTTATGGTTTTAACGACTCTAACCGTGAAATCTAACTATGACCTTTATTTATTAGTACTTTCAACTCAACATTTATTTTTACACAAACATTACAACGAAACGATATCGTGATTTCACTTGCATTACACTTAAATTAAAATTAAAGCAAATAAATTCATTTAGAATTCGAGAAAATAAAAACATCCATTTATAATTTGAGTGTGATGTGACTACTGAAACTAAACCAAAACAAACTTCACTGCGGAATTGATATTTGACCTAATTCACTTTTTAGTTAATTCATCACGTTTTTTTGTTGTTTTTTTTTTCTTTTTTGGGGGGTGAGGGGGGGTTCTTTCGCCTGAATGATTCCAGTCCAAGATCCCCCCCCCCCTCTTTCAAAATTTTTTGGGATTTTTCAAACACAGGGGCACCGCCGGACCATTATGATTGCATCACGTTCATTTTCTTAATTGTTTTTTTTTGCTTTTTTTTTTTACACGATTTGTTTTTAATAGTTTTAACATTGTTTGTTTTTATAATATTTAAACAGGGTTATGACTTAGCTTTGTTTTCATTTTACCCCCCCCCCCCATCCACACACGCCTCTAAAAACCAGGGCTACGCCGGGCAACCCCGCTAGTATATATATATATATATATTAGATTGGTCAAGATTTCAGCATGAGATAGCATATAGCCTTGTTTTTTAATAAGAATATATTCAATATTTCTTTACTTTTACATTTTCAGCATTTCCTCATTCCACATGATCATTTTGAAGAAACCTTTTTTTTGTATCGCATGTGTCTGGTTTCATTGTCATATTTATCTCTTACCCGTTTTCTTTGTATTATTTTATCTGTATTTTATTTTTGTAAAATACCATATGTTTTTTGTACATTTCTATTGTATTTATGGCCATCACTTTTTATTTATTTTTATTGCAGTTTTCACACCTACATATGTATGTGAATAAAATTATTCTAAACATAATTCAAGCATTTGTGAATTTTTGAGATGAGGATTGATTATTCGTATTATTTGGATTCTTCAGACTACTGTTCTCATCTTGAGTGTCATTTTCAAAATGTTTCAGTCAATGTGTAAACTCCGACCTTCTTCTGGTGTATCTTGTTGAACTCAGGGAATGTTTCTATCAAACTCAGGAATCTGGACAGAATTTTGAACAAAACCCATTTACTTCACAGGGGTAGCATGCGCTTGTTCTGTCAGTCATGACTGGATAGAGGTGCTAAGTAATTCGCAATTGTATTTTTCGGTTGCCCACACTAAGGATTGAACCTTCAATGTTCAGGAGATTAATCACTTTACAATTGATCTTTTCCAAGTACTCTAACCACTGTGCTACTGAAGAAGGTCGGAGGTTACACCGACTGAAACATCCACTGTGTCATAAGTCCTTGCAAGAATTGACCAAAACGTTGTGAAAATGACACACAAGATAAGAACAATAGTCTGAAGAATCAAAATAATACGAATAATTATTAGTTCTCTCATGCATATCAGGAGACTAAAGAAACTACACATATCAAAGATCGTCTGTATAATAAGTACTTTGAAAAATCCTTGTTTTTACAACATGTTTTTACAACATTTTGCCTAAAAATCAGATAGAAAACTTAGCAATTTGAATATTCAAATCAGAAACTGTGACCATTTTATTTCATTAAAATAAAATTAATAAAATAAAGCCAATAAAAGATCACTAGAATTAAAAAATTGACCTTTTTCGCATCTCACCACTAGCTCCAGAGAGGTGACAGTGGCTAAATGGTTAGCAACACGGACTGACAACTTAGGAATGTCAAGTTCAAATCCCATTCATTCCACAGAAATACTTTCACTTAGGGATGTTGGCAACCTTTACATGGTTTTTCCCATAAGTACCCTATGTCTTTCTAGAAAGAATTCTAACTAGAAAGATATCAGGGAAACGAATGCCAACAATAATTTACCTGATTCATACGAAATGAGTGCTATTCAGCAATCCCTAATCATTACAGAATGATAAATTCAAAACAAAATATTTTGTTAAATTCATATTTACCTGATTACGAACAGAGTTAGTTTCTGTCATTTCGGTAACATCTTGGTCTGTTGCTTTGGATACAGATAAGCCTTTTCCTTGAATTAATGGTTCATCCTCTTCTTCATCCTCATCCTTGTGAAAAAGTGTCTGGCCATATACCGAAGCTTTACTAATTTGAAGTTTGGAATCGCCGGAGGCATAAGCCCTGTTTCTGTCCTCTTGCAACAGGTCAGCCTTGCCCCGCTTGACCAGAGTTCGTGCTTGCCGTATCAAATACTGATAGTCCTCCATCATGTCTGATGGCAAGGAGAGCTGACTTAATCCACTTAGGTCTGTTGATGAAGCTATTTTACTTGACCAATGGCTATCTGTGAGTTCAGCTGGGCTTGACACTTCGGGCGTTAAATTGCTTATTTCAGAAGTGGATGCAACAGCAGCAGAAGCAGTGGCGCCATCTACATCTAAAGTTATTTGAAATGGTTCTTCAACCAGTAACATTTTTTCTGGGTTTGTATCAGAAGAAGAAACGGAACCAGTTGCATTTTTTCCGCACATCAGAGAGACAAATGACGGAGAGGCTTGCTTTTCTGAATGACTAGAGCAAGATTCTGACATTGAGGATTTGAAACCCTCTCTTCCAGAAGGAGTTTGGTTTATAGCTAAATGTTGGGTCAGAGATAAATATTTACTGGAATCGTTCAGTGACGTTACCAGATTTGGACCAAAACCGCTAGCATGCACTGCAGAATTATTTTCTTTTTTAACAATGGAAGGTAATTGGTCAGATGGTGGATTTGATGGATCTGGCAGAATAATTAAGGGATTAATCTGATTGGTTTGGGGTAAAACTGGATCATCACAGGTTTCCGGAGATGTGTAAGAGTATTGCGTCATGGAGAGCTTTTCTGACGAAACTGGAGTGGAATCATGACTTTGGGGTTGGTCATGAATGACAGGCAAGGTCGATGCAGGTTTTATTTTAGGTAAAAATGCAGAGATTTGGGACTGATCCAATTTGATTGTATCTTTGACATCAGATGAACTGGCTGATGATGATGATGATGATGATGAGGGTGATGATGATAATGATGATGATGATAGTGGTGACAGTTTGCCGGATACTCTGAGAGAGATAACTTTCTGGGTTTGAATCATGCACTGCATCTGATAGGATTGAGAAGGAAGAGATTGTATGTCTGTATTACCTGAAATTTCATTTATTTTAAGTGAATTTTGGTTCGGGGATTGGTACTGAGGTAGATTGATGGGTCCACTGGCAACTAATAACGAGGGTGATGAAGATGAGGGTGATGAAGATGATGATGATGATAAAGAAGCAATTATTGATGCTACAGAAGGCAAAAGGTTTTCTTCTATTTTAGATAATTCTACTCCGGCCATTGTCTTCATAGCAATGGATGGAGCAGTTCCTTCAGAGACTGACAGAGTATGACAACTTGATAAAGAATAGGCAGGATTTGAAGACAAGTTTTTAACTTGTTGGGTTAGATTGTTTTGGATGTTAGCAAAACGGTTAACAATGTCTATGCTGTTATCAGACTCTGGGCTGGTACTGATTGAATATTGAGTCAATGCAGATGAGGATGTTGACGATGCTTGGGGAATCGGAGAAATATCGGTTGAAATCGAAGAAGCTACATTTGCATCTCCATAGCCGGAATGAAAGGCACAATGTGATTGGGACAACTTAGAAATGTTGGATGGAAATGTTGGGGGATGCGAGTCAAGAAATCTCTGAGGAGTTGATGATGGTAGAATAGATTGCTGGTTCAAATGTGTTGCTTGAGTAATTTCCTTTCCGATTTGATCCGGAGAGACCGAAATTGTAGGCGAGGACTTTGTAGAAACAAATCTGGTATTAAAAGGAGCCTCAGAATTTAATTCGGACATTTTCCCAAGAGTTGACGGCATTGCAGTGTTTATTTGGTAAGCTGGCTCAAGAGTCAATGATAAAGGAGTTATTATTTGACTTGGGGAAGACTGTTCTAACGGTTTACCAATGTCTGCAGTTGACACTATTCCTTGGTTAGCCGCTGTTGAAGTTAATGGAATTACTGAAATCAAAGAAGCATCAGAAGAATTTGTCTTAGAGTCAGCATTAAAAGACGGTGAAACAGATGTGGTATTTAAAATATTATCAACAGTACTTGGAGACGAAGCATTTTTGATAGGTTTATGCCTTATAACAGATCGGTCTTCAATATTACCTGCTGTATTTTGAGAACGAATAGGATAGGTTGGTCCATATCCCATATCTGACCAATTTGAAACATCAACACTATTTGGAGACCAAGTACAGGAAGTAGGTTCATGTGCTACAACTGACTCACTTGTCGTATTAGTCACTTGAAAAAGTTCTGATGATGTTACTTTCCCCCTGCCAGCACTCATAACTGAATCGTTCACTGTGCTGGGATACACGGTTAAAGCAGAATCGTTTTCGTGTTTGCAACTTGGAGAAACACTAACGGTACTAGACAAATGTGTTGGTTGTGAAATTCTGGGAGAATTTTGCATAATTTGGACATCTGTATTCAACGAGAAAGCTTTCGGTAACGACTGCAATGTCGCAGAACTGAACTTCTCGGAGGTTTGCAAGATGCGAGAGAGGAATTCAGATAGCTCTTTGTGATTCTGCAGAAGATCTATCGTAAGAGAACTTCTTGAATGAAATTCAGAATTTGCTAGAGATGAGCTTTCGGAACTCTCTTGAGCGTGTGTCGAAAAAGAACCAGAATCCCTGGTTTGGATATGAGAAATGAGCCGAGATTCATCGGAACTAGTTTCAGAAGATTTTGATTCACAGTGAAGAGACCCCAAGCCTGGAGATGGTGTCAAAACATTTCTTTTGATGTCTTGGCAGACATTTCTTGGATTAACAAATGGTACAAAGTTAAAATTCCTCAACACTGTCGAATCGGTATCAGTAGATGTTGGTAATGATATTTGGGAATCGTAATTAGTGGTTGGAACTTCTTGGAGAATACTTGAACTTGTCTCACTTTCTGAGTTGCCACTCAGTCGTGACTTCTCCAAGAGAATTTCTGCCCATGTTTTGGTGGTTGTTGAGAGTTGTTGAGGAATTTTGTTAACATTTTGCAAAGCAGGTTGATCTTCTCCTGGTACTGTAATGATTGTGGGTGAGTGGCCATTGGTATTGTCAGCATCTTTGAATTCTGTTAAGGAAAAAAAAAAAAAAATTTTTTAAATTAAGAAATGGTCTACACCATTAAAAGTGTTCATTACCTATCGAATGACTAAATTAAATTATTTATAACAAAATTGAGAAGCTGGAAGAATTATGAAGATATTCATATTAAAATAAAAGTTCTTGCTGTGAGTATTTTACAAGTGAGAATCAAAGATTGAAGTTTAGTCAAGCACGTTTCATGAAACTAACGATAGAGCAGAGAGAGACTAGTGATTATCGCCCACTAAATTTCAACTATATTTCCAATTATTTTTCCCTAAACTCTTCATGCGGCAATGAAGTTTATAATGTATCATTTTTTTCCATCTTTCCGGTATATCAGTTTAATCTCATAATAACTGAACCAACTGTTACAATGGGAGTATAAGAGCTGGTCTTATCAGGGAGGTGTTAAGACCAACTTCTTTATATTATAAGTAAATAATGAAAACTGCTACACAAAAAGGAAAAAAAACAACCTTTTTTGTTAACGACAAAAGAATTTATGTGATACTATCACTCCTCCACACAAAAAAGAAATGTCAGGAATTAAAAAAAAAAAAAGAGGAAAAAAGTTTATCAGCAGAACTTATAGGAAATTGTTCACTAAGGTACACAAAAAACAGCTGAAATAGTATTGTTAATCAAAAAAACTGAACATAAATGAAGATATATTTCGAGTTAGTTTACAGGCACTTTGAGGAACAACAATTGGTTTTATGGCAGTTAGGGATAGTTTACGGACAGTCTTGGTTTTGTGACAGTTGAAGACAATTTCCAGTTTGGCACAGTTAAACACAGGTTGTGACTCATAGAAGAAAGAGATTAGCTGACACCTACTGATAAAGACTGCCTTGATAGATAAGATGTGGGCATTAGCGTGTAGAGTGTCGATGGTGTCTCACACACACACAAATAGTGCAACTGATATTTGCAGAGTGTGTCAAAGTTTGTGTTTTGTTTTACTTAAGTTTTTTTTTACATTTGTGAACCCATGTGCGCTCCCTCAACAGTCACCAATGTGAGAGACAATGACACAGCCAGAAAAGAAGACAATGGAAAAGACCAGGGCACACAACGTTGAGCTTAACAATATCGCCGTTGATTTTGTACCATCAAAAAGATGGATGAAAGTTTTGGGGCTAATAGATGTAGAACAGTTGAGGTAGCAGGGTAGGTTGGGAGGAGAAGTCTAAGGAAAACTTGGAAGCGATAAAGATAAATTTGAAAGAAAGAGGGATGAATAAAGACCTGGCCAGAGGTATGTTAATTTGGAAATCCATTTCTAAAAGCTGTCCAATACATGCCAATATGTAAAACAGTTGTTAAAATAATAATGATGCAAGCAACAACCTGTAGTACATGGTCTCAAGATAGCAATTACAAACGCTAAAAGTTGTTAATGCTTAAGTTTGAAATAGCATTTTCGTTAGTTGGTAAGGTTTAAATTTGGAATAGCATTTATGTAGGTTTGCCACACTTACATTTGAAATATCATTCACTGTTTAAGATATTGATTTTTAAGTAAATATATTAGTATATATATATATATATATATATATATATATATATATATATATATATATATTGTTTTTTTTTTTTCAATCGGAATTCATTATTGAGATGAGTATTATTTATTAATTTATTTATTGCGGGGCCTGTGGCGCCGTGGCTAGAGATGTTGAATCTTTACAGTTCCAGAATTGTCTGAAGATAGCTGTTTCAATCCTACTCAAAGTCGGCCAGAGGCTTACTTGGCCAAATTTTGGTGAGACGACAACAACTATGGATGGCAACAATTGCTGAGAATGCAGTTAGGAGATTTAGAGTTCCTATCCCGTCGCGGTTACCACCTGACGAACAACAACAACTAATAAAAGATGAGGATAATAGTCCGCAATAAATAAATTATTAAATATATTAGTGTTGATATGACTAATCGGAATCTGCAAAATCAGAACTTCTTGGGGTATCAGAATAAAAAATTTGAGCTTGCTTTTTTGATTCGAAATAACAACATCCACAAACTTTGGGTAATACATAAATAACAGAATTGTATAAAACTAAAAGGTGGAATAATTAAAAGAAAGATAATTTTCACTAACACAAATGGGGGAACAGTGTAAAATGGAAAGGACTGATGACATCAACTCACCTGAAAAAAATGGAGTAGATGTTGCAAACGAATGACTTGTTGGTTTGTTTTCACTTTGATGTGTCTTGCTATTTGTATCCTGAAAATATTAAAGAAAAACAAAAAACTTTTCAATTCAATACAGTTTTGATTCTTCAAACTACTGTTCACATTTTGGATGTTATTTTCACCATGTTTCGGCTGATGGAACCAGTCATGGCTAACAGAACAAGAACAAACTGCTCTTGTGGATTAAATAATGAGTTCAGTGCAAAATTCTAAATAGAATATAGAATAATTTCACCACATCCCAAGTGATGCCAAGTAAGTACAAATAATGGAAAAATAAAACTAACTTCACTTTTTACTGAAAATATTGATGTTCCAAGGCCAGGATCAACTATATAAAAAAAGAAAAAGTGTATTCAACATATTTCACAGCCAGGCAATAATCCCATACATCACTGTAAAGGCGAGTACTATTCTACAACTGTTGATAGAGCAGCTGCTCTTAGCACTAAGAGTTAGGCCCCCTGTATTACCAGTCATAAACAGTAGAAAATTTGCTAAAAGTCTATGTAACAAATAAAGAAATGAACAAAAAAGAAAAATAATTAAACTTGTAGTTGTTGTCGCTGTCATCAAAATGTACATAAGTAGACTATTAGCAGGATTGATATCTAGGAGTTGTAGACTTGGGAATGCCCACTAGGAATAAGCACATGGTTTCTTACCATGAGTGACATAGCATACAATTATCCTGTTATATAACTTTTATTGTTAAGAGTTAAGGCTATTGTACTATTAGTCATAAACAGCAGCCAGATAAGCTGTCAAACTTGTACTGTCAACCTGTCAGAATAAGATTAACACAAACTAGTCATGTGAAACAGACTGACAAGCAAGTATCCCCATGTTGTTCCGATAATTTAATTTCAATTAAATCAAAATTAGAGCCTTTATAATCACTGTATTCAAACTATCTGATAAGATCTTGTGTCTGTATGTTTCTCGCCTATATGTAACTTTAATAAATACCCAACAAATTTTTATTAATCAAGTATTTATCTAAATAAAAAATAAACTGAGAAAGCTAAAATTAATTTTTTTTAAAATCCTATGTTTACAAATTTGTTTTTTAAATGATGCAAGGTTGGTTTTATTATACCTATAAATTATTTATGCCTTGGTTTAAATCATTTGCTGATAATAAATTATTTGATGGGGAAAAAAAATAACATTATATGATTTAAGTACAAATAGATCTTGATATTTTGTTTGTTTTATTAAACTGGGAAAATATTTCAAAATTTAAACGTTTTTGTTGTCTGACCAATGACCAATGTTGTTGGTAAATGTGCATTTTAGGTGCGTAATTTAAAAACCTTTAATGAAACACCACTTTTACTCATTTGCTCTTCATCAGCAACATTTTGCGGATCCAAACAATTCAGACATCCACACCGAACATATCAAGAATATGTGGACACACGCTAAACAAAAACTGTGCAGGCAATTTGGCACTACCTGAGATATTTTCCCATCTTATCTCCATGAATTTATTTTTTGCGATAGGTTTCGTAACGATTACTTGTTATGCTAACGATTATAGCTGACAATTATTACCTCTAATATTGTGTTCTTGTTGTACATTTGAACTACAAAATAAAGTAATGGTTTTATTTAAGCGTTTTAGTTTACACACCTAAAATGTACTTTTACCATGTTGTCATCATGCACAGATTGTCTAAAACCAAATTAGCACACAGCTAAAATAAGGCAAACCACAATCAAATTTTAATACAAAATGTTACATTTATGTGGATCCTAGTGCTATTTTCTTGAAGTATTCCATAAGCCATAATACCTTGAGATATGAATTTACTAAAACAGATTTTTTTTGAAATACGATGATACAGTGTATCTATATTTACACCTTAAGATAAGATTTTTTTTAATGATTTTGAAAAAAATCAAGCAACGCCAAAAAATTAAAAAAATGAAAACTAAAATAAAGAAAGAAAAAGTAAAATAAAATGACAAAATACAAAGCAAAAAAAATGTGTGTGTATCATAGGCTAGACTATGCTGTCTAAACTCTCTCTCCCTGTCTCTTCCTCCTAGCTCACCTTTGTTAGCTGCTCATCCCAGTTTCCTCCTCCTAGCTCACCTTTGTTAGCTGCTCATCCCTGTCTCTATGGTAAGTTGGTTATAATTTTATTCCTTATTCTTTTATTCATCCTTTCTGTTACATTAAGACTTAAATATTAAGCATTTCATAAGTTCATCCAACGTTTTTAATAGTGTGTAATAATGTATTGCACCTTTTTAATTACTATATCATGTGTGTATGTGTGGTAGCCTTGTTTCTTTCCCTCTCTCCTCCTTGCATGCATCCTGTACACTAGCACTCGCCTAGGTGACGGGTATCATGTTTTTTTTTCATTGTTTTTATTAACATTTATTATTATATATCAATTTCTGTGTCATTACTATTGTATTTATCTTTCTTTAATGATTGTTCAGTGTAACTTCAGCTTGTTTTGAGTGAATTTCTTACCCTTGGAACAGATTAATTTTGTTTCGTTTAATTCAAATAGGAATAATTATTTTAAGATATGTTGGCAGTCATGGAACAAATTAAATTTGTATCTCAAGGTATTACTGTATATACATTGGCTATTACTGGGGACAATGGTGATTCCATAGCTAAACCTTCTTACTGACTAAATGTCAAATCGTATCATGAAGCAATACATAGTTTCAACAGCAGTGTCACCAGTACTGACCAATGTATACATAGTGATGCGGAAAGGGCTTTCTCCTATATCAAGATCAAATCATGTATTCGAATATCAGAACTGAACAAGTATTGTTTACCTTTGCTCTTGATTCTTTAGTTAAGCTTTCCATTTCAGTTACATCTTATCGAGGATCTTGGTACATCCAAAGAAATGACCAATATCTATATCTCATCCAAATTAGGATCAATTTAAACAAGTACTAACAGGTGAATTCAACATTTGCTAAATGGTGACCCATCATCGTTGTCATAATGATGACCATTCCAGATTTTTTAAAAATTAAATTTGAAAAAATATTTGGAAATTTCAATCAACTTAAATGTTTTGCTGCCTGAACCAGGAACAATGTTGTCATAATGCATAGATTGCCTAAAACCAAATTCTCTCACAGCTAAATTAAGGCAGACCAAACTTAACTAAGCACTCAATGCCAAAGTTCATAAATTTTTCTCTCTCTCTCTCTCTCTCTCTCTCTCTCTCTCTCTTTCTCTCTCTCTCTCTCTCTGTATATATATATATATAAGTCTCTTGATATATATCAGTTTCTCTCTCTCATATATATGTCTCTTAGTCTATCCATTTCAACAAACTAGATATTATTATTTTATTATTGGAATCCTAGGAGATGAGTAATTTGTATATTTATTTTATTTGGGGATAGTTGGTTGAAATGTAGAACATAACTATGAAAATGAGGATAACAGTCCGCATATAAATAAATAAACTAGATATTATTTTTAGTATAAAGCACTAATTCTACGTCAATAGGCTATAACTTTTGCTTGCTTTTAATGAGTTAAAAAGTCTAATATATAAAATATATATATATATATATATATATTTATATATAAAATATATATATATATACGTACACATGCATGCATACATATTACATATATCAGTCTATCTCTCTTTACATATAGATGGTTTGACAAAAGTTAGAATCTGTGGACTTAGAATGAGTGCTTTATGCTAAACTTGTAGAGTAAATATGGTATTGTGATGAAATATTAATTCCTAATTGTGCATTAAACGAATACCATAATAGTTAGTTCGCTGCACTCTATCATAACAAAGGTCGATACAAAATCTCAGCCAGATATGTATCGTAGTTTCTGAGAAAAAGTGGAACAAAAAGACTAAGAGAAATTATATATATATATATATATATATATATATATATATATATATGGGAGCAGACACTCATTTTTATGCTCATCTAATAAAGGCTCAATTTTATTTAGTTTACAAGCGTACAATTGTTTCAGCCATTTACTGATATTTTTATATATAGTTCTCTGCATATATGTTTTTTATTATTTTTATATTAGTGCAGGCACTTACCAGTGCTAAGAATCTATAAAAATGAATGTGTACATATATATATATATATATATATATATATATATATATATATATATATATATATATATATATATAACTTTGTTCCAGCTGGAGATGGGGCATCCTACCAGATGTCAGACATTCACCTACTATCTCAGACATTCCAAATAAGAGATCTTTTTTTTAAATTCTACTAGTCCTTTTAAGTGCAACTGTTTGTATTTCTTTTGCATTTGGCTAACCGGGTACATTTTGTCAGAGAGGTTTTGAAATTCTTTTTATGAGTCAGGTTGTGCCTATAATTACTGTAATGATGGAGATCTTCCTAAAATTCCAATTTCTTTTCATGTCATACATAAGACCTTGGTATTTCGATATATTTTCCCTCTCAGCTTTGTTTAACCATTATTGGGGACACTAACTTCTACTAAGGTTGCTTCTTTCTCCTTTTTATGCCATATGATTATGTCAGATTTAATAGCTCCGTTTTGAGTTAGAATCTTAAAAAGATATCTCTGTTGGAATGTACGATAGCCAGTGAATATCTGGCACCTGATTGGATTCACATTCTCAGCTAGAACAAAATAAGAAAACATGTTTATCCTACTTAAATACACTGTATCTTGCCAACTCATAATATAACACTATTTATGCCCCAGGCAACATTTAGGACCTTGCTAGTCGAAAACTCAGGTGATTGGCGATTGTAGGTTCTGACACTTGGTCAAAAGTTCTATATGCCCAGAGAAACAATAAAATATTTTCTTGTTAGAGATATTGGCAGGAAAAATTAATTTCTAAATGAAGAGGGGTTGACAGGTTGGAAACAGTCTTACCAATGACCATAGAGTCACATCTCTTACATCAGTGAGAAGACACCCCCCCAAAAAAAGCCTGATAGACCAATTTTCTTGAGAATGAAAGAGAGAGAAAGAAAAAGGGGTTTAAGAGAAAAAAAAGGGTTTCAAAATAAAGAAAGAGAAGAGGAATGGAGGAAGAATAGAGGAGGAAATGCTAATCTCAGAGAGATGAAGGCAGAATTAGGTTTTTCATAAAAAAAAAAAACTTGTATTAGCAGATAGGAGAGACTTGCTTGTTGACATTGAAAGTAACAAGCCAGCTTTTTGGAGCTGATGGCTCCAAGGCTGAGATAGATCCTTGAAAGAGCTAAGTGGAAAAGCACTTTCTTCCTCTTCTGACCAAGAAATCATCCGAAAGGATTTGCTTTAAATCATAACTCCTGCATCTAGAAACAGTTTATGTTGATTAAACCCAGAAGAATCCCAAATCTAATTGTTTCCTTTTGTATGAACTTTATCTGAATTTATTTCATACAAATAATTATTTTTGTTTATAAGAAAATAATTTCTGATGTTTTTTATTAACTATTGATACCTGTTGATTTTTGGAGAATAACTCAGTTAATTTCAGATTTACCCTAAGTCTGATATTCAAGCTGCAGCTGCAAGAAGCACATATCCACCACCATCAGTGCACCTGTAAAAGAAGAACTCAACCACGATGTCTGACAACGAATGGCAAACCAACGAATTAAAGGTACTGCCACACAAACTTAAGGTCATGTGCGCTTTGTACACTCTAAGCATCAAAGGGGTATTTTCCAGTAATGAGAGAGTGTCTGGTTATGTTTTGAAAGGGTCCATCATCAGACAAAGTAAAAGTGTAATCACTAGGTCTTGGGGTTAGTGCATGTCGTGCCTTGACTGTGCTTGTGCGTGACTGATCAACCCAGCTTGGTTGCAATAAGGTAACAGTCAAAATAAACATGTGCACTCAATTTCCCTTAAAAAATAAAACATCTTCCACTTAAAACATTCGGTATTCTTTTATGAGAGTACCCAGCGTAGTATAAACACCCCCAGCTTCCCCATGTTAACAGCTTTCGGAATAAACACCCCCCAACCTCAAAAGACGTTTTAAACATGGGAAGGTCGGGGGTGTTTATTTCTGAAAGCCGTTCTTAACATGGGGAGGTTGGGGGTATTTATACTATGCTGGGTACTCTCGTAAAAAAATGCCAAAAATTCTTTTAAACTCTTTAAACTCATTCATTGCCAACACTTTATTTTGCATCGACATGTTGTCAATGAAAAATCATTCTCCTATGTGTAACCCCTCCCTCTCCTCTTAGCAAATAGATTTCTGATACGCCCCCTAAAATTTGACCAGATCTTACCCCCAAAATGAAGATTTCACATCTATGGAAGGCATTAGCAATTTAAGAGGAAATCTGCTTTTTCTGGATTAAAAAAGAAAGTGAAATTCGGCTAAAAGTCAAAGAACTCATATCCCTAGATGTGCAACTGCCCCCTTTCCTTTCAGCAAACAGATTTCCGAATTGTCTTCTTAGTTTTATCCATGACTAATAAGTTTCCGCATTTAAATCAATCATATATTTATAATATGTTATATATCTATATATAAATAGGATAGTATGTTTGTTATTTTTTTTGTGTGTCACGCTTACATTCGAGTGATTGTTGTTTAATTGTTATGAACTTCCATTTCTTGTAATAAATAATTTTACCAAGAATTCTTCATAAGTTTTGATTTTGGTTTGATTATAGCTGATGGCACTTAAGTCATTTTTTTATAAATAATTTTACCAAAAATTCTTCATAAGTTTTGGTTTCGATTATAGTTGAAGAAACTCAAGTTATATATATTTTTTTTTTCATAAGTTTTAGTTTCAGTTTTGATTCAAGCTGATACACCAAAGTCATATGGATATATGTTTTTATTTTTGAAATCACAACTTTATAATATATAAAAATCGATAGAACATTAACTCTATAACAATATATACAAAATCTGCAAGAATTAAAATATCATATTTAAGCGTACTTTACGACCAGGCTATGCCGGGCGCCCTTGCTAGATTAGATAAGTACTTTTGCAGTTTTAACAAAAGAGTTACAATAATATCAGAGCATCTACATTTATGTTGAACATCCACAGAATACCAACATCAATATATTATATATGAATGAGTCCCCTGTCGAATTTCAATAGGTCCTGCAAGTAATATATTATAATTATACGATCAATTTAAATTTACTTTAGATACATTTGTATCTCTCGCTTCTCTTTAGTCCTCACATTTCATAATCAATGTTCTGTTGTTTTCCGAATCTAAATCTATCTATCAAACACTTATTGTTGACTAGTTTTTGATCATGAAGTAGTTTTTTTTTTATCTCCTTACATCAAGTGGCTCCATACCTTGTCCAGAGCGATTTCCATGAAAAAAAAAAGCAAAAAAAAACTACTTCATGATCAAAACCTAGTCAACAATAACTGTTTGATAGATAGATTTAGATTCCGAAAACAACAGTTTTTTTTTTTTTTTAGCTTCTTACATCAAGTGGCTTCATACCTTGTCTGGAGCGATTTCCATAAAAAAGATAGAGAGAGAGACTCACCAGATTTTCATGATTGAGGACATGAAGAATATTCCAAAGTTTTTTCTCTTCAAGTCCAGAAACAAGTTGATCAATGTTGGTCTGAGTTGCTTCCGATGGACTACAAACCGACGAAGATAAAGAAAGTTTGGAATGCATGTCGGACAAATGAGAACTCAAAATGCTGCTGTCCCTTTCTTGGATTGCGCTCAGTTCATGAGGAGAGTGACCATAAAGGTAAGCTGTGGGCAAAAGTGGTGGATGCCTTTTCAGGGTTGTAGACAATTGTTCAGATACTAAAGGTATGCGGTCATTCATGTCCAATCCAGAACCAATTACATCCTGTCCAAAGCTTTTAATTTGGTTTTCAAGATGGCCATCCATCAAACTTTGATATAGTTTTGCTTTCTGCTTTCGAATATCTTCAAGCTGCATTTTAATCCGCTGGAATTCTCCCTGGATTTCTGCATCATCCGATGACAAAGGGACTGAGGTGCTGATGTCTTTGCTTTCTGATACGACACCATCACTATAAAACGGAAAAGTTATTTTATGTGGTGAAACGGTTATGGAGGGAACAGGAGTGGGTTGGGCAGAATCTTCAAGGGTCTCATCAAAAGGTAGGGACTTTCTAATTTCCTGCAACTCCGATGAAGGAATTGGTTCTCCGGGTGACAAATCAAAATCATCAAAGGATGGAGTAAAGGCACATGAGCTGTTTATCTTGGAGGTGGTTCCCAAAATAGGCGTGTCTGGTTCTGAAAGCCTAGTTTCTACAGAAATGACTTCCGGTTCAGAATGCTGAACATTGTCATCAAACGAAGGCATGGTTGGGTACATTTCTTTGACTGCATTGCTACCCTGAAAATCTCTGTTAAAAACAGATCCAGACAAGCCGGATCGAAAAAGATTTCTCGCAATGGATTCCTGTATACATGATTGGTAAGCAGGAAGGAAATCTGTGCTATTCTTATGCAATCCCTCGGGATCAAAATACGGAATTTGATCTATGGATGGATTCCCATTTGGAAGGACTCTATTATCGACCTCGGAAGATAATGGGAGAGATCCACCAGGTTGGAAACCAGTCAGCAAAGCATTGCCCTGCGATGAGATCCGAACATCAGTGGTGACATCTCCTGTTGATTTCAATATATGTTCAGATGGATCACGGATTAAAGGATCTGTTGTAATTCTTTTTGAAGGCGTTTGATCAAACTTTGAGTCAGCTTCGGGTAAATTGATTCCGGAGATGCTAGCTTGAAGGGTTTTGCGATTTTGATGAATCTCATTCTGTATTTCCTCGATGCGTTTTATCCGCTCTGTATGTCGATGGATCATCTTCTGTTGGTATTGTCGAACTTTGACAATGTCTTTTGGCAGACGCTTAAGGGCTGCACTGGCCAAGTAATCCGGGCTCTGTTGATCTAAAATCTGATTGTGTAGATCGATTCCACTACTGAGATCTGATAATGGGGATTCAGAATTTGAGATTTGCTGATCCAAAACATCTTCAGTTCCATTCTTTGAATGCCCAACAAATGAGCTGTCATCATCTGGTGGGCTGTGAACCGAGTCTCCCTGGGGATGTTCATCAGAAGGTATGGGAAATTCAGTCGGATTAAAGCTGTAACCATGTAGTGATGTTTTTTCTTGATGTTCATCAAACTGTCGCAGTCGATCTTCAAGATGTTTTTTTTGTTCCCTAAAAATAAAAAAAAATTAAAAAATGTCAAATAAAGAAACCAAATATGATTTATTAGCCCAATAATATCACATATGCTGTACCAGAGAATATCAACCTCATATCCAAAGGATAGGCCAATAGCCCTCCTCCCTCAGCAACAATTCTTCTATAATATAAATTTCACCTGTCTGTTTAAATGTATGTATGTATGTATGTATGTATGTATGTCTGCCTAAAACTTTCATCAGAGTCGACGGATTTTCACAAGATCAGTATCGTTTTGAAGCTCGATCCCTCGGACGACAAATATCGAAAAATTAGCTAAAAACATTCATTCTTTCACCCTCAACTGGGCACTTTTCTACAAGAAGGAGTCGCTATTTTAACTGATATTTTCAGAAGTCATCCCCTCTTTTCGATTGACTTGCCTTAGTTCAAACTTTTGCCACTTCCAGTAAAGACGTCACTTTTTTTTCACTTTCTTTCCCACCCTCATGGTATGGGTTCGAGCCTGCCTGTCTACTACCATTTTTTTTTTTTGCTTTTGCTCAACATACACCTCTAAACACCCGGGCAATGCCGGGCACCCAGGCTAGTTAATAATAAATAAATCACTGTGTCTTTCCCAATCTAAAGATCGACCCACATAAAAAAATTTTTTTTAAATAAACAAAAGTACAAAAGGCTTTTAGAATTCTTTTAGATGAAAATTGATAATTTGGATTATTCAGACTACTATTCTCATCTTGGCTCATGGTGCAAAAAAATAAAGGATTATTAAAAATCAGTTCAAAGTGACAGTTTTCTGGAGGTTGAAGGTTAAATCCTTATAGGTGATAATAACTGAAAATAAAAAATTAATTAACACTTCTACTCATCCCTGGATGTACAAACATGAAATATCTTGGCATATTATTAATATATAGATATTATCATGATTTCCTTAAAAAAAAAGGAAATGGACATATAACTAGAGTACATTTTATAGCCCAACAACAGAAACAAGTTATTCTCTGTCAATAGAGACCAATATACTTATTTGTGAAATTTTGGACTTACCCAGAGACTAAAAATATAGTTACATGGGATCCAGAATCATGGTTGGTTGGGTGTTTTTGTTTTACGGCATATCAACCCTTTTCAGGTTATTTAATTCCAAATCCAATGATTTTGAAGAAAATCTTTTTAATAGAATATATTTGTTTTTGTTTTTTTCAAGTCGGTTTCTATTTAATCCATAGTTGGGACCCTAACAGGTTAGAGTGGACCTGAGAGCAATGGCAATTAAAGGGTGGCTCTACACTCGCCAAAGCCCGCAAGCTGGGGTCTCAATATCGAATATAGTTTAAAGGTCATATCCAGGACCCTAGAATCATGACGTGTATTTCTGTGACATACTTTTGCTTATACAGTTTTTTGTTAACTATATCACTATAAGACGAGTACTTGATGTAAATCCGTTAAGCTCTGGGTGTGTCCATGTGATAACGTCCCCAAATCCTGTCTGTCACTAACTTTCTGGTCGTATCAGTCCCCAGCAATTTTCTTCTCGCCCCGATCTAGTCTTGCTTGGCTTCAGCTCCAATTTCTCTCAGAAGACTCCCAGCCACAAACTTAAGACTGTCATCAACTGTTGCAATACTCACTCCCACTCCTAAAACTGTTCATAAATATATTAACCTCTATGCCGCTCCTTTGACGCAATCACAGTCACACCATGATTAACTAAGCAAATTATAGCAGTGCTACAATCATGATCAGAGCAAAAGAAGACAAAACTGATAGGCTAACCCAGCCTGTATCTTAAACAGGAAGTCCTGGAGATGGCCAGGTGCCCATTATGACACCAATTGTGTAACCACTCACTGTATCCACTGTTTCCATGGTCTTTTTTTTCTTTCACCTTCTCTAGTGGTCATGCCGTTATCTTTCACATTGGCGACTGTCAGGGTGATGTGCACAGATTCACAAGTAGAAAAAAATAAAACAATTTAAAACACAAACTGGAGGGAAACGAAAGACTCCAACACATTCTGTATGTATTGGTTGGGCTCTGAGGGCATGTGTGACGCCATCACAGAAAACGACAATCTTAAATCTAAGGTCCACATCTATGTAGTCTGTGGAAACCTCATCTTGATCTGCTTCGAACCACACACTGCATTCAACCGCATCCACTGTATCCAACTCCAAACTGTCCTCAACCATCACAAACCCAAGTCTGTAAACTGTCATAAATTGGTGCAAAAGTCAATTTCTAAAGGCTGTTCAATGCCCGTTGGCAAGTTGGTAAAATAGATGTTGAAACGAATATGATGATCGGATCAAATAGAAACAATCAAGATTGTTGTGTGGGTAAAAATCAAGTCTAATGCAAAATTATAATCACCAAAATGAGGTTTTATTTAAGAACTGCTTTGGATATTCTAAGATTACATTCAAATGATTACGGATAGTCAGTAAGAATACAACATAATCAATCTGATACACTGGTCCACATTAGGTTCCCAAAGTCAAGCATCATTGAGCCTTATCAGATTATCATATACTAAAATGGATGACATTTAGTAATACTAGAAGCTGCATGTGCTCTTCACTTTATTTTCAGTCGTCCTAGATTGTCTCCTTGCCACTGGAATCAAACCGTGCAGTCTTGGGAAAGGAGTGGTTGGAGATAACACAATTTAACACATATCATCCATCATCCATTTAATTTAGGATAATCAGATGGTCCTCATCATTCTGACAGATGGATATCCAGTCCGTAAGAGTAAATGTGGTATTGTGGTGATTTGACTAGTGAAGTGAAAAAGATAAAATGATTGGATAAACAAGTTTAAACGCATCTAATTAAGATACAACCACTCCATTCACTCCCCACATTTTCGAGAACCTTGTGCCTAATTTGTAAAAATTCCAGGTGTTAAGAAGTAAAAAAAAGGAAAAAATATAATAATAAAAAAAAACAAAGATATAGGAAGTTTTTCACAAAAGAACACAGAAGAAAGCTAAAACAGAATTGTTAATCAAGGTGTGGCAGTAACAGAACAAAAGGTCGGTCAACGTATTGTAGAGTTTTAGTCGTGGCAATGAGTTTTGTGAACATTTATGATAGTTCAGGACAGTTTACAGACAGTTTGTGATTTCCGACAGTTGAAGACAGTTGCGAGTTGAGCATGGTTGAAAGTAGGTTGTGGCTTGGACCGTATCGAGAGAACTTTAGGAGATGAAGATGAGCTGACATCAACTAACAAACACGGCCACAACAGAAGACGTAGAATATGGAACTTAGCGTTCAGAGGGTTGATGGTATCACACACGCACCCAAAGTGCAACTAATATTTATAGAATGTGTCAGAGTTTGCGTTTTTTGTGTTTTGTTTATTATTTTATATTTTGGAACCATTGCGCAATCCGCTCGGCAGCTGCCAATGTAAGAGATGATGACACAGCGAGAAGATGAAATAGAAAATCACAGAAATTACGTTTAGGTCAGCGTTTATATGTAATAAGACCATGTGGTTCACTGTTCAACAACAAAGTTATCTTTATGTTAGAATTAATCAACTCATTTTTTGGCTTTTTGGGGCAAGATCAATATGTAGTATTTAAATATTTTAAAGCATCTTAGGGATCATCCTATTATTAAAAATATCCTCAAAGTAAATGTGGTATTGTGGTGACAAAGATGATTCTAGTTAAGAGTAGAGTAGTCAAATTTGATAACATTAAACCAAGAATAATCAACAATTCCTATTCTCCCACAATTTTGATGGCCTTGTGCTTAATTTTACATATATTTTATTTTAGGGAAAATAAATAATTTAAGATACAATATCTATTTCTTTAATTTTATATTTGTAAACACGTGTGTGCCCCTGTGACAGTTGCCAATGTGAGAGACAATGACACTGCCAGAAGAGAAAATGAAAAAGAAGAAGACTATGGAAACAGTATTGAGGTTGACGATGTTGTCGAACGGGATAGCATGTAGTCATATCACAGGCAGGTAAATAACGATAACTTGGATTAACAAATATAAACTCACTGAATTCTTTTCTTCTGTTCAAGAACTTCGGCAATTTGTTTCTGGAGATGAGACGCAATGGCAGTCGGCTAAAGGAAAGGCAGATAGAGTAAAAAAAACAAAAACAAAAACAAAAATAAAAACAAATGAAGAAACAATTTACAGATTGATTATATTAACATTTGTCAAAGAAAACTTTTTATGTTTCTGAATTTTTTAAATGAAGATTTGTATCATTTGGATTATTCAGACTACTGTTCTCATCTTGAGTGTTGTTTTCATGTCTAATCTCTGACCTTTTTCAGGTGTCTTGTCAAATTGAAGAATCAAATTGGTTAAACCTGTAATTAGTTTATACAATGGTCCTGTGGTATAACAGATAAAGTACTAAGTATAATTCAGTTCTAAGTGACACTCTCCTGGAGGTTGAGGGTTCAATCCTCAGTGCAAGCGATATTAAGAATACAATTGCAAATTACATGCTACTCCCCTGGATTAAGTAAAGGGTTCTGTTCAAAATTCTGTGCAGATTCCCGAGTTCAAAGGTTACATTGACTGAAACATTGTGAAAATAACACTCAAGGTGAAAAAAGTAGTTCAAAGGATTCAAATAATATGAATATTCAATCCTCGTTTGAAACTTTTCAACCTAAAATTTTTATGATTATACTTTAAAAAAAAAAAAAAAAGATATTGTTTTTAAACAATAATACTTCAAGATGGTATGATATCACTTAGCAAACAGGACAGAATTGTTTTTATTACAAATTACACATGCATATTTAAATAGAGAATTTCATCTACTGATACAAAAACATATCTTTTGTAAAAAAAAAAAAAAAAATTTTATTGCTCAACTAACCTACAACTTCTTGAATCACATTTACTTAGAACAGATTTTTTTTACATTACAAACAACACCCTACCTGAAAATTCTTTCTTCAAACTTCTCGACTTAACATTCACAGGAAATATGAACTTGAACAAATACATTGACGACACTGCAAAGGCTGCTGCAAGGAACTTGGGCTCCTTCTATCGTGCTAGAAGATTACTCACATCTGAGAGTATACTGTACTTCTACAAAGCGATCATTCGCCCATGCATGGAGTATTGTTGCTCTATCTGGGCTGATGCATCTACCACTAGTCTCTCCCTCTTGGATAGAGTCCAAAAAAAGAGTCTTCAATCTAATGTCTCATTTTGTCAACTAAGCCCCAACTCTTGTCCCATCACCGTAATGTTGCATCTCCGTGCCCTTTTTTATAAGTATTTAAATGGAATGTGCTCTGATGAAATCACTACACTTGTGCCCCCTTGATGGTCATATCTCCGACAAACCCGCTTAGCAACAAAATCACACTCCTTCACTGTTGAGGTTCCTAAATACAAGAAAGCTTTCTACTCTAACAGTTTCTTTCCTCGAACAGATAGACTTTGGAATTCCCTTCCTGCTACCTGCTTCCCTGACTGTACTGATATGCAGAAGTTTAAATGTAATGTAAACCAACATTTTCTTAATCTTTCCTAAGCATGGTCCAAATAGTAGCCCCTTACGTCCAAGTGACGTTATGACTTGTTTGGGGCGAATGTGAGTAAAAAAAACAAAAACAATACTAATATATCGAGTCAGCAGCTGTTAATGCTTACGTTTGCTCAAATATATACTGAACTATGAGGGTGGGGGGGACGTACCTGGCATTACCCAATGCCATAAAAAAACTAAAAAGATATTAAATAGTTTTAAGTTACTCATTCCCTCCAGAGGAGAAATTACATTTTTTTTATGTGAGGAATGAAAACTTAAAACTTAGGAGTGTCCGAGAATGCTACTGAAAGCACCAAATACAATTAAGGATGCCTCCAGAACACTACTATAACTAAGTTTCTCCCACCACCAATTTTTCTTTGTAGAGAAATGACAATAGTTAAGAAATGATAAATGAAAACCAGAGTTAGTGTGTCTCAATTTGAAAAAATTCGGACTCATTTCCTTGCCTATATTAATACATAATAACATTAACGTTTTTGATTTGAGGTCCAAATGATGGACTTTTTTCTTTTCTAAATTTTAGATATTATTTTTTAAAGTTTACGTTGATTTAAAAACAACAAAAAAAAATAACTTCGTAGGGGTTTGTTGGGCATTTTCTAAGTTTTAACTGAAAAGACAAGCATATAAAAATACAGACAACTGCCCTTTATATAATATACTAGCAGGGGTACCCGGCGTTGCACGGGTGTTTGGAGGTGTGTGTGGTGTTAAATAAAAAAGAAACCGGTGTGGGGGGGGGGGTAAAAGTTGGTAGGATCGAACCTGAAGCCCTGAGACAAAGTTTGAAAATAAAATTGGCCAGCCAGAATGAGTTACTGAAAGATGTTTGAATTTATTTAAGAACCAGACTGACAGGTGTGCGCCCGGAAGTCGTCGAGCGTTACGATGACGCCGTCAATGACCAGGTTTGTTTGTTATAAGCGAAGTAAAAAAAGAAAACAACGTTAAAACTTAAGCAGGAAAAAACACAAAAAAAACTAACGTAAGGCAAATGAACGATGAAAACTGAAAAATGAATACGTGAAAAATGACTTAAATAAGCCTGCTTCGATATTAAAATTAAAAAAATTGGTGTTTTTGGGTGTGTGGTCGGGGGTGGATAAGCAAAGTAAAAAAAAAAAAACAGAAAAGCAAACATTACGTGAAAAATAGCTTAAATAACACTGGTTCAATATTTAAATTTAAAAAATCGAAAAAAAAAAAAAAAATAGACATATCACACCACGATTCGAACCCAAAACGTTTAAATAATGAATCAATGCGCTAATCGACTGACCTAATGCGACGTACATGAAATTTGTTCAGTTTTCAACTATTTAAAGTAAATCAGGTCATGACGTCATCTGGCGCATGCGTAGAACCGCTCGTCGTCATGAGAAGACCGTTTTTGTTGACCCCCCCCCTCCCCGTCGAAAATTGTCGATTTCGGCGTGAAAAAATTAACGTTTTTGGCCAATTTTTCGATATTTTTGGAGCGAAGGATGGGGCTTTGATATGATACCAAGTTTGTGAATTTTTGTTGTGTCTGTCGAAAGTTTTTAGCAGACACACAAACATACACACATACATACATACATTTTCGCTTTTATATATATAGATACTAGTGAGGGGTACCCGGCGTTGCCCGGGTGTTTAGAGGTGTGTGTGCTTGGCTGGACGGGGGGGGTAAAAACAAAAGAATAAATGAAGTAAATATTTTTAAATATTAAATTATTAAATATTTTTTTATTTGTTTAAATATTATATATAACAAAATTTTATAACTTAAAAAAATCGAAAGAAACACTAAAACTAATGTAATGCAAAGGAACGATGTTAAAATTTCTTAAAATCGAAAAACATAAATAAAAAAAGAAAACGCGAATGTGATGGAAAAAAAACCCCAGAAAAACGAATGTTAAAACTTTTTTTAAAAATCTGAAAAATAAAAACAAAAAAAAACATAAAAAATGGCTTAAATAACCCTGTTTCAATATTAAAAATAAAAAATCAAAAAAAAGAAGAAAAAAAAGACATCTCACACCATGATCCAAAATTACAACTTTTAGATAATGACGCTGACCTCTAATCTAATGAGCTAAGACCACGTTGACGAAATTGGGTCGGTTTTTTTAAATATTCAAACTAAATCATGTTCCGACATCATTTGCGCATGCGTAGAAGCCAACTTGTCATGAGAGGACGGTTTTTGCTACACCCTCCCTGTACAAAACTGATGATTTTAGGGTGAAGGAATTAATGTTTTTGGCCAATTTTTCGATATTTGTCGGGCGAAGGTTCAGGCTTTAAAATGATACCTATGTGGCGAAAATCCATGGCCCGTGTCGAAAGTTTTTGCGAACATACAAACACACATACACAACATTTTCACTTTTATTGCCCAGGTGTTTAGAGGTGTGTGTGCTCGAGCGGGGGAAGGGGGGTAATAAAAGCAAAAGAATAAGTGAAGTAAATATTTTTAAATATTAAATTATTAAATATTTTTTTATTTGTTTAAATATTATATATAAAAAAAATGTAAAAACTTTAAAAAATCGAAAAAAACACAAAAAAAACTAACATAATGCAAATGAACGATGTTAAAATTTCTTAAAATCGGAAAAACAAAACCAAAAAAAGAAAACGCGAATGTGATGAAAAAAACCCAGAAAAACGAACGTTAAAACTTTTTTAAAAAATCTGAAAAATAAAAACAAAAAAAAACATAGAACGTGAAAAATGGCTTAAATAACCCTGTTTCAATATTAAAATTTAAAAAAAAATCGAGAAAAAAAAAGAAACCTTAGACCACGATTCAAACTTACAACCTTTAGATAATGATGCCAACCTTGACGAAATTGGGTCAGTTTTTTAAATATTTAAACTAATCATGTTCCGACGTCATTTGCACATGTGTAGAAGCCAACTTGTCATGAGAGGACGGTTTTTGCTACACCCTCCCTGTACAAAACTGATGATTTTAGGGTGAAGGAATTAATGTTTTTGGCCAATTTTTCAATTTTTGTCGGGTGAAGGTTTGAGCTTTAAAATGATACCTATCTGGCAAAAATCCGTGGCCCGTGTCGAAAGTTTTGCGAGACATACAAACCCACACATTTCCGCTTTTATATATATAGACTAGCAGGGGTACCCGGTGTTGCCCGGATGTTTGGAGGTGCGTGTGTAGGGGGGGGGGTTAAAGAAGTTCTTAAAAAATCGGAAAAAACCCAAACAAAAAGAACAGCCAACGAACGTAAAACTTCTTTAAAAAAATCGGAAAAACAAATCCCTCCCCAAAAAATGGACACTGTTGCCCGGGTGTTTGGAGGTGTGTATGGAGGGGAGGGGGGGGGGGCAAAGAATAAGCGAATTAATAACCCTGTTAAAACTTTTTTAAAAAATCGGAAAAAAACAAAACAAATAAAACAGCGAATGGACGTATCGGATAAACAAAAACCCAAAAAAAGAAAAAAAGAGAAAACAAAAAAAAACACAACGAAAAGCAAAAAAAAATGGTATAAATAACCTCGTTTCAATATTAAATGTTTAAAAATCGAGAAAAAAAACTATATCTGATAACTGGAATTGAACCTGAAATCTTTAGATAACGACGCTGTCACTTAACCCATCGTGCTATAGACGCGTGGATGAAAGTAGGTCAGTTTTTATAACATTTAAAACAAATTCAATGTACGTCTTTTGCGCATATTGACGCATGCGTAAAGCCATCTTGTCATGAAGATACCATTTTTTTTTCACCTCTCCCTGTAAAAAAGAGAGCCGTTAAGGATGAAGGAATGAATGTTTTTGCCCAGTTTTTCGAGATTTGTCGACCGGAGGTTCGAGCTTTAGAATGATACCTGTCTGGCGAAAATCCGTGGCCTCTGTCAGAAGTTTTGCAAGACATACAAACACACACACACACATTTTGCCTTTTGTATATATAGAGTAGCGGGGTAGGGGGGCACCCGGCATTGCCCGGGTGTTTGTAGGTGTCTGTGTGTGGAGGGGGGGGGGTAAGTAATAACCCTGCTTAAATATTATAAAAAAGACAATGTTAAAAAAATTGGAAAAACCAAAACCAAAATCAAAACGGAAAAAAAATGGCATAAATAAACCTGTCGGATCGAACCTGCAATCTTAAGATAACAACGCTGTGTGTATAGGGGGGAAGGTACTAAAGAATAAGCAAAGTAATAAAAAACCGTCTCGACCACGAGTGAGAGTAATTGATTAGCATGTTAAGTTAAGGCTTATAAAGCGAGTGAAAGAGGTTTGATTGACAGGAAGACACTAAATGAGGTCATCGCGGAATCATTACGATGACGTGGCAGTATTTTTAGTTTTTGCTTCCCCCAGATGATGGGGGGGGGGAGCAGCTCCCCATTTAAAGAGGATTGTCCAAATTGAATAGCAATTATCTGATATAAGGAGAAACTCCACATTGATCAAAAGCTGATTTCTTTCTGGACGTTTCGGCACGAAAGCCGAGAAGACGAACCGTTTGAATTTAGTTTCACTGTATTTATACTAAAAAGCAGGACAAACAGGGGACAGAGCGAAATAGTGCGAATCTTATAAAAGTCAATGTAAATAAATCTAGATGTGACACGCGTTCGCAAATCTTCAATATTATTATGTAGGGGGTATATGAACACTTCTAAGCGATAGTAAACCCCCACCCCCCACCCCCACCGAGAACAGCGGCGAAAAAAGCCTTTTCGAGACATACAAATATATATATATATACAGGGTGGTCAAAAAGTCAGGTAACATGTTAAAGGTAGAAAAAACAATATGATCCATTATAATCTCTATTCGTTTAATATTATTTCCACAACGATGGATTGGTCGCCGTGGCCCAGTTGAATGGCCAGCCAGATCTCCGGATCTTACCCCTCCTGATTTCTGGCTTTGGGGCTATGTAAAGGATAGCGTTTATGGCAAGAAGCCTGATACAATAGCGTCTTTAAAGTTATTTATTGAAGAGGAGATTGCGCGGATATCAGCTGACATGATTACACGTGTTACACAATCAGTGGTTAATCGCTTCCAGCGATTGATAGAGAGAAATGGACGACAATTAACAAAATAAACATATTTCATGTTTGTTTCATTTTATATTTCAATGTATGGTACTTAAATATACGTGTATTGCTAATATCGTTTTTCTTTAAAATGTTACCTGACTTTTTGACCACCCTGTAGATTACCTCTAAATATACTGAATTATAACTTACAACTTTTAGAATTAAATTAACTTTGAAAAAAAACAAAAAAACAATGTCTTATTTACATTATAAAATACTAATACTTCAATCAGCTGCTGTTTACATTTGTTTGAATTTATATTGAATTCTGTTTTACACCCAAAGGAATGGCTATTTATACATAGAAATATTGAATCATATAATATTAAAGCTGTTCTGTTCTTCATTTCCAAAGTGACTAACTTTGCATTTTTTTTAGAATTGTCCTCATCATATTTGGTTTAATATCCATTTTGCATGCAGGCATGTGTTGGACAGCTTTTAGAAATTAACTTCTAAACTAACCTATCTCTGGCCAGGTTTTTATTCATCTCTCTTTCTCTCAAATTTATGCTTATCCCTTCATGCCACATTTTCCTTGGCCTTCTATCAAATGAACCAACTGCTTCATTTGTTCTACATCCACAGGGTGTCCAAAAAGTCACTGAAGAGTTGAAAATCTTTGTCATTTTACCATTAATATTTATTTTTTCTCTATGTCAGATATTTTACAGATAATTTTTTGGAAATTAATTATGGACAAGTATAGCATTAAACAACGTACGCAAGTTGTAAAATTGTTTTACCAAAATCAGGGGTCAATTGTTTTGACTTAAAGAGCTTATCTATGGCATTTTCATGTAAGAGATAGCCCAAGTTACAACCCAATTCGAAACATTGTGTGCCGATTTGAAGACCAAGCAGCTGTACTTGATCTTTCATGAGCTGGCAGACCTCTAATTTTTTTTTTTTAATTTCCTAATGTCTTAGTCAAATTGTGTTAAAATTACAGAAAGATATTATCAAAAATAAAGAATCTATTCGAGTTCAAAACCCTTCAGTGACTTTTTGGACACCCTGTACTAACACAAGCACTCTCACCTATTTTTTTTTAATGCGACCATACCATCAAAGTCTCCTATTCTGCACATCTCTCTATATATCCAGATTTCATGTGAGGTCACTAGATCAAAGCTTGTCTTTATGATTCATATTACACATCCATTCTATTATTTTCACATCATTTCTCTCCATGCAACGCATGTCCTCAACCCTCACTGACCAGATTTGACTTTCATGCATCATCACACTGCATACACATACCTGATAAACTCTTCCCTTGGTTGATAGTGGTAATGCTCGGCTAGTTAGTAATGGCAGAATGTAATAACATAGCTCATTCTTGTTTAATGTGTCTCCTGCAATTTGCATCACTTCAATTCTGAGAACAAAACTGTCACCTATGCTTGTTTTAGTCATACAAATATGCAGCCAAGGCATTAAATTCTTTTGCTGTCACCAATATTTGTTGGATATTTAGAAAAAAAACAATAGATCATATGAAGCACCAGCAATGAAACCAACAATTGTTCTTATCTGTGCACAAATTCCATGAACAAGGTTTGTTTCCTAGAACTGCCCACCTGTGGAACTCTGTTTCATTGGCCTGCTTTCCAGTTGACTACAATATGAACATTTTCAAGTCCAATGTAAACAAGTTCGTGTTGAGCCCTACCCCAATAATCCATTTCTACATTATTTCCACCACTAACTATTACTATGCTGTTGTCCCCGTGATCACTGTATGATCATTAATTATCCTCGAGTGGCATTTAGGCCTTAATAAGTGATTAGTCCCTAGTAAAAAAAGAAAGAAAAAAAAATACAAAAATAACAAAAAATATTTACCTGAAATTTAGCAGGATCTCCGTCATCAGCCATGTCTTGTACATCTTCTGACTTTTCTGAAATCTCATGTTGAACGTCTTCTTCTGTCAGAGATACTTGCTGCAATTTTTTCTGGATTTGTTCCATTTTGCGGACAGCATTAGTCAGCGGCATTGTTGCACAGCCGTCGTCTTTCAAGACATTCTCCTGAACTCTCTCCTCTGTTTCTCGTGGACTGAATACTTGCGGTAAAGCGTCAGATTCTGTAAAGGGTGGCAGCAGAGAAGACGGACTTGATTCTTCAGCGTTGGGGTTTCCAATCGGCACTTCTGCATCTTGTAAGTTTCCAGCCATATCAGTAATCCAGTCGTCGCGCTGAGATTTGATACGATCAAATAAAGTTTGCAAAGTTTGACCTAAAGAGAGTCAAAGAGAAACGATTAAACAAACACAAAATTATACATAACAATAAACGTTTTTCTCGTAACATTTGTACATAGTGTGCCGACTTTTTAAAATTATGATGTAAATTAGACGTTCATTTCATCTCGTTAGTATCAGATCTATCATTATAAAAGGTGTTTGGAAATGCAATAACAGAACTTTGACATTGTTTTCTTGGTTCTTATTTAGAACTAGCCTGGGTGTCCAGCATTGCCCGACTGTTTGGAGGTGTGTGTGTTGAGTAAAAACAAAAAGTGGTAGTAGGCAGGCAGGCTCGAACCCATACTGCGAAGGTGGAAAAGAAAGTGAAAGAAAATCTGACGTCTTAGCCAACGCGACTGGAAGTCAAAAGCGTTGAAATTAACCAAAGTCAATCCAACGGTGACAATGACTTGCTAAAATGTCAGCGAAAAAAATCGACCCCTCCTTGTACAAAACAGCCGAATTTAGAGTGAAGGAATTAATGTTTTTGGCCAATTTTTTGATATTTGTCGTCTGAGACCTTGATCTTCAAAATGATACTGATCTTGTCAGGATCTGTCACCTTTGTCGAAAGTTTTTGCGAGACATACATACATACATTTAAACAGGTGAGATTTATATTATAGATTCAACCTAATCTAAATTTTTTTTTTTTTTTTTAAATAAAACTAAAAAAATCTTTGATGCATGTACCCGTCACGAAACAAAAATGTCATATTCCAAAAATCATATAAATTGATCAAAGGTAGAGAGAAATTTGTTACAATGGACTGAAAAATTTCACAACTGAGTAACTTGAGAGATGTTAGAGATGAAAAGTGAGAGAAAATTCTCCAACTTTGATACCAGATTATTCTCACGCTTGCCTAACGTGTGGAAGATTGCTGGGATAGAAAGCTTTCAGTTACAGTCACAGTTACGTTGGTTGGTCATGTTTTAGAATAAATTAGAGAAGAATACCAAAAACTCATGTACGGTTAGTTGGTTTGTGGTCACAGAAATCTAGGTCACCCCTGGCTGAGATACAAAGACAAATTGAAAGATGCCTCGTCAGCAATTGGTGTACATCACCAAAACTTCAAAAACTGTGCACAAGAAAGGGAAGAGAGCAACTTGTTAAAATGGGCTGAAAGATTTTACATATATTGAATGTAAACCGCAATTCGAATAATAAAGTAGAGAAAGGCATGTAACTGCAATAATAAAATAAATTGCCCCAAACAGCAAAAATGCTTATCAACCTCTACAGTTAATCAGTTTATTTGTTATATAGCAACTATTATGAGAAGCAAGTATGAATTGGTGAGTGATGTATTGCTATGGACTCCACGACACGGACGCGCAAGCAGAGGACGATCTAGATCCACGTACATCCAACAAATAGCACACGATGCCAACTGTGAACCTGAACATCTGAGGCAACTGATGGAAAAGATAGGAAACTCTGGAGAGGAAGAGTCACATTGGTCCGGGAAAGGAGCCCGTCATGATGATGATGATGATTATGAGAAGGGAAAATCCAATCGAAAACATATTCTATATAGACATTTCTAAAAATACCTTCAAACCATCTATGTTATTTTGATAATACCAATTATAAAGAAAAAAAAAAACCTACTTTAGATTTAAAATATTTGTCTGTAAAATGTCTAATTTCTTAATTTGAAGAATTTGGATTTATTACATTTTTAAAAAAATTTTTTTTTTTTTTTACAAGGAACTCACCGAAGGCTACTCGAGTATAAGAATGTAAAAAAAAAAGAATGTAAGGTGGTAGTGTTGTAAATTGTTAATGACAGATTGGATAGAATTTTAATTATTTAAGGGGACAGGTCAACAAAACTTGTTTACATTAGACTTGAAGACTAACATATTGTAGTTGGCCAGCAAGCAGGCCAGTGGGACCGTATTCTACAGGTGAGCAGTTCTAGGAAAGAAGCTTTATTCATAGAACTTGAAACTCAAATTTATTCTATAGAAAAGAATTTCCAATACATCTGAGAACATTATACGTGAAGTCATAAAGTCAGTTTGTTGTTTTGATGTCTTATGACCTTGCATATGATGTTCTTGGATGTTTTTGAGATTTTATTTGTCACATTAAAGACACTAGAGAGAGAAAAAAAAAAGGTAGAGAAAATGCTCCAATTTTAACATCAGATTATTACATACACTTGCCTAATCTGTTGACCTTACTGCAAGTCTCTTGTGTGTCATGAGCAAATCTATATCTATATATATAAAAGCGAAAATGTATGTATGTATGTATGTATATATGTATGTACGCTTTTCCTCGATGTCCACAAAAGGCTTCTTTCAGAGAAGCGCTTGCTCGGTTCACAACTTCTTAAAACTTTTTATATCATCTATAAATTGTAATATCTCAGAGTTACCCACGGAGCTCGCCTGTCTATTTAATTTTATTGACTTTCAAACGTTAATTATTCGACATTTCCCGCATCGGCACGCGTTACATTTGGTTTTCGGTATAAAAAAAGCGAAACTCGACTCTAATCACAGGGCGAAAGCCAGTTGTCTCAAGAGAGCCAAGTAAAGTTTGTTCAATGTCGACTTCGTCATATCAGACTGCAGCTTTCATTTTGCTCCTCCTAATAAACAGGGAGCGGATTTTTAAAAACAAACAAACCGATTTATTCACCTCATTCAAAACTGTCCCACACAAAATAACTGCTGAATACCTATCGCCATCACGTCAATCAAAAACGCGCACCTGTTTTTTTTAAACACTTTACTATTTTCCAACTGCGCGTCGTGAAGGCTTCGTTTTTTTTTTCACATTTTCGGGGTTTTTTCACATACCCCGAAAAACACCCGGGCAACGCCGGGTACCCCTCGCTAGTATATATATATAAAAGCGAAAATGTATATATGTATGTATGTTTGTATGTCTGCTAAAAACTCTTGACCGACGGAACAAAAATTCATAAACTTGGTCTCATATGAAAGCCCCACCCTCTGGACAACAAATATCGAAAAATTGGCCCAAAAGGACCATCAGAAGTGCGTCAACTGATCGATTTTCTGCAGGGGGGGGGGACCAAAAAAAAGTGACATTTTAATGTTAAACATTACATATTTTTAAATCGATTTATAACTGCCCCAAAAAATATGTGCACCAACTCTTCTACATAAAGTATACACGGGGCCGTTTATTTTGGGTCAACTTGTATTTAAAACCTGCTGAGTCATGTCACGTGATCTTGACGTCAGCAAGCTGTAATGGCAGTCTGAATTTAAAAAACATTGTTGTTATCGGTAAAAAAAAATTTAACCCTCACACAAGCTAAACTATGAACTTCTACGCTATGACAACATTACCAAAGTTATTAGCACGTTAAAAATAGTTAGATGATAGTTAAACGAAAAATAACAAGCAAAAAATGTGAAGTAAAAAAAAAAAAAATATGCTAACAAAAAATATTAACAATCGAAGTTTTTACAAAAAAACAAACCCAAATGCCATTTTCTTTTTTAGTAACACTCTTTAGAGTAAGGAAGACGAAGTGAGAGAGAGAGAGAGAGAAACGTTAACTTTTTCACCCCGAAATCGACAATTTTCGACAGGGGGCGGGAGTCAACAACGCATGCGTCAGATGACGTCATGACGTCGTGACCTGATTTACTTTAAATAGTTGAAAAACCGAACAAATTTCATATACTTCGCTTTAGCTCAGATAGTTAAGGCCTTGGTTATTATCTAAACGTTTTGGGTTCGAATCGTGGTGTGAGATGTTTTTTTTTTTTTTTGATTTTTTAAATTTAAATATTGAACCCTGTATTATTTAAGCCATTTTTCACGTAACGTTCGTTTTTCTGGGTTTTTTTTTTACTTCGCTTATTCTTAGCGACACCCTAAAACACCCGGGTACCCACCAATTTTTTATATTTTAATATCGAAACAGGCTTATTTAAGCCATTTTTCACGTGTTCGTTTTTCTGTTTTCATCGTTCGTTTGCCTTACATTAGTTTTTTTTGTGTTTTTTTTCGATGTTTTGATTACCCCCCCCCCCCCCCCCCCGCTTAATTAAAACGTTGTTTTCTTTTCTTACTTTGCTTATAACAATGATTACATCATCATCGTCATCGTCGTAACGCTCGACGACTTTCAAACATCTTTCACTTATTCGCTTATAACAATGCTTCATTCTGGCTGGCCGATTTTATTTTCAAACTTTGTCTCAGGGCTTCGGCTTCGATCCTACCCCCCCCCCCCCCCCGGTTTCTTTTTTATTTAACACCACACACACTTACAAACACCCGGGCAACGCCGGGTACCCCTCGCTAGTCAAACATAAATTAAAAATTGTGGGAACCTCATAAGTCGAAACAGATGAAAGCGTCCATTTTATTTCATGAAACTAGTTTTTCTTTCCCCTAGACATTAATCTTGTAAACAAATATCATCCACATTCTATATTTTCTCTAAATTACTAGTGCTTATATAATCTGACAATCTATACCCCTCTTCTTCTTTTCCTGTGGTGACATCTCAAACTTTGGCTGTTCCTGGGTCAGAGTGGTCAATTGGTACCTGTTCACATAAAGATTACCATTCTGATGAAGACCAGTTGGACTTGAAAATGATTATATTGTAGTCAGTTGAAAAGCAGGGAAATGGAAGAGAGTTCCACAGGTGTGCAGTTCTAAGAAAGAAGCTTGTAAACAAAGAGAAAATCTCTTTGGACTTAATGTGATTCCTATTTGATTCTTCCCCTCCCCTTTTTTCTCCCTCACTATAATCTACATTCTATATTATGTTTTTAATCATAATTCCGAATCTCAATTTAGCTCTGTTGAGCGAGACTCAAAACTGGTTAAGTAGCCCTGATATTTAATACACTCGTCTTTAATTGAATTGGTTCAAAAAAGTATTTGATAATGATGAGTTCTTCATTTCACATATCTCTTCCACATCAGATGTGGGTTGCACATTGGCCATGACGATACTAAGTGACTTTCTCCATGGCACTATCATTTACATTGGTTTCAATGTGGCTTTTGTTGAGGGTAATTTTTGATGGAGTTACTCTAAGTTTTCTTCAGTCTGCCTTTTCCTCAATTATTATTACGTTAAATTACGATAACACCATATGTGCTACACCGCTTGGCAACAAACGCCAACCTGAATCTTCAGTCCTCACAACAAACAATACTAATTTAGAATGAAATAAAAATTGCTTGAGAATTCAACCCAATCATTGCTGACAGAGCAAGAACAACCTACCCTAGTGGATTAGATAAAAGATTCAGTTCAAAATTATTTATAAATTCCAGAGTTCAACAAAACACACTTGAAGAAGGTCAGAGGTTATATCGGCTGAAACATTGTGAGAATCCAATATGAAGATAGTAATACAAATGATGCAAAATATCAATCCTCATCTCAAAAATTCTGAAACCTGAAACAGACATTTTAATAAATCTTATTTTCCCAATCGAAATAAAGCGTGCCAATTAGTAACTTCAGCGGTTTGTCGTTAGAACAACAGTTTAATCTTATTATTAATACAGTGTAACTCGGATATAAGAGACTTCTTTTCTGGTCCCTCCAACTCTATTATATCTGGGTTACTCTTATATCCGGGTTACACTGTACATTAACACAGGCTCTAATTTGGGACCTGAGAAAATCTCTTTTAGAGTTTGTATTATTATACACAGATTCGAAAAAAGTTGTCAAGAAACAAATATGTAACAAATAAATGTTATCAAAGGCAAGATAAGTTACTTTTCTACTTAACTGGATAATTTTTTAATGTTTTTATTTAATGTAACATTCAGTTTGAAAAACATACAGTGTTCAACAGAGTCCGGCGCCATTTTAAATTTTCCAATACATCGGTAAACACAGTATGTTTTTCAAGCTGAATAAACATGTTACATTAAATAAAAACACTAAAAAGTATCCAATTAGGTAGAAAAGTAACTTATCTTGCCTTTGATAACATTTATTTGTTATATATTTGTTTTTTGACAACTTTTTCAAATCTGCGTGTATAGTAATACAAACCCCTCTTTTATATAAGTTTTCTTATATTCAGGTCTCTTATATCCGAGTTACACTGTAATAAGAAAAAAAGGGATTAAGCAAAAATTTACTTACATTTAGTAGTCGGCACTGTTTGAGTTGATGGAACAGAAACGTTAGTAATATCTTTCATTACTGACGGTTTATTTGGAATGTTTTTAACAGGAGTGGTTTCAGCATCCGATGTCAGGGTGAGATCAAGGGAGTCTGTTCGGTGAGAACTTTCTAATGGAGGATGCGGTTCTAACAAAACATTTAAATCACTCTTCAGCGCTGAAATGAAGTTGAAGACACAATTTCTATGAGTCAGTTTATTTTCTTTTTCATTTACATTAAAAACAAACCCAAAAACACGCAAATATGAAAAGGACACATTTAGCTTGACACTGGTTGTTCCACTTCTGGTTACTCGCTAACACACGTTGGACCTGTAAACAAACATATAATACTTCCACCAGGTCCATTCTATTTTCAATTCAAAAAGATGTTCTTCTGACCCCCCTTCCACCGCCACTCTCACTATAATAATTTTATTATTTAATTATTTAAATGTAGTTACAGTTTCCATTACATTGGAAGGACAGTGAAAAGATTGGACATCTGGGTCAAATAATATATACCAATGAAAATTCGACATAAAATTATTTACCATGAGATGTTTTGAAGAATACCTATGGTTCATCCGTTGGTGAGCATCTTATAAATAACCATTATTGTGCCTTTACGTTCAGTATCGATTTCTGTTCCATTCTGAGCAAATCGTACCCATCTTTTCGCCTAAAGATCCTAGAAACTATTTACATTAAGTCAATTAGACTTTTTCTTTGATTTTGTTTAACAAAGGAGTCGCTACTTATCAAGGCTTGGAGGCCACTTGAGGATAAGGATTAATGAGTGTACGGTAGTCAATGGGATAATATCATAATAATTGTTAGTAGTGGAAATTTGGTAAATTGGATTACTTAAGAGAACGGCTCATCAAGAATTTGTTTATATTGGACTTGAAGATGACCATATTGTAGTCAGCTGGAAGCCAGGAAAGCGGAAGAAAGTTCCAAAGGTGTGCAGTTCTAAGAAAGTGGATATGGGTGGATATGGACAGAAAAATGTTGTCTTTTATAGAAATACTAGCGGGGGGAGGGGTGGTATCCGGCGTTGCCCGGGTGTTTGGAGGTAAATCAAAACTCTGGAGGAGAGGGGGGGGGGTAAAATTTAAAAAAAAAAAGTTTTGGTTGGTGAGTATGAGGATCGAACCCGAACCCGAACCCTTGAGGCAAAGTTGGAAATTAAAGTGTGAAAAAAAAAAGTGTGACGTTAACCATTGGGCCATTGCAACATACTAACGGAAACACGTTTGAATTTATTTAATTACTTAGAATTTGCAGGTGCATGTTTTAATGTCTTAATGAGGTCAACTTTGACTGCGGGGTTTTTATTTTTATTTTCCATAGATGTTGGGGGGGGGGGGAGCTCCCCTTGTCCAATTTGAGTAGCAATTGTCTGATATAAGGAAAATATTTCCACATTGATCAAAGCCGATTGCTTTTGGACATTTCTGGCGATGGCGACCGGAAAAATATTGCCAGAATTAGTGTCACTTTTATTATAGGAAAAAGCCTAATCCACAGGCGGCGAGCGAAAACTGTTGAATATTTATCTTCCCGAAGTCGAGCAAATTAAATAGACAGGCGAGCTCCATTGTTAACTCGGAGATATTATGATTTATATGTGATATAAAAAGTTTTAAGAAGTTGCGAGCCGATCGAGCGCTTCTCTGAAAAAAGCTTTTATTGGACATACACAAAAAGTGAACATACATACACACATTTTCGCTTTTATATATATAGATAATTACTCACCCATATGATCTCCAACATAGAATTGTTCAAACTTTTCTTCCATAATTCTCTGCTTATCTTGAAGAGCCTCGGCTCTTTTATAAGGTGGTAAGAAGACTTGTTTCTTTTTATCAAAATTGATGACAAAAAAAGAAAAAATTCAAGAGATGAAAGAAAAACAGAGATAAAAGAAAAAAACAGACAAAAGGAGAAAGAAACAAAAGAAAAGGAAAAAGAGACAAGAAAAAAAAAAGAGATAAAAAAGAAAAGAAAAATAAGGAAAATTTTTGTACAAAATAAGACTTGAAAATATTTTCTTTGATAATCTATTCATGTATTCATGGTGTTGGTCCTTCTGTGAATGTAATTGAAAAGAAAGCCCTATACCAAAATAAAATCACTTTTACCAAGTAAAATTTTGCAAGAACTCTAATGACGGCATTAATTTGTTTTAAAGGTTTTACAAGAATATTGAGAGATCTGCATTCACAATGGACATCCATAAACAGCAAAGACAAAGTTTTACTTTATTTTCTTCATAAGAAAGCTCTGTAACAAGATTAAATGCAACTTTTCTAAAACAACATTTTATGAGTAGTCTAAAAATGATAATTATTATTACTCAATCCAAGCACTGGATTGTGGGGGAATTTGCAACAGAATCTATTTCAAGTATAACAGAATATATAAATATTAAGAATAACGCAGTAAAACTGTTTCAATCCAACACGTAAAGATAAGTTGGATTTTTCAGTCTTACTATCCTGTCATATAGTTACAGTTGGTGTAAGTTATCTGCACATATACAGTGCATAGTAGCTAACAGTTCTGCAATCAGATTCAGTACCACGATCAGCAGGAGAAACCACTTCACAATCTCAGCCTCTACTCCTCTGCTGCATCACTGAAGTGCCCCCCCCCATCCACAACAGGAGGTCGTATTGGTACTAGTGTAAGCTAATTTTCTTCTCCAATACACATCGTTTTTTAACTAGATCCAGCATGATGCCTCCTCTGCTGCTTCCTTCATGTTAGTCAAAATTTTTTATTAAATAAACGATACTGCAGTATGTTGAGATTAGCTTTTGCTCAACATCTTCTTGAGCTCCAACATTCCATATCCATCCCTCTTCCTGGCACTCAATCAGTACATCACTATATCATATTTTCTGTCTTCTGCAATTGAAAAATTATCCTTACAGTCAACTCCAACATACTTCTAGCCCTCTTACACAAGACAAAGTCTGGTCTTTGTTGTGTAAGGACCAGTGAAGATATCAAAATAAACAAAAATAAATTCCAATTCTACTAAACTACATATTCTTTCCAATCCGTTATTTTCTTTTTAAATAAAAGGTATGAAGTCACTTGTATGTAAAGAACTAACAAGAATAAAAAATGGTTATCACAAACACAGGAGACACCTATTGACCTTAGTCTTTTCAAGACTAAGGTCAATAGACCTACCTACCTATTGACCTTAGTCTTTTCAAGACTAAGGTCAATAGGTAGGAGGAAAACAGTTAGCAGGAAGAGAGTTCTACAAGTCTGCAGTTTTGGGGAAAAAATTACTGGAATAGGAAGCTGTATTGGAATTAGGTATCAAAACAGTGAATTGATGGAGATCACTAGATAAACAGGCCAAATAAGCTGGAACAAAAGAAGCAAAGAATAGATCAGACAATTCTGAAGAACACATGGCATAAAAGTATTTATAGAAAAGACTGAGACTAGCAACATCACATCTGTGAGAGAAAGGTTATAAAGAAGATAGGATCGAGGTCAATAAAATCAGATATGTTTCTGCATCTTATCAAGAACATTCAAATGGGACAGAGTTTCACCAGTCCAAATATGACCACAGTATGCCATACGTGGTCTGATAGCAGATTTGTAGAGATAGAGAATAACCTTGGGTGTGAGAAAGTGTTTGGAGAGATATAGCGAACTAGCTTTACGAGAAGCAGAAGGAGCAATGGATCTAATATGTGAACTCCAAGAAAGATTTGATAAGGAAGAAAGATCAAACAGTTTCAGAGTCAATTTTCCTGAAGAGCAGAGCCATTTTTGAGAATTTCATGAAGAAAAGGGATACGTCTATGATTGAAAGGCACAATATGAGAATTAAATGAAACAGACCATTTCATAGCCCAATCCATAACTCTGATCAACTTTTCAACTGACTCGCAAAAGATGGGTGAGAAGCAAGAAGCAACACTAGAATACAGAGTGGCATCATCAGCATAGATGTTAATTTTCTGAACAATATTCTATGGAAGATTATTAATATAGAGAAGAAACAGTGCTAAGCCTTGATTAAAGACATTGAAAAAAAAAATGAGATACAATGAAATTACATTCATCCAATGGGAGGAGGATTTAAGAATATAAACTACAACACTTACTGATTGCAAAGATGCATATTTTTGAGGATTAAAAATTTTAATTTGAAAATGTTTCATCGATTTGTATTTATTTATGTCCTTTTACGGTCAATAAATAAGTTTTATAATAGAAAGTAATTTGCGTCTGCATTACGTATGATTTAGCAGTAAAACGTTTTAGAAGTGCAGAATGTGTGACAAATAGGAAAGGTCACTTGTGCATGATGGACAAGGTTTGAACTTAGCTTCATCTGTCCCCATGATAAGAGTTCACCGATTGGTTGAGTTTTTGTCATGTGATTAGACATAGACGGATTTGAAGGTATGAACAGTTGCAGTTTTACATTAGTGAAAGAAAATACATAAGATCTGGGTTGATATAGTCATTTAGATCTCTCTGAAGACAGTCACCAGAAATAGATATAGAGAAGGAAATGTGTAACATATTTATGTTAAACAGTTTGCACATGTGGTTTATAACAAATGAATAAAGTGCACACGTGTGGTTTTGCTAGTGAGCAATCAACAAACAATCAACAAAAGATCTTTTTACATACATGTGCAGTCACTGGTCTTTTATTCTTTTTATTGTCACTTTTTCATGGGCGGGTCATGACCCCCTTGTGATCATTGATCTTCTATTTAACTTGAGACAAATCAACTCGTACATGGAACACAATGGAGAATTGTTGCCTTGCAAAGGTTTTATTTAGAAAAGGATTATTCATCTCAGGAGAGAGCCATCTAATCCTGATTACTTAACTTGTTTTTTCTAACTTAGTTTTAAGATTATCGAAATATGGGCAGAGTCTCGAGGCAACATTCACTTAGATTCTCTCTACATTTTCAGATGCACATCACCTGTCTTGCTTCCCAACTCTGACTGACTAGAAACTGCTCTGTCCCTGAAACATGCAATGTCATTTCTATGTAATATCATTCAATACCTGCATTTCTAGCATGTTTTGTCAAGGGAGCTGATCTTTGAACCTGTGCCTCAATCATGTTAGCTGCAGGTGAGTCTATTTCGATTTGCCGCCAAGTTATCCTGACATGCAACCCTCAAAAAATTTATATTGGTTAACATAATCTCTATTTACTGGCATAGGGTCTTAATATATAATAAATGAATGAAGAGTTAGGTAAATAAAATATATGTTTTGTCTTTGCCTTCTTCAATGAGATATTTATTCAAAGAGAAAACATCAATAGTAAAAAGAAAAAAAATTAGTCCCTACCCTCTCAACAATCACCTTTTATGGACTATACAACATTTGTTTGTGGCAGAAATTTTTTTTTTTTTTAATGAAAAACGGGATAGACGGATGCTTTAATAGACTTGTCCCTATCTCCCTATGAGTCAGTGACAGTCATCATCATCATTAGATGCAAACAAGTGGTATATATATTCTCTGACCAGAAACATAATTCTATTGAGCTTGTTATTTGAAGCAATTTAGACAATATAATAAAAGATATATACCTTTAAAAATATTTTTTACATGAATACTCATAAATATATATGTATATATATATATATATATGTATTGGAATGATTAATCAGAATCAGAAAAATCAGAACTTTTTGGAGTATCGGAATTGGTATTGGAATCGGAAATATTTGTGCCTATTTTCCGAAAGCCAAAAATGATCCATTGATTTTTTTTTTTTTTTTTTTTATTTAGAATAAAATTTCCCATTGCTGGTATTAACGATAAAATGATAAGTATTTATTGATTTTAAACTATCAGCAAAACTAAAATCACTCCGACAAAAGGATTTTTACATTTGAGAAAATATGTGCATATATGTTACATAGGTTTTTACAGTAATCTAAACAAAAAACAAAAAAAACCCTATGGCTAAATATTTCTAAATTTAAAAAGAATCACAATCAGGAATTTAGAACAAAGAAAACTATCGGAATCGTCCCATCACTAATCTCCCTATCTTGGGTTGAGCATATTGGTGAGTGAAATAACAAACTGCCACTCGCGTATAATGTAATGATCTTTTGTGTAAATAAATGAAACTCAAGGCAATTGGACAATGTTAATTATTGTAATTTCATCTACCTACTTAGCAGCATCCAAAATAGCGTAATGTTTAGGAGCACTGACTGTCGCCTAGGTAGTCGAATTTCGATCCTGGCTTGAGTCTAGCCAGATTTAAGACCTGTGGCAGTGAAACAGTCTGCCTGTGGATGATTAATATATATATATATATATATATATATATATATATATCTATAAAGGGGTGCCTGCACATGAAATTATTGTGGCAGGAGGTGCGCAATCTCCAACCACACCTCTCCTGAGATGACATTGTTAAATACCAGTGGCAAGTGAAGTGTATGTACAGGATGACTGGAAACAAATGCCGAGATAAGCGGAGAGCACATACAGCACTTAGAATTCCCAGATGGTCAACTGTCTGGTACTATCTAGGCTCAACGTTGCTTAACTTCGGTGATCTGACGAGAACTGGTGTGTCAACACGATTATGCCATATATATATATATTTCAAAGAAAAACCTTAAAATTAACTGTTAAAGTAATGATTGAATAATTGGAATACTCACTGGAACTGTGGAAAGTTGTTTCTGACGTTGTTTCATTTGTTTCTTTTGAAGAAAGCTCAGCTCTTTCATTACTTTTTCACTATCCTGAAAAATAACAAGTTAGATAAAATTAGGACATTGGATTTTAAAATACTTAATTCTAATAATAGATGTATATGTGATGCTATACACATCCTTACTCCCTACTCCAATAGTGTGAGGAAATAAAGGAGGAATAGAAAAAGATTAAAAAAAAAAAAAAAGAGAAAATAGGTTTATCAGCAGGACAATGGAGAGGAAGTTGTTCAGAAAGGAACACAAAAGAAAGCTAAAATAAGATTGTTAATCTAGTTGTAGAAGGAAAACTGAAATAAAAGATCGGTCAATTGATTACATTGCATTACAAAGCTGATCTCACAAATTTTAATTATTGTGGAGTTATCTGCTTTTGTTATTTTTTTCAAGATGGTGACACGAGACAGTCCTTTTTGCTTACTCATAAACTTGATTTTCTTAGTTAAAAATAAACCTATTTGATCAATTTATATGATCTTTGGAATATGACATCTTCGTTCTATTATGGGTATGTACAGCATAAAGATTTTTCTGTATTTTTTTTTGTTTTTTTAATTGATTTGTTTTGTTGAATTCTGGACAAGAACCGAATCTATTTGTCATAATAATGGTTTGTTTCATCCATTTTATGGTATCTATATATCTATAAAAGTGAACGTGTCTGTCTGTCTGTGTACATTTCCCTACGCAATAACTCTGTCAATTTTTAGTCTATAGACTCGAAATTTGAAATACCGGGTACTGAGATTTGGGAAAATCGATGTGATGGGTGTCAGCCAGAAATTTGGCTGTTAAGGGGTCAAATTTCAACGATTTGACCTTTAAGAACTCTACCAAACTCCTCCGACAATTTTGGGTCTAGACACTTGAAATTTTAGATATAGGTTCCTTGAACCTGGATCTAACTTAATAAAGTGATTTGAGCCCGAAACTATAAATTTTAAGGGGTCATAATAGGGGTCAAAGTTTTAAAAAATTAACCATTTTTTTGTTTTTTTGCTTTTTTTGCACAGCATACACCTCCAAACACCCGAGCAACGCCAGGCACCCCTGCTAGTATTAAACATTTTAAGATTATTTAATGCCAAAACACAAAGTATATGGTTTGTCCTGTTTTGTAAAAAAATAAAAACAAATCCTTTGTGGCACAACAAGGCCATGTCTAAAATTTGGAACTGACGCTTATTCAAGCAATACCAAAACAATAATTCAAATTCTGAATTTTACAAAGTACTTTATCCACTATGCCACAGGTTCTTGCAGACGATTTTAGCATGTAGATGTACAATCTTATTACTTATTGATGATACACCCAAAGAAGGCTGAAGGTTATATCGACCAAAATGTTGTGAAAATACTATTAACGACAGCTTGACCAAGGAATCCAAAGAAATATGAATAATCAATCTTCATCTCAAAAATTCAAATACATAGCTCTTAAAGGTTATGTAATACTGAAACAGGCCTTTTGGCTAGGAACAAAGTGTAGTATCTGTTCTCATACTACATTTTATCTTTAAAACTTGAGCAATTTTTATGTTTGTGTCAATCAATTAGATTATTTCTAGTGTATGTTATGCACACATAAATAAATCCTGCAATTTAAACAAGTTTTGAATTTCATAGAATAAGGAAACCATCTCGGAATGGCCTTTTCTGTTCCTTACAGTTCCTTTCTCACAGAAAAGATGTTGTTAGTTTTGCGCTACTCTATCACTATTTTCATGGAAGATGCTTAATGGATTTCCAAATCCCTGGCTTGTTGTAAAACAATGACATCAAGAACTCATTTTTTTTTTCTATCATAAAAAAAACAAAAAAAATCCTTTCTTTCCTTCATGTGCCTAATCGAGGGCAGAATTTCGATAAACAAAGTTTTTTCACAAGGGTTTTCCATATGTGGAACACATTACGGTGGGATTCCTTCCCTGTAGATTACAATATGGCCATTTTTAAATCTTAATGTCAGCAGATCCCCATCATGAATCATCCCCACGAGTATCTGAACTTGGTTCATCTCATCAATCACTTTCGATCCTGTCAGAAGGTTCTTCATCACTCAACTGACAATCATTCCATCTCATTAATCCTTATCCTTGAGCGATTTTTGACCTTGATAAGTGGTAATCTATTATTCCTAAAAAAAAAATCATGTCTTCTTTAATGATGAAGACTGTTTTATAGACATATGATTTGAAGGTAAAATTACTGCAAATAAACACTTAGTTAAAAACATTTTTTTTTTAAATAGGTTCATCATTTTAATAAAGATGTAAATTTTGTAATGATAGATTCAGGATGATTATTAAAGACAAACTGTAAAGTTTTTCAGCATCTTGGAACCTCTATAATAAAGAAGTGAGAGTTTGTTGTTAGTTTTCCTTGCTTTTTTTCTTCTTTTTAATTTTTATTCACCCCCCCCTCCCCCAAATAAAGCATACTGCTAATGAAATGTAAAAGGTTACTGCGATAGGTGTCAGATTTATAGGAGTAACCCAGGCGGTGAGGTGGACGGCAAGGTATTTATTCACATTACATTTAAATTGCTACATGTTGGCGGAAATAAGAAGCCAGGAGAGATTTCCAAATAGGAAAGCAGTTTGAGGAAAGAAGCTATTAAAGTAGAAAACCTTCTTTCATCTAGAAACCTCTACAGTGAAGGAGTGGGATTTTGCTGTCAGTCAGGTGAGTCTGAAGTATTTTTGCTAAGGGGTTATAAGTGTAGTAAGTTCATTGGAGCACATTCAGTAAAAGTGTACTTATAAAACAAGCACAGGGATGCAACACTGCATTGATGTGGCAGAGGTTGAAGCTTTACAAACAGTGCGGGACCTATTAGGTTAGAGAGAGCTAATGGTTGATGCACAAACCCAGAAGTGGCAACAAAACTCCATACTGACTGTAGAAATATAGAATACTAACAGATGTTAGAAATTTTCTAGCCCAATAGAGGGTGCACACTTTCTTTGCAGCAGACTTGGCAGTATCTTTTATGTATTTATTCCAATTCATGTTACCTAAGAATGTCAGACCGAAGAGTTTAAATGTTGGACTTTTATAAAGGGTGTTAGAAATAAATGTGATTTCACTATTTACTTGCTTCCCCACAAGGGCAAAGTTAGATACACAATCAATTTTTAATGGGCGGGAATTCAGCCCCCCAAAAAGGAGCATTCTGGTTTGGAACAAAAATAAAGATTGCCTCAGTTGAGAACATAGTTTTCCAAAGTGGGCTCCACGGAGCCCTGGGACTCTGTGAGTGAGGCTGAGGGGTTCCGGAAGCCCTTTCTTAAAGAGGACCAAATGCTTTATATGAAAAAATTAAATGGCTGCAGACATTTAATTACTGATCTTTTTTACTGGATAGAAATACAATACATGTGTTTTTTTTTTCTTTTTTTTTTTTTCTTACAAGGTAGTCACCACTTATCAAGGCCCGGAAGCCACTCGGGGATAAGGGTTATTGCATGTACAGTACGTTAGTATTGGAGATTTGATAAAGTGTCTTACTTAAGGAGGCGGTTCATCAGGAATTTGTTTATGTTGGACTTGAAGACATCCAGGTTGTAGTCAGGTGGGAAACAGACAAACGGAACAGAGTTCCACAGGCGTGCACATCTAAGAAGTCAAAGAACTCCCAAAATCATTAGTAAGTGTAAAAATTTGAAATTAAGATTTTCTATATTTATTTTAGAAATTATCTTGTTAGTTTTCCGTGAAAAACCTTTACCCTGCTCAGGGGCTCCATGGTGTCCTGAAGTTTGGGAAACCCTGGTCTAGAAGACTTTCTCATTCACTGAGGATAGAAAAGTGAAATCTAGTATCAAATAAATATACTTCTAGCCATAAGTTTTTATGCTAAGTATAAGATTGAATGGATGCAACTTAAAAACATTCATTATTATTTTCTTTAAATAACTATTGGTGAGTACTTCCTCTTATTTTCCACTTCAGGGGATTTTACATTGGGGGAGTACGAGTACAGCAAGTTCATCGAAGCACATTCAGTGGAAGTATTCTGATAAAACAAGCACAATGATGCAACACTGCAGCGATGTGACAGGAGTTTGATCTTGGAAGACAGTGCAGGATCTATTAGGTTAGAAATTCTGCCCAAGTGGAAGAGGGTGTGGTTGGTGCACCAGCCCAGATGTGGCAAAAAGACTCCATTCACAGGCAAATGATACGTACATTTTACGACGTATTTACATGTAAAGACAATTTTAAAACGTGAAAACCAATGTCACATGAATAAACTAAAGGACAATGGTTGATACTCACTCGATCGAGCAACTCCTTGTCTATGGCCTTCTTGAAACGGATCTTGGCCACTTGTTCTCGTTCTACGGCCAGAGATTTTTCATATTTGCGTTGTTCATCAAGTTTTTCTTCTTGAATAACGGCTGCCCTTCGACCATCTTCCACCTGCATCAGAGAAGAAATTAGGAACAATACAATTAGGATTAAAAGCTATAAAGACATTCAATTAAACACTGACAATAAATAAGCCTGATTTTGTTTATGAAGTTCCATGCATTACTCCCTTATAAGTTATTCAAAATATTTACTGTATCTTGCAATATAGAAAAAATACCATTGAGCAAAAAGTTTTATAATCAATTACAAGGGTCCCCAAAGTTTTCAAACAGGGTGAGGGACCAACTGCTAACTTTTTAAAGCTACTCGGGCAAAAAAAAAAAAATATATATATATATATATAAATAAAAAATGACATGGTTGTTTTTTGTACTGTTTTGCTTTTTAGTGAAACTGGTTCTCTAAAACCTCACTTTTTAATCATTTTCTGAACAAAAAAAAAAACAAAACAACTACACTATTTTTACACATTTCCATTTTAAAAATTTTTCCTAAATATTTTTATGCTTTCCATAAGAGTTCCATGGGCTTTGGTGGGCTGGATCTGGCCCACAGGCTTTTGTTTAGAGACTCTGATCTATTATATAAAGGGCAGTTGTCTGCGTGTATGTGTGTTAGTATATCTAAGAGTAACAATTATAAAACAACCACCCACAAAGTTATTATTTTTTTTATGGCCGTTGCCCTGGATAATTAATATCCAAAATTTTAGAATAATTATTCATTCTTATGGGGCGGTCAACTGGGCCAGGTCTCATTAGGTGAAAGGCGCTTTTTCAGCCATCTCCAATGCTATATCTACATATAAAGGAGAGATGAATGCCTTATATTATTATTTTCAATACAAGAGAGACAAATGAGTTGGATAGAGGTAGATGGATGTGGAAAAACAAAGAAGAGAGAAAGATGGATTGAGAAAGGTAGAGATTAGAAGTTGTAATATAAAGATGTTGAACACATTTTTTAACATCTATTTTGTTTTTTATGGCCCTGATCAACTCTGAGTAGCCCTGCTAATCTCCTATATAATAAAATGATTGCAGAAATACCCCTCTGGACCAAAGTACCATACATTTGCAACAACAGATGCCACATACAAATTTAACATGTCCAGATTATTAGCCACTATCTTATATAACTTTAGAACATTTTAAACACATTAGGTCGTTATAACAGAATGAAACATGACTTCAAGGTCAAAACTAGCCAACAATAAATGTTAGATGAATAGATTCCGACCCAGAAAACAGCAATTCTTCCATTTTTGTCAGAAACATCATTCACTGAATGTGAAGATTAAAGGAAAAAATAAAGGAAGCAAGAGTTATGAGGTTGCCGAAAGTAAACCCACTTTCTACTCTTTTTTTCAAACACAAGTAGAAGAGTAAATTCTCCTGCCCTTGGCAACATTTACTTGCATCATATGGTCTCCCTCTCTGCATTCGCAAATGATTAGGTCGGTTTTGTGGCCATATTTGGTCGTAGCAACTTTTGATCCACCTATTAATGTTTTCTGGCAATTGAGTATTTGCCACTGAAACCAGGATCCTTCTGAACTAAAACGACCTCAGAAGGGAGGATAGTCATATCAGTTGTCTGGTCCACAGCTATAGTCTGGTCTTTTCCAGAGATGTTGTTAGGGGTCTGACATGGTTGAGGAAGCTTTTCTTTGACTTAACTTTATCCAACGATAAATATTAGATGGATAGATTCTCACCCAGAAAATAGCAATTCTTCCATTTTTGTAAGAAACGTTACTTATGGAATGTGAGGACTAAAGGACAAAATAAAGGAAGCAAAAATTACGAAGCTGCTGAAAGTAAACCCAAGGTCCCCTTTCTACTCTCTTTTCAAACACAAGTTGAAAAGTTATCCTGTCCTTGACTGGTTCACATCCATGAAGGAGATGGTATTTATCACTGATGACCCTTATGATCTCTATTCAGATGCCAACTTCTCATCCGACATCTGAAGGAGAAATGTCAGTGAGAAGATGCGGTTTGTTCAAGTTGGTAGGCTTCTTAAGGCAGCTAGTGATGAAGTGACACCTTTTGCTCAATTTTTATTCAAAAGTTTTATTGAAACTATTTAAGTCAGATTATTGTTGATTACAAATAAAGCTTGTGTTAGATAGCAAGATATAAGGTTTGGGATATTAGGGGTTAAGGTTACTTGTACTTGTTTCAGTATTCACCCTGGAGCAGTTTGGCCATCCAGAGAATTTACCGTGTCCCAAATGAATGCTGACCGCACAAGATGGTCCACCGCATTAACAGATAGAAGCATTAACCAGCAAACTCCATAGAGGCGAAGACCTGGGATCAGCTCAGTATCATGTTTCATTGCTCTAAGTCAGGTTTTCAGCTGACTTCTGCATCATTTTTTTTTCAACCCCGAAGAGAGGCTGGTTCGATAAACCTTGTGGATGAAGTCAATTGGGTAACAACAAAGAACATGACAGGACTAGTGAAAGCATTTCAAGAGTTAGGGTTATGATATTTTAGTTAATAAATTATTGAAATTTCCAAACAGGCTCATCATGATGCATTTTTCAAAGGGCTGTGATTTCAAAGTAGAATTAATTTGGATACTTCTGTAGGGAGAGATCCAAATCAACCAGAAGGTTTCCAATTGAGATCACGGATCAGAAATGGTTGATCCATCGCTGAACAGTCAATTAGAAAACTTTTGCATCCCTCACCTCCCCAACTTAAGGTTATAGTCACCTTGCTTAAATTCATTTTAGTTTTGAATTTGTATGCTTTAGTATTGTCTGCCATTTCACTTTATATGGGGGCGGGGGGGGGAGGGGCTTTCAAATAGTGAATTACTTTGGCCATTTCTGATTTGTTCTATAAATTGCAATCGGATACATTCAGATTAATATAAATTCTTAGCTTTGGAAACACCTTAATTTGTGATTTCATTGGGAAACAAAGATTATGTGAATAAAAAAAATGCATCATTTTTCTTCAAGCAGCCCATATAAGGAAAAAATTGAAAATGTAAACATTTTGCTCGTTTTTTTTTTTCTATACAACACCTGAAATTGACATTTTTATTTTGCAGAAACATACCTGCCCAGCCACCCACCTCAACCAAAAAATTTAAACTTCTTAAAATTAAGGTTTGGTACATTTTAATTTAGGAAACGAGTCAGGAAGTGAGGGAGATAGAAAGAGAAACGGGAAATGGAAAGAAGGGAAGAGTAGGGGGGGGGGCAGAACATGTTTGGGGTGAAAATACTCATAATAACTTAATTGTTTGTAACCTTAAGAAAATATGTTCCCTCTATCTGATCTCAATCCACTGATAATTACTTGAAGCAAATTTTAATTTTTATGAAACAAAATGTTCAATAGTAATATTTATGGCACAGGTATATTGCACTACTGTTTAAAATGTAAAACTATAATAAAAAAAATTTAAAAAAAAAACAAAAAAAAACGGTGCATCTGCTACTAGCCTTTCTCTCTTAAACAGAAGAATAGCGTTCCAAAAGGTCAACGAGGAAATATATTGCGCTGCCTACATTCAGCACATCAGGGCATAACTGGAATGAAAGCCCGAGCAAACGAATCCATATATTGGCCTGGAATGAATGCCTCCATCCGCAATACCAGGGAGAACTGCATGACTTGTACAAGGATCGCACCGAGCCAGCCCCGGGAACCAATTACATTGACAGTCCCCAGAGTGGCCGTTCCAGCAGATTGTCATGGATCTGTTCCACGTTGGTGACCACAGATACCTTGCTTGTGCTGACAGATTAACTGGCTGGCTCATCTTGTACCACCTAAGCCAAGGGCAGGCAACCGCCTCTCGGCTCATCTCAATCTGTCGGGAGATATTTCAAGCATATGGTTCCTCAGAAGAACTCAGCAGTGATGGTGGCCCGCCATTCACATCCTTCCCATTCAAGCAGTTTCTAGAGAAATGGTCTGTAAAGCACAGGTTATCATCTGTGGCCTATCCACAATCCAATGGTCAAGTGGAGCTAGCTGTCAAAACAGCCAAGAGGGTTGTAGATGGCAACACAGGACCACAAGGGTCCTTAGATAATGACAAGGCTGCCAGGGCCATCCTACAATACAGAAATACCCCTATACAGGGTATCGGCCTATCCCCAGCACAGTTTCTGCTCCACAGGCGACTTCGAGACTACCTCCCCTCTAACCCGACCCTTTACAAGCCACATCCGGAATGGATCGCCGCAGCTCGAAAGCGCCAGATAACCCTGTCTCGGCGCAACACGCGGCTCATAGAGATGTATAACCGTATGGCCCATTCTCTCCGCCCACTACAAAGTGGGGACTTGGTCGTACTACAAAGAAACAACGATCTCTGGGACATCACTGGTCGGGTGATTGAAGCCCTCCCCAATTGGCAGTACCGTATCAGAGTTGATGGCTCTGGTAGAATCACCTTGCAGAATCGGCGGTTCCTCAGAAAACTTGAGACTCCCACATCTCCAAAGCCCATCCCAAGCATGCTACCAGGGGCCCTACCTCACATACCTCAAGTGACAGAGACAAACAGCCCTGTCGTACCAGACCCTCAATTTGACCTTCGGACACAGCAACCTGGCAGGAACATCACTCCAGAAGTACCTGAACCTCCTAGACTAATGCCAGCCAAGTCGGCGCAGGCACTTGCGAGGCTATTCCCACATAATCAACCTGGCCGTGAAGAGCTCATTCCTCCTCGGAGGCCGTTACCTCCACGTGATGGGGGAGGGGAGATGTAGAATCAAGAATCAAGAATGCGCTTACCTTCCCTCTCCACCATTATGGACCATTTAACTGATTTCAACATATTTATTCAGTAGCAATTAGTGGCATGCTAATTGCCATTGGACCAGCCTACAATTAGTCAGGGATGATGGATTGTTCTATTTTGAGGCGCCTGATTGGCTAAACATGCCAGGAGGGGCAGGTGCCACTCTACAAATGCCAGCTGCTCTGGCATTCAGGGGTTTTACTGTTCTAGACTTCTGCCAGGAACTACACTCTGTCAATTATCACATCCATTCAGCACTACATCTTCATTGGGTTAGCTGACTCACCCTAGCAATATTCTACACTTACCGATTCCTTGTGGTGCTTTTTTACAACAGGTTTTCCTGGATACGAGATTTCGTCTTGATTCATGTTTTCGTTTCTCACACTGACATGACACACTATGGATGAGGAGAATAAAAAAGAATAAAATAAAATATTTTACAAAAATATCTTTTCTTCTGTTTACATCATCAGTTTAGCATGCTGACATGTGTTGGACAGCTTTAATAAATTCACTTCCAAACCAACCTATCACAAGCCAAGGCTTTTCCCTCCCCCCCTCTCTCTCTCTCTCTAATCCACACTTATCATTACAACTGATCCTGCTGCCTCAACTGTTCTGTATCTACTAACCCAAGGTATTCTCATCAATTCTTTCATCATCATATTTGCTTTAGCATCCATTTTTACATGCTAGCATCTAAGATCTTTCATCCATTCTTTAAATGTGACCAAACCAATTAAGTCTCCTGTTTTGCACACATCACTCTATACTCTCCAGATGTAATCTCTGTCTGAGGTCATGTGGCAAGACACTGTTATATATCATCTCCACAAAAAAAAGTGTAGTGTCTTGAGCTTAACGATAGATTCACAGATGATGAGAAAATCATTAATAAATGGTTTCTTTGGCTCAATCTTTAACTTTGACTTAGGTCCATTTTACAAAACTTATGACACTCTGAATGTGCATGCAAAGTTTTATTGAAATTCACACAGCAATTCTTTTTTTACTAGCAGACAAGATGAACAATTCATTTTATGTTGATAATATTGCTATATTGATACCACAACTTTCATTTAAATAAATAAAATTAATAAAACATGTAATAACAAAAATTGTTTGTTGTTAAAAATAAGCAAAGTATTGTTAGGTGTACTTCATATGTTGTTTATTCTTTTTTGTCTCAACTGCTTTTCCTCTTAACTACTTTGCTAAAAGAAGGAAAAGAATTTCCTGCTCGCTTTCCTTGGGTTTTATGCTCTCTCTCTTTTTCCCCTTCTTATCATCAATCTTTCTTTCTAGTAAGCAATGTTAGTTTAATTTAAAAAATTTTAGTTATTTATCTTTATTATTAAATCACTTCAATTTAATTTTGACAATACAATTGCACATATATAGAAAATAAAAAAAAGGATATAAAATTACAAATGAATAACGCCAAACATTAATTTACTATGAACTGTTGGAATTCATGAAAATTAGTCATTCAAGTGGCTGCTTTTGATCTTCTGTCTGTACTAAATATTAAGTATTTCAAAATATTGCATTATTGGTTTAATATATATATATATATATATATATACTTAATATATATATTACTCTTATATATATATAAAAATTTGTATTCCTGTTTGTTTGTTTGTTCACAATTTGATTAATATATACAAAACGTGTCTTATTTTAATCTTTCATTTTTTTTCTATATATAGTATTATACTTGCAAAAATATACAATTAAGAGATAACCTTATTTGCATATGACATTAAGAAAAATCGATTTTACTAAATAGCGGTATCTTAGTTAATGTTTTTCGCGAGAGAATTATTTTAAGTATTCTATTTAAAATTGTTATTTAATAAATTTTAAACAACAATTATATTGATAATATATTTAATTTATTTTGGAATGAATATTTCCAACAGAGCGACCTTTTTTAAAAACTTTTTTAGAGTTATTTGCCCCTAGATGCTATCCATTAAAAAAAAAACACAAACGTTCACCAAATATCATTTGGTAATTTCATTAAGTTTCTAGCTGGAAAAATAATTTTGTGTAGATTGAAAAATGTTTGGCTTTTATTGTTTTTGTTTTTTTAAATATTCAAAAAAAAAAAAAAAACACTTACGAAAAAAACTGAAAATTTGTTTGTTTTATTTTATTCCTTACTCGGAGCGTCATTTAATACCTACAAAAATGAAGATCTACTGCCCCCCCCTCCAAATTCCACAATTTACATTTTTCTTTCTTTTTTCGCGTTAATTTCATCGACTACAAACCTAATTTTCTAATTAAAAAGGTAACTTTATACGATGTGACCCAGCAGTGTTTAATCCCTAAAAAAAATGGTTGGTTGTTTTTGTTTTACGGTATATCAACCCTTTTCGGGTTATTTAATGACGAATCCAAAGATTTTGAAGAAAAATTTTTTTAATAGAATATATTTGTTGTTTTCAAGTCGGTTTCTATTTAACCCATAGTTGGGACCCTAACAGGTACTACCACTCTGGGTCAGAGTGGACCTGGGAGCAATGGTAATTAAAGGGTGGCTCCACACTCCCCAAAGCCCGCAAGCTGGGGCCTCACCACTGGATATAGTTTAGGGTCATATCCAGGACCTAAAAAAAAAAAAAAAAAAAAAATGGAGATCCACTTTTTTTCAGCCTAATACATTTAAACAGCCTTATTTATTTATAAATATTATGAGAGAAGAAATTTTGAAAAAACAAAAAAAAATAACATGTTAGAGTGGGGGTCACTTTTCTATATAAATTTAACATAATATGAGCACCCACTTTTTGGCCACCAAGCATTCAACAAGACATATCACCTCTAGCATTTTTTCAAGTTTAGTGATTGAGGGGGAGGACAAAATCTGACAAATACAATTTGTTTTTTTCTGGGGGGGCGGGGGATTACATTGGAAACATAAAATAACGATAAATTTAATTATTTTTTATAAGACCATTCTCTACTTTCACCTAACAATTTAATAAACAAAACAAACCCCAAAATATGACAAATTCAATTTTTTTTTTTTTTGGGGGGGGGGGTTACATTAGAAACATAAAACAAATAAAAAGCAAATTGAAAAGCCCCCCCCCCCCCTAAAAAAAAAGCAAATCGAAAATTTCCTTTATTTACAAAAAAAAAGCCAGTAAAGAAAGTGCCCTTACAAAAAATAAAGGTAAATGTGTAGTTTATCAGCGTAAATTATTTGACAGACAAAAAAAATTATAAAAGCTCTTTATTTTTATATGAAACATTATTAGACCCAAAGGTTGAAATAAAACAAAAAAAAATTCATTTTTATGTTTTTTATCATTTTTTATTAGACTTAATGTGCATACCTTACACGTTTAAAATCTGGCCTGTTTTAGGTTTGACAGATTTGGCTTTTTTACGCTCTTTCATTACAAAAAATATGGCGGCCAAAAACATAGTTTATGAAAGAGCTTAAAAAGGCCAATCTGCCAAATTTTAGAAATCTTAGAAAGGCCAAATTTTAAAATCAATATACCGGCCTCGAATAATGAATATAAATAATAAAAAAAATAATAAAAATGAATTTTTTTTCTGGTTATATTTCAGCCTTTTGGTCTAACAATGTGTTTTATATAAAAATAGTTTTTATTTTTTGTTTGGCAAATAATTTAAGCCGCTAAACTACACATTTACCAAAATAAAAAATAAACGCACACATTAATGTTTATAAACGTTATTTGTTTAGGTTCACAAAACCGTAAGATTTCTTAGGACAGTGATCTCTTCTTTCGAAATATCTGGTGGAGAGGGTATCAGATACTTCTTTTTGGGGATGATTACATTTACATGTCTTTATCCGTTTTTATTTTTTAAATTGTTGTGGGGGTATCCACGTTACCCATGATGGAAATGATTAGTATAGCAGGCGTGTTTCAAACGGAACTTCATATCAACCCAGGCAACGCCAGGTACCTATGCTAGTATATATACATATATATATATATATATATATATATATATATATATATATATATATACACACACATATATACTAGCAGTTCAACCAAGCTTTGTTTGGGCCCTATGTACTGTTCATAACTTTATGTGCATATGTATATATATTAAAAAGTTTGACTCATGTCTAGGTAACTTACATCTAAAATTTCAAGTGTTTAAACCCAAAATTGGCGGAGGAGTTTGGTGGAGTCTGCAAAGGTCAACTATTTCAACTTTGACCTCTTAGCAGCCAAATTTTTGCTCAAAACAAATTAAAAAGCTTGTTGCATGTCTGAATAACCTTTATGTAAAATTTCAAATGTTTAGACCCAAAATTGGCTGAATAATTTGCTAGAGACCGCAAAGGTCAAATCTTTTGAACTTTGACTCCTTGGCAGTCACATTTTTGGCTAAAATCCGATTAAAAAGCTTGCCCTATGTCTGAATACACTTTATGTAAAATTTTAAATCTTTACACCAAAAATTGGTTGTGTAATTTGGTAGAAACCGCAAAGGTCAAATTTTTAAAAACTTTAACCCCAATTTTGACCCCTTAAAATTTATTGTTTTGGGATCAAATCAAATTAAAAAGTTTGATCTATATCCAAGTAACTTACATCTAAAATTTCAAGTGTTTAGACTCAAAATTGGCGGAGGAGTTTGGTAGAGTTTTCAAAGGTCAAATCGTTGAACTTTCACTCTGAAAACCGATTAAAAAGATTTTCCCAAACCTCAATACCTCTTATGTCAAATCTTGAGTCTGTAAACTGAAAATTGACACAGTAGCTTGGTAAGGAAATGTACACACACAGACAATTTTACTTTATATAAATATATATATATATATATATATATATATATATATATATATATATATCAATCACATTATATATATATATATATATATATATATATCAATCACATTACTAAATATTAAATTAGCTCTAGGATATTTACCTATCGAGCTTATTATATATCTAAATTACAACAAGCACTTTTTCTTTCCCTGTATTTTAATTAAACTAGTAATTTTACTATAACATTAAAATACACTTTGCTCTTTAGACTATTGTTCTAATCTCCTTTAAATTTATATATATATATATATATATATATATATATATATATATATATATGATGGACTCCCCCATCGATTTCGATATATGAGCTTCTGCCACAAAAACTCAGAAATCCACAGATGATTTGTTTATAGTGGTGAAGGCTTTGTGTAGAATCAACCACACTTTTTGGTATTACTGCTAACCTTTGTCAGTGCAGATAACTGCCACAGGACCAAGTATACGATAGACTGCAGGTTTTTACATCAGAGTTTTCCTTCTCCTAGATGCATGTCTTAACCGAAGACTGGGGGTGCATCTCTCCCTGTGAATTATTGCGCCCCTAGATACCAACTTGTCATGTTAATCGTGGACATGTATGTCAAGGGGACACAAGTGTTAGGAGTTCATCAGAACACATTCCTTTAAAGTACTTGTAAAACAGACATGGGGATGTGACATTGTGGTGTTGGGACAGATGCTGGAGCTTGGTCAACAGTGCAGGACCTATTAGATTTGAGCTGCTAGTGTTCTAGGGTTTCATGCATATTTTGGGAGATCAGTGTTTTAGTGTCATCAGATATGGTGTCAGGCTAAATCTATCTGTTTCACCTGCTAGTATAATTGGAGATGTCAAAAATACATTTGGTTCAATAGTAAAAAAAAAAAAAATTAAAAAAAAATAAAAAAAAATAGGATGTCATCTCACATTGTTGCTGAATATTCTCCCGGATTCCTGGAGGCGCTTTTGGTAAAGATGCTATCTGAGCAGCACGTTCTTTTTCTTTTTCAAGAACAGCTTTTCTGGAGAGATTAAAAAAAAATAAAAAAATAATAATAGAGTTTGTGGTGTTTTTGCAAAATAGTGATGTTTTAAACCAATGCATTTCAGGTGAAAACATTACATACTTACATATGTGAAAATTAGTATAAATTCCAAAAATTACACGATCCAATGATCTAAAATGATCCAGTAGATGTGCTATATGTATTTTCAATAAAAAAAAATCAGCCACAATTACATTCTGATATTTTGTTTTTAAAAATGGAAGATTGTAATTGCTTAATCAACAATGATTGCTTATAATTAACTTCCCATGAATGTTACAAACTCTTCAACAATAAAACATATGGTAAAACCCTTTTAATGGATCAACTAGATGTATTACATTTTTATTTATAATTATTTTTCTACTGGATTATTTTGTTTAATTTTTAAAAATTTATACTAATTTTGGCATGACGCATAAATATGTAATAATGTTTACACCTGACATGCGTTGGTTTAAAACATCACCATTCTGTACAGGCACGAAAAAAATTTTAATGCTCATCCAGTTTTACTTCAATATTAAAAAAGTTTATTGGTAGACTGGTCAGTTTTTAATCGCACATCAATCCTGTTAGGTCATTTAATGCAATAAAAGGTTATTTATCATGAATTTTTATGTGCAGATTGTTTGCAGCATTATTGAGTTGTATAGGGCTTCTTTTTTTTTTTAAATTAATAGTGATAGGAATATTTGGGAGGTAGGTCAAGAGATTTTTGTGTTTATCAAATTTTCTACAACAAAATGTTCCCATTTCTCTGGATTGCTCCACTTACTCTTGATCCTCACCTGATAATGCTGAGTATTTAGCAAAAGGGCATTAAGTCTGATTTTTTGTGTTTATGTATTATTGGACCAAAAATTAAACCCTGGTCTACAAGCTCATTACCAAATCGGTCATTAAAAGAAAGAGAAATGTCCTACTTTGTCCTGAGCTAATGTTCTAACATCTTCAGAATACTGGAGCGATGTTCTGAAAACTGAAATTAAAAATGACCCGAGATCATAATGGTGAGGTTTTAGTTGTTCTTACCTTGCGATGATGTGTTTGTTTTCATGAACATATTTTCTCACATGGTCATCGTGCAATCTTTCCAGAGCAGCGTTGTATCGATATGCAGCCTTTAATTCATTTTGGCTTTTGGAAATTTCTTTTAAATCTTCATTTTCCATCTAAGGGAAAGAAACAAAATAGAATCATTAATCAGGAGTACAGTGAGCAAAGAGGAAAAATAATAATTCCTCAAAACTTTATAAATATTTGTTTTGGAAACAGATTTTCTAAAACCAACCACATTGCTGTCTAAAAACTAAAACTAAAAGCTGATCTGATATCCCAGGCAAAAGCATTTCTACAGATATACATAGGATTTTTGTTTATAGATCATAAGTCATTTTGCCAATTGGATACCTAAGTATATCAAACAAAGGATTTTACTTTTGTATTTATCAAAGAGTTTCAATCTTAACAAGATTTTTTCTAATGATTCAAGTTATATCTTTAACTTTACTATTGGTGTGATACTATCAGCACCCTCTCCCACAAGTGCTGAGAAGTGGGGGAGAGAGAAAAAATGTATAACAAAAGGGGAAAATAGGTTTATCGGTAAAACAAAAGTATAGAAAGTTGCTCACAACAAAACACAAAAGAAAGCTAAAATAGGATTGTTAGGTGTGGCAATAGCATTAACAAAAGATTAGTCAATATTTTTTAAACTTAGTTTTAGGAGTGTCAGTAGATTTTGCAACAGTTTTTATGACTGCTGACGACAATTAGTTTTGGGGGAGTTGCGAGTGACACAGTAGAATGCAAGTTGTAGCTTGGAGCAAATGAGGAAATGAATTGATCAACAGATGACAAAAAAGCCTTGATAGACAGACTTTTCCCACAATGGTGTCACACACACGCCGAGAGGCCAACTGACATCTACAGATCTTTTCTTTTGGGTTGTTTTATTTTTCACACAAACACACACACACATATATATATATATATATATATATATATATATATATATATATGGGAGCAACATTGCATCTCTTTGACAGTCGAGAAAAAGAAGACAAAAGTGAAGTCATGGCCATGGTTGTGGCATTCACCCTGAATCAATTGATCCGGCTGTTTCCAACAAGTTCACCACATCCTGACCAGGCACGGTGAGTCAAGGCTGCTTCCATTATGAATTCAAGCTGTTTGTGGTTCTAATGATGAACACCGTAAAAGTGGGGGCTCAGAATCAGTTCAGTGTTCTGATTCAGTGCTCTGAGCCACGTTTTGAGTTGATCATCGCAACGTTTCTTTCAGTTTGGTGGTGCTGCTGGATCAATGACTTCATGAATGAAGTCACCTGGATGTTGCTAAGGGCATGACCGAACCAGCAAAGGCATTTGATAAGGAGAGATTTTTGGAAGACTAAGTTCAGCATTTGCCTCCCCCTCCCCATTTGGCCTCAAAGTCCCCAGGGGATGTCAAATCCTGGTGAAAATGAACAAACAGTGAAGTTTTAGGTCTTAACATATGTAAATTTGAGTTCTGCACCATACAAAAAAAAAAGAAATGACTAAGTCCATCATTTGCCCAGCCCCCATTTAGCCCAAATGTCCCCAAAGCCTTAACATATTTAAATTTGAGTTCAGCACCATGCAAAACTGCTAAATAGACATACACATAAAGTTTTGGATAAATATGGTAAAATAGTCCCAAAAATGGAGTGTTTTTATTAGCCCTAAAAGTTATATAGAAATCAGTTAGTTACAACTTTTCAGAAAGTTTTATAAAAATCCAAAGCATCAATTTTTTTTTAATAAGCACAAAAGTGTCAATTTTAGTCATTTTAATCTGAAAGGCACCTCTATGGGAGGGGGGGGGGGACTGAAGTTTTTCCCGAAAATCTGTTCTGTTACTTTATTTACTCATACCATGTTTAATGTTCGTACAAAATTTCAAAAGATTCCAAGGCATAGTAATTGAGAAAAGTGCCGACAGACGAACGGGCAAGGGTGAATTTACAGGTCCACCATCTTTTTGTTGGGTTGGTTGGTTGTTTTACGGCATATCAACCCTTTTCAGGTTATTTAATGCCGAATTCAAAAATTTTGAAGAAAATTTTTTTAATAGAATATATTTGTTGCTTTCAAGTTGGTTTCTATTTAACCCATAGTTGGGACCTTAACAGGTACTACCACTCCGGGTCAGAGTGGACCTGGGAGCAATGGCAATTAAAGGGTGGCTCCACACTCCCCAAAGCTCGCAAGTTGGGGCCTCACCACTGGATATAGTTTACGGTCATACCCAGGACCTCCTTTTGTTGGGAGACCAAAACTACAAAACAAACACCCACAATGTTGGTATTTTCTTGATCAGCATTGCCCTGGATGAATAATATCTAAAATTTAGAAAAAAACTATTCATTCTCATTGAGGTCAAGTAATCTGGAAAGAAAATGCCGACTCATTCCTCACTGAATCTATTATATCAAAGAGAGTTGTCTGTATGTATGTGCACGTGTAGAGAAGAATGGGCTGGATGAAGAAGAAAAGGAGGTGGAAAAAGAAAGGAGGAAATGCGAAATGGGGCAAGAGAGAAAGATAGAAGAAGAAATAGAAGTTTTAATAGAAATATGCTATACTTTTTTTTTGTCCTAGGCAATGCTGGGTAGCTCTTTCAATAGTAAATGGTAAATTTCCAACTAATATGATCAGAATGAACAGAAATTTAAACCGAGATACTCTGTCCACGGTTCTACTAATTTACCTATTTAGACTTTCTCATAAATACAGCTTAAAACATTACTACAAGAAAATAATTAATTGGTGTGACGTCATACATGTTTCTAGCTTATTTAAAAAATAAAAATTAGACAAAAAATGGTAATACAAGTTTCAAGTCTTGGATCAGAAAATCCTTATTCCTGGCCCAAATCGGATTCACCTGCAGATGTGGACTAGTAAAGCTGAGAAATGAACAAAAAAATCATAAAAGAAAGAACGCAACAAACCTGATTTGAAGCTTCGCGATGCGCTCGTCCAATGTTATGCAAACTTTTCTCATAATTGTCTTCCAATTCCTGAAGTTGTTGCTGTTTGGATTTGTTGAATTCATTCTATAAATGGAAAACAAAACCGTGCAGCAATAAACACCCGAAATCCAAATGTAACATCAGATTTTTTTTAAAAGAATCAAAGTTAGAAACCTTCATAATCTACTGTTACATATCTTCAACAAAAGGTCATTTTTTACTCCACATTCGATTCTCTCTAAGCAACTTCATATTATAACAAGAACATAAGTTGTAAGACTGCATGCATCCAGCTGACAATGTAAGGATGGGTCAAACTCTTATTCGGGCTTCTCCATATTGTATGAAATATTCCCAAAGTTATACCACGGAAACATTAATAAATCAAAAACTATTTATTTGACCAGGTTGAAATTTTGCATGGCAGTCATTGTTATCAACGGGCATCAATACTGTAATGTTAGTTTTTTTTTAATGGTTTAGAATAATTTTCTGTAATATTTTAACAGACCCAAATGTACATGAAAGTCTTTTTCTTTTTTTTTTTTTTTTTTACACAGGAATCACCACTTATCAAGGCCCGGAGGCCACTCGAGGATAAGGATAATGAATATACATTAGTCAATGCGATTATAGCGTAGTAAACATAAATAGTGGGAATTTTGTAAATTGGATTACTTTGGGGGGACGGTCTATCAAGAACTTGTTTACATTGAACTTGAAGACAATCAGATTGTAGTCAGCTGGAAAGCAGCCAATCAAAAGAGAGTTTCACAGGCATGCAATTCTAAGAAAGAAGCTTTGTCTGTGGAATCTACATTTAGGTCTAGGCACAGAAAAGGAGTGAGGGAAATTATTGATCGTAGTTTCGGCCAGACAAGTGTTTTTCGAAACAGAGGAAAGGAAAAAAGAAATTTGACTCGCTTTTTTCAGTTTTTAACAAAAGACCTTTATTTCTGGTAGTTCAAGACAAATTTTGCTTTAACACTTTATTTTTCATATTGACATGTCTTTTTAAATCACTCTCGTTACCCATCTGTTACTTGCTGTTATTTTCTGGCCATGTCTCGAACACGTGCTTCTCCCTCACTTCTTCAGCCACATGTGACTTCTTATCTCTACTGTGATGTTAGCTACATGTATCGAACACATACTTTTTCTTTCTGCCACTCTCTGGCCATGTGTTGAATACATACTTCTTCATCCACGTGTGTCATTTTGTTTCTGCTGTGATGCCACATTATGCAGCCAGTTTGGTCATTTGCATATGTTAGCAGTCATATGCTGCTGCTAGTGGCTCTGTTATAATACATGTGATTGTTTAGTGTGTATAATGTTTACTGTGTGTGTATGACTGTTTACACATATGCATTACACATATAGATACAGTTCCCACCGGACATATAACAGTTTATAACAGTTCATTCTTGTACGAATAAACATAAATAAAGGAAGAACATATCTTTTTGTAGTCGCAAAACATTGTTGATGTATCATTCTAAATGTACTCCTGAAAATGCAAACCATTTTCTCCTCCGAAAACTCATAACAAAATTATATTTCATCAATTTAACATTTATTCTTTTGTCCTTGGAGTATATGCCATTTGTTTTTGGTGATTACATACCACTGTCTTCCCTGCTAAACGCTTCCATGACAATCGACTCCAATTCTCAGACTCAAACTCCCTAACTGGTCTGTTCTCTGACTGACTGACTCTGTCTAACTAATTCTACATATATACAAATCAAACTCTTCCTTTGTTTGAGTCCATGACGTTACCACTCAGACCACTAACATGGCCACTGTTTTGATCTAAATTCTATTTTACCAAGTTAAAATTCCTGATACATATTTAGCTGACATTTAATTTTCCCAAATTCCGAACATCTCCAACTAATTATTTTATTTTATAACATTCCTCTTTGTTACTGAAACGTTTTCTCTGAATGTTTCCTATTTGGCATAGTAAAACACAAGTTCTACGTCAGAGCAGATTGAGACAAGCCGACGTCAATCAACTGACGAACATGGCCTCAACAGAAGAGGTAAATTTGAATCTTAGTGCCCAAAGGAGTGTTTCCTTAAAATGGTGTCACACAAACACACAGACCCCAACTGACATCCACAGAATGGTTTCTATATTTTCTTTTGAGTTGTTTTATTTTTATACTTGTGAGTTAGGGCACTGACTCGCCAGCAAAGTGTGAGAAACAATGACATGGCTAGAACAAGAAGATGAGGTGAAAAAATAAATTCATGCCATGCAACATTGGGTTCAGCAATTGCCGAGCAAGAGGGAGCGCAGGTGGTTCAACATGTTCATAGCCTTTTAAAACCTTAATGAGTGGTTTCTTTTTTTGTGTTCAAGTCTCAAATTTGATAACAGCAACATGTAGCAATATTAGACTTGGGTGTATAATAATAAAGATTACAAACAGAAAATTACACATAAGGTCAGGTTAAACACAAAAGTAGAAATTTCCATTAGAAGTTAACAGATTAGCATTAGGGCTAAGTGGCAGGATATGATGCCACAGACAGGAAATCGAGTGACACATAGCAGATAAGCTGAAAAAATTACTGAGTAGCACAGGGGAGATACAGCTAGTACATAGACATATTTATCTACTCTATAAAATAAAGTCAGTTGGTTCATGATTGACTCATCACAAACAAAATAAATTGTCGTAACCCAGAGCACAGTTCAAGATAACATTATTTTCTAAAAAAAAAAAAAAAAAAAAAAAAAGATTCCTTTCAGTTTTATTTAATTATTGGAATTCTTTTCAGATGAGTAATTTGTTTATTTTATTTATTTATTTGCAGACTTATCTTCATCTTTTATAGTTGTTGTTTCATGACATCTTGGCCAACATCTCTATCCACTGTACCCGTGACGCAGTGGATAGAGACGTTGAATCTCTACAGTTCCAGGTGAGCATTGTCTGAAGATAGCAGTTTCAATCCTACCCAAAACCGGTCAGAGGATTAGTTGGCCAAAACTTGGTGAGATGACAACAACTATAGAAGGCAGTAATTACTGAAGATACAGTTGAAGATTCAGCATTCCTATCTTGTCGCAGTTAACCACCTGACGAAGGCCAGAGGAATAGTTGGACAAAATGTTGTGAAACAACTATATAAAAGATGAAGATAAAAGTCCACAAATAAATAAATAAAATATACTTTCAATTTGTAGATTTACTTTTATATTTATTAAAATGTCGTAATATAATAATGTAATAATACTCATTATTCATATTCAGTTGTCTCCCAATAAATCATTGTAACCCAGGAAACGGTTTAATACCAGGTGATTTCTAATATCAATAATAAATGGTTTATTCCAGTTTATTATGTAACCAACCTGGGTGCGCGGCATTGCCCGGATGTTTGGAGATGTGTGTCGAGAAAAAAAAAGGAGTAATAGGCAGGCAGGTTTGAACCCGGACCGCGAAGGAGGAAAAGAATGTGAAAAAAAAAAAATGTTATGTTTTTGCCATTGCATCCATCCTCAAACCGGAAGTGGCGAAGGTTTAAGTTAAGGCTAGTCAATCGAAAACAGGAGATGACTGTTGAAAATATCGGCAAAAAAAGCCACCCCCTCCCGGTAGAAAAGTGCCCAGTTAAGGGTGAAGGAATTAATGTTTTTAGCCAATTTTTTGATATTTGTCGTCTGAAGGGTCGAGCTTCAAAACAATACTGATCTTGTGAAAATCCGTCGCCTCTGTTAAAAGTTTTAGGCAGACATGCAAACATACATTTAAACAGACAGGTGAGATTTATATTATAAACTAGCTTGAGTGCCCAGGTGTTTGGAGGTATGTGTTGAGCAAAAAAAAAAAAAAAAAATAAGATCAAGCTGTAACGAAATACAAATAGCAGCCATAAAGGGAACAGTATCTATTCTTAAAAGAGCCCTTGAATATAAATCATAAATCATAACAGAATCAAGTGCTAGTTCCTTGATCTCTTAAAACTTACTGAAGTAAAATAAAAAAAATTGAAAGTGTAAGATTTGTAATTGTTAAGAAGAAATAAATCATTTCAAGAAAAATGAATCTATTACTTACATTAATGTTGTCAGCCAATTTCTGAAGCTGTTTTAGCTTCTCATGCCTCACAGCATTGCGGATAGTCGCAGCATTCTTTTTGGAAATTTCCCGAACCTTAAAACGAAAGAAAAGGCATTAAACAAAAACACGTTAGAAAATATTATTTCACAGAAAAAGTACCATTTTGTTGTCAGAGATAAAAAATAAAAGCACTGAGAATTTCTTCAATCATAAAGTAAACCAATATGCGAACAAACTTTAAGCAACAAAAATTCTGATTCCGATCTCTTAGATACAATCGATAAAAATCTGAACTGATAACATGTTCATGTGTCTAGCAGTACTGGCACAAGGTCAGTAGTATGCAATACAAAACATGTTGTTAAAGGCAAAAAATGGTAAATACACAGAACATGTAAATTTACAACAAGAATCTCAACCGTGGTGCATGTCATTCTGAGAAAATAAGAAATTTTATAAGAAAGTCATGTATGACACTATCGCTTCCCCGGTGAGAGTTACTTGATTGAGGAATGTCCTCGGAATGTAGCTCCCCGCGTGTTAGACACGATACCCAAATGATAGGCACATGTTGGAAACATCAACAAAAATGGGTCGAGATGTCGTTGGCTATAATTGGCTGGCATGGGTCGCTTCTTGTCTTCATTGTGTCAGCTTTCCATCATCAGCATTAATGGCATGCTGGAATTTAACGCTTATACAAAAATAGCGAACAAATGCATTTTTATAAAAATATAATTTATTCAAGATTTAACAATAAGGAGCATATTTTTATAAAGACCAGTTGAAACCAGATGCATGCTATGTCGCGTCCGCCAACTCCAGAATGCAAGCATCAACTGCTTAAAACAATAGAATTATATTTAATTCTCTCTTTCAATGAAGAAAGAAAGAGAAGAGGAGTGAAGGAGGGAAATAGAGAAAGAGCGAGAGAGAGACATTCATACATAACGTTTAAACATTGTTTTGTTTTTGTATCCATGAGTTCTTTCGGGTTTGACCTTTCAAATTCTAAGGTCTTATATCATTTCGTCTTGGTTCCATATTATAAACAAACTGTCATTCTTGGCTTGAGTCATAGCAGAACATTTTCAAAATCATAAACACTTGCATAACACATCTGCACCTCACAAGTACAGACCAAGTTAAACAAAAGGTTTAATAATGTAGAAGCCCCCAACTCCCTCAAAAAGGGATACGTCATTGTGCCACACATGTTCTTTGACCATAGTCTGAGAATTGGTTGCTTCTATAAGGAAGATAACCTGACATGTACTTGTGACAGCATTCACCCGGGATGGATTGAGCCAGCTGCGAGTGAATTCGTCACATCACGAGTCAAGGCAGCCCATCCAGGTCTGTGTGCTGCTAACTCCTTCAGCCATTTATGATTCCATTGTCCCATACCAAAGACATGAGGGACAGTTATACCTTTCAAGTCAGCTTTGACTGTTGTGAGCCACGTTTTAAATTGACCACACCATTTACCTAACAGGTAAATCTATATTAAAAACCAGTGTCAGAATGTTAAATGTATACAGGTTGGTAGATAATTCAATTCTACAGTGTTTCGCATAAGCCATTTGTTATTGTTCTGTTTTGTTTGTGACAAAAAGCGTACAATTATTGCTTAAAGGGGAAATGCTTTTTATCTCTTTGAAAAATTTTGTTGGTCTGTCCAATACTTAAAAAAATACCGATGTCAAGTATTTGGCATCTCAGTAAAAACTTATCAATCTCCTATGCATCACAAGTGCTTGAATCTGTAATAAATTAAGACATCATCAAGGACCTGAGCAAAAATAATTTACTTAGTGACAAGCAATATGGATTTAATCCTGCAAGGTCAACTACTGATGTACTAACTGCAATATCAAACAGAATCAGTGAATTTCTTCAGTTTTTTTTTTCTAGAACAATAGCTCTCGACATATCAAAGCTCTTTGACAGGGCCATCATATTCAGTTTAATGTCCATTTTACATGCTGGCATGTGTTGGATTTCCAAACTAATATATCTCTGGCCAGGGTTGCGGAGTCGAAGGTTTTAGCTGGAGTCGGAGTCAGATTTCTAAAAGTACAAGGAGTCGGAATTTTTTTTATCAGACTCCAACTCCTTAAGTCCAATGAATTTATTTTTTTACATGGTTTTCCGGTTTGGTTTTATCATTTTTTTTTATTACATTTTCTGACCAAACAAGGCACATTGTCACTTTGATGTAGGGAGCTGCTATCAGAGATCTAAGTTTCAGGGGTACTATGTAGGTAGTTTAGCAGCAAGATGTCTGTTTACATTACACTTAAACTTCTGGATGTCAGTACAGTTGAGGAAGCAGGAAACCGGAAAAGAATTCCAAAGTCTAGCAGTTCTGGGGAAGAAGCTATTAGAGTAGAAGGCTTTCTTACATCTAGGGATCTCTACTGTGTAGGGGTGGCACCGCTGTTTGTCGGGGGTATTTTCATCGCGGAGGTACAAGAGCTTGTAGTTCGGTCAGAGCATCCACCATTAAAAATACTTGTAAAACAAGCAGAGGGATGCAACATTTCGTCGATGGGACAAGGGCTGAAGCTTAGATAAGAGTTCAGGACTAGGGCCTATCAGGTTGGCAACTCTCTTTAGAACACTGTCCAGGAGCGAGAGACTAGTAGCAGATGCACCAAGCCGAAGTGTGACAGCAGTTCTCAATACATGGGCGAATGGTGGCTTTGTAGAGGTACAGAATACTTTCAGGCGTAAGTAACTTTCTAGCATGGTAGAGAGAGCCCATCTTCTTTGCAGCAGCCTTAGCAATGATCTCAATGTATTTATTTCAACTCATGTTTCCTGTGAACGTTAAGCCAAGGAGTTTCAACGAAGTACATTCAGGTAATGTATCTTTAGCCATAGCTATTGGTGGTTGGTAAGGTTTTATATAATTATTAAAGGAAACGAGCTTTGTCTTGGCAGCATTGAACGTTACCATCCATTTCTGACCCCGTTTCACTACAGAGTGAAGGTCTTCTACTAGGGTTTTTGCCATTCCTTTAGATATGTGCTCATTATTCCTCACGTGCCTGCTATAGAGCGTGATGTAATCGGCAAATATACCCATTTATCCGGTAAGGATCGATCCCTGAGAACCACCTGCATTTATATCATATTGTTTGGACATACGCCCATCGAGGACAACCTGGATTCTTCTCTCATTTCAGAAGGATTTAATTATGTTAATCATTCATCCAGTAATACCATAGATTTTATTTTCATGAGAAGACCATCATGCCATACCTTGTCAAAAGCCTTAGATATATATAGGACTACTGCTCTCCCCTCCCCTGCCTTATTCAGTGCTGCTTGGTATATAAGTTCAGAGATTACAGTTAGAATATCTGCAGTAGAACGAGCTTGTTTAAATTCATATTGATGGTCAAACAGAAGTTTAGCAGCTGTAAGGTGGTGGACTAGAGCTTGATTAATTAAAGACTCAAATATTTTGGTGAAAAGCGAGAGGAGATTAATTGGGCAATAATTTAATGGGTCCGTCCGTTTGCCAGATATTTTGTAAACTGGTACCACAGAAGCAAGATTCGGTAAGACATTTGTTAAAGAGTTTAGAGAGAACTGCAGCAACCTTAGCAGAGCATTTTTTTAATAGCACAGCCAGGATGAGATCAGGTCCACATGCTTTTGAGGTGTCTAGTTTTTATAATATCATGAAGGAGTGATTTTCAGATCATTTAGCATGGTTTTTGTCGACAGAGGAAAATCAGGGAGGGAATGATTTGCTTGGTCCAAGGTAGAGTTTGAGGGAAAATAACGGGCAAACATGTTAGCTTTTTCAGTTGATGTGCAAACAACCTCATGATTGTTGGATAGTGGGGGAATTATTGATTGCTATTATTTACTACACTATTGTAGATTTTCCAGAAATCATGAGTTCCTAATTTCTGCGCGTTCAATGCATTTCCTGGTGGTTTCAGTATATTCACTCTTAGCTGTAGCTACTTCTTTCTTACAATTACTTCTATCTTCTATATACCTTGTCTGTTTGTACAGGACTTATGCTGGATAAATCTATGGTATGCATGTTGCCTCTGAGCAATGGCAGCTTCACCAGTAGAAGTAAACCATTGGGGAGGGTGGGGTTTGCTATAGAACTTCCGTGTAGGAACATATGCTTTAATTGCTGCTTTGAACCATTGAGTAGTCTCATTTGCACACTATTCTGCAGGAAGAGAAAAGATATTTCCCCATGGGGCATCTCTGATCCAATCGCTAATGGTATCGCAGTCAGCCTTATTTTAGTATGTTGTCATTTTGAGCAATGGCTCTTCAACTTGGGGTCGAGAGTTTAGAGGGATTCTATCATTATCACATGATCAGCATTTGTTACACGATCCTCAGGATCTCTTGTCAGAAATAGATCCAGAAGTGAAGCTTGCTGATCCTGGCGATCTGGGAGACGGGTTGGGAATGTTACTGTGTCAAGGAATGGGATATAGCAAAGATATGGATGATGCTACTAGCTGTGTCAGTGAAGTTAGAGAAGCCAAGCAAATTTCTGTGGCGAGCATTAGAGTCACTAAATACATGTATTTGGGCAATAGTGTCAAGGGAGAGTGCTACATCTATGCTATCAGAGACATGATTGATTATAGTACAGTCCTGGGTTGATGGAGAGCAATAAAGAAAATACAGGTAGCTAACGCTATGTTGTAAGTTTAGTTTAGATTCCCTAGACATGGGGAGGGTGTTACGAATATAGACTCCAAGTCCGTTCCTGTAAAGTCCTTACAACAAAGTGGAAGATAACCAGACATGTTAAAAATGTTAGAGGAGATGGAGGAGTGCAAGTTAGTTTCACTTAGTGCTAAGATATCCGGGGAGTTTGCTAGGAGAAATTATTCTGCATCATCTAAGTTCCAAGTCCTCGGATTTGTGTAAATGCAAGCCTTAAGGGAATAGGCCTGAGTGTGTGTCTGGTTTGCACATTTTTTTTTGGATTGAGCTATTTCATTCTATTTAGCAGTTTCAGATCTAGATTGAGGTGCTAGGCAAAACGCATGTGCATAGGCACCATCATGCAACACGAGTAGACCATCAGCCGACTCCTCATCCACAAGAATGTGGTCTCGGGAACGCCCACCAGAGATGAATGCAGGGTGTCTTTCCATGCGTGACATGGCACTACAAATATCCCAATATTACACAACTGATGATAGAACAGCCGCTCTAAGTGCTATCAAATGGCTTCTGTACTGTCAGTTGGAAACAGCAACCAGCAACTGTCAAACCGATACCCTCAAACCTGTCCGACAGGAGTGGCCCAGTCCCATCATGTTAGCATATATGGTAAATAAGCACTCCCAAGATGCCCAGTTATAGGAGAAGGGAATAAGGCAAATGTAGGGGATGGCATTCATTGCCCTAGTCAGGAAACAAGGCTAAGCACTGGGCGTTTCTAATGAGTCCTTGTAGCCGCACCGCTGCTCCTGGCAAAGAAGGAATATGGTGTATAGATAGGCAGAGCCTTACTACTCCTTAAGCAGTTTAGGTTTGCAAACCGGTGATTTGATCAAGTCACCAATTATAGGGAGGTTGTCGTCCAGGAATGAGGCCTCCTCCCTTCCCTGTTTGGTGCCAAGATGTATGAGGTTAGTGACACAGGTTTACAAATCAGAGTTCAAGATGGATGATCTAACCAGATCTACTGGTCCATCAGCACTGAGAGGGTGTTCCCTGCACCTGGTTGCATGGATAGTGAGGATTGATAGAGTTAATATCAAATAATTAGTATCTGCTTTGAAGTTACACTCCTCAAAATAGGATTAAGATTGCTTACGTTTTTAAAAGTGATATGTATGAGTGTGGGGTGTAGATTAAAGGTGAATATCTACTAGGGTTAAGAAAAGATCAAATGTGGTTTGTGGATTAGTGACTAATTGGAAAATTATAGTATAAGAGTTAGGGTGCATTTTGAAATGTGCTTTAGCTGAGAGGGTTTGCCCTGCACCTGGGTCCTAATCCAGGTATTTCTGCGACCCCCGCATGATTAGTTAATGTTACTGGGTTAGTTTGTAGACGTTATATATCTGCTGAATAGTTACACTCCTCAAAGTGATTTAGGGGCATTGCTATTTCATTGTTACTGGATAAAGGGGGTAAGTAAGGCTTATATCAGTATAAGCAACTATGTTTGTAAGCAGGCTTGTTAGAAAGGAGATTAATGTGGTTTAAGACTTTTCCTTTAGATTTTTTATTTTATTTTATTTATATGTTAGCATAGGTATAGGATAACGTTACAGTATGAGTAGGTATTAAGAATTGAACTAAAAATTGTGCCCAATCTCTGTATATTTTAGATGACAGGAGGGTTAAGATGTAAGTGCAATACAGTACGGGTAAAACAGGATGTAAGTTTTGAGTCATGTGTAATTAAGTAAATAAATATATGGGCAAGTTTTCAGTAGATGTGAATAAGTTGAAGTTGTAGGTATTAAGTGTGTTTCTATAATTGAAGGAAGATAATTTCAGCTTTCAATTAAGAGTCATGGGATATTTTGCATCAACAAGGAGTATTGGTTTTGTATTAATCATTGCAAAACTATCTAGGAGGAGACATAGTTATGTAATGCAGATCACTTTGCTTCTGAGTACATACTTTGGCTGTTAAGTACCTAACAGGATAGGAATGAACTCTAATCCATGTCTTAGAGGTAGAAATGTATAGATGTTTAGTGATGACTATTAAGTGGTTAGCATGTGAAGGTTAAGGGCTGGAAGTTAAAGATTCCACTACAAAGGAGTTTTAATAGTTTTGTATTAATGCTGGAGTTCCTTAGGTGTCCATCCTGGGCCCAACTCTCTTCCTGATCTATATTAATGATCTTCCAAATCACATCCTTACATTATTCGTAGACATCTATGCTGATGACACTACTATCTATGGTAGCACATCTAAGACCGTAAACGACCAAGTTCTCTCTGATTCTCTCTCCTCTGATCTTGAGCAAGTGGTACAATGGGGAAAGAGGTGGCTTGTTACTTTTAATGCATCTAAAACCAAGCTTTTATTTTTACATCATCAATGCTCTGATCCTTATCTGGCATACTGATCTGGTCTGATACTATAGAGGACACATCCTTTTTAAACATGGAATGCAGAGGTAGCTCAGATATAAATGTACAGAAGCTATCCCAGTCAGTCATGGAGAATCGGTATACAGTATGGTGGAGGGGTACGTCTGGGGATTTATTACATTTCATTTTTATCTTAACTGATACGACGGAGTGGTCGGAGGATCCTAGAGGAGAAAGAACGGAACATGAACATAGCTCAGGGGAAGTTGAGAGAAAAAGGTCTAGGAAGCTTGCATATTGACCTGTAGTATCGGGCATACGGGTGGGCTCACGAACAATCTGAGTGAGGTCATAAGGAATGCCAAAATCATGACAGAACCTCCCCTCATCGTCCGTCTTATTCGAGTGGGTCAGCCATTCGACGTTATGGACATTGAAGTCACCACAGATGTGGATGTTAGCTGAGGAGTGTGCAGACAGGATGTGGTCTATTTTCTCAGATATGCTCTTAAAGATAGTAACTCCGCTGTTGTGGGGCCGATAGAGGGCAAATATAAATGCAGTGGTGTAAGCAAGTGCAACCCGGAAGCACATATAAGGTAAATTAGGATCTTCTCTAGAGATATCCCTGCCACATGAGAAGCCATCTTTAATGTAGGCACATATTCAGTCAGATTTAGATGTTAAATTAGAGTATCCGTTAATTATGAACTCATCTAGGGAAGTGGTCGGCCCTATTCCAATTTCGCTTAGAAAGAATATGCCCGGTGTCGTCTCCTGTAATTGGGTTTCAACCTCTAGAAGGTTGGAACGTAAACCCCTGATGTTGGAGAAGGAGACATAGTAGTAGGGGTCTACGTTGGAAGATGGGGTTCTAGGTTTATTCAAGTTTTTTTTCTGGAGATGTTTCATGTTGAGGTTTTGGGATTTGTGGAACAGGTCGGCATACTTGGTTAGAGGAGTACAGAGAGGGACAGTAAAAGAGAAAAAGACAGGAAAATTTTTTTTTTTGTAGCACATGAAAAGGCAAACAACAATAAAATTGGAAAATGCAGTTTCCTAAAGTGTAATGGTGTATCCGATGGAATCATAGGAATGCCTGGAATGAAGATATCTCCACATGCAAAAGATCCTGTTAAGATTGTTGTTTCTATGATATTGTTTGTTAATTTTTTTTTACTGCAAGCCATGTGCCATTGCAAAGCTTGGATTGGTTTATATTTCACAACTGATAATTAGTAAACCAATTTTCAGTTGCAGTATATGCGGAGGCATCCCTGGCAAATCTAGCTGTTGGATAATTAACCACATTATCTGCTTCCACAACAGTGTCGATGGATGTGTATGTGACTACCTGACTTGGAATTTTACGTTGAATAATAGCGTTAAGTTCATGGACGTCTTTGTATTGAGCTGCAAGAATAGCTCGTTTACTCAGTCAAGTGGAAGTCGTATAATTAATTTGAATATCTAGAAAAACCTTTTTAACAAACTCTTCTTTTGATGTAATAAAATTACAGAAGTTAAAAGTCGAAGAATGTCACCCTTAATTTGGATAAGCCAGCACTTTTCCGTGCCCAATTTCCCACAAGTGATATAAAAATTTCTGTGCAGATCGAGCAGTCTGCAACTGGACATACATATTTTGAGTTAAGTTTAATGTCTTCATATGGCACCAACAAGAGTATTTGTGGGAAGCATTTATTTCATCTGCCGGTGTTCATTGAAGAATTACAGATAGCATTTGTCTGAAATCTCCTGCAAGCAATATTACTGCATTCCCAAATGGTCTGCCATGCAAATCTTGCAAAGATCGACCAAGAGCCTCAAGTGATTATTTGCATACTATTGTGCATTCATCACAAACAATAAGTTAGCAATTCTGCAATATTTTTCCCCATACTGGATGTTTTGGAGATGTTGAACATGAGATTTTTGAAAAATTGAATGTTTAATAGTAGTTTCAAAGTAGAATAAGTAGTTCTTCTACTTGATAGCAAGGTCACAGGTATTCCACATGCAGCAAGGACTATGTCATTTTGTCACCGAATGGCTGCCAAAATCAATTTAATTAGAAGGGTTTTACCAGTTACTCCTGGTGCTATTCAATGCAGCAGTAATTTCTAAATAACTTCTATTCTCACAGTCAGTAAATTAAGTGATTAAAATAAGATTTATGCATGTTTGACAATGCTTTATTCACTGTAATTAATTGGAGAGACTACAATAGGATGAGGGATTAGAGATGGACAGATAGACAGGAAGATATATAGATAGAAAAGAGAAAGTGAGAGGGAAATACAGAAAGAAAAGGAGATATAGAGAGATAGAGGGAGAGTTAGAAACAGAGAGGGAGCAAGACAGAGGAAAGGAGAGAAGGGGAGAGAGATAGAGGGAATTAGAGAGAGAAAGAGGCTCAAAGAGAGATGGAGATGGTGATATAGAGAGATAGATTGAGAGAGAGAAAGGGAGAGATGGATTGAGAGAGTTAAGAGAGGGGGAGAGAAACAGAGGGTGAAGTACACTTCACCGTTTTTTTCCTCGATCAGTAGAGGAGAAATCCTTCGAGACTGAGGCAATTTTTTTTTTTGTTACTATCCAGAATACTGTTTTTTTTGTTTTTTTTGGGAGCTAGATTTTCCACAAATTAGAAACCGACTGGGTTATTTGTACTTTCACCTAACAATTTAATAAACTAAAAGATATTTTTAAACCTGAATTTAATGTATAAATACTAATTTAAAAAAATAGCACGGTAATGTAAGTGCATAAGCACCACTTTATTTCAAATATTTATTTTCCAAAGACTGATAGAATGAATTAAACTTTAAGTGTTGTGTAATTATTTTCTCAGCGTTCGGTTTTCACCAGCGCATGATGTCAACAGCCGGATAAAGTCGAGCATTGCCGATGACATAATACAACGCTATGTGAAAGAAAAAGTAAAGTAAAATTTTAAATAAAAAACACAAAAAACAAAAAAAAACTATCGGCCATTTGTATTTCTTAATAAATGTTTGTAGAAAATAATGTTTTTTTTTTTGTCACAAAAATAAAGTTTTAGCATTTTTTTGCAATAAATAATAGCAACTTCATTAATTTTATGACTTGCCCAAGCGTATTATAAACACCTCAACCTCCTCATGGTAAAATCGGCTTTAGGAATACACCCTACCTCCCCATGTTAAGAACGGCTTTCGAGGTTTTGGGGGTATATATATATTGCCGATCCCCGACGAGTAGTGTTTTGTTTTCGTTGTTGTTATGCCTGGGAGGAACATGCCCCCACCGATCAAATTTCTTCTTTCTTTCTTTCTTTCTTTTGTGGATTGTTTAAAAAAAAGTTTGTTTTATATGCACGTCTAGTCAGAATCGTTATTTTTCGTTATTTCAAAATGGTTGACTGAAGAAAAGGAACGCTGTTGAATAACAGTTTTTTTATAATTTGGTAATATTTTTTACTTTTTAGATACAATCACTGTTATTAAATATTATGGAAAACGTTATTTTGGTATGCTAGAGAGGAACACGCATCCACCGATCAAATTGTTTCTTTCTTTCTTTCCTCTGTGGATGTCATGTTCCGGAGAAATCCGAGTCACAAGCTGAGTTACGTCTGGTTCATTAAATGCAGAAGTACAAATAATTTTTTTTTATTTCTTAAATTTAACAATTTCTGTGTTACTCTTTTAACGATTGTTAAAAAAAAAGTTTGTTTTATACACACGTGTAGCCAGAATCGTTATTTTTTGTCATTTCAAAATGGTCGACCGAAAAGAAACGATGTCGAATAATAGTTTTTTTTTTTAATTTGGTAATATTTTTTACTTTTTAACATTTAAAAACATAGATGATAAAAAACAGTCACTCTTATAAAATTTCACAGAAAACGGGCGTGTAAATTTTTAGTTTATTGATTTGGAACAAACCAGATGTTTGATTTTTATATATATAGATATATGATAATTCCATGTAAAAATCATTCAGAAACTTAAGATTTTGAAACCCATATCCTCAGATTTTATTGTAACTTGCACTACAGCTGGGCATCATAAAAACTGAACCTTGGGGAAAAAAGACTTCATCAGTGTGGCTAGATGTAGTGAAATTTAAAACAAAGATATTAATTGAGGCAAATTTGACTTTTAATGAACCATTAAAAGTCAATTTTGCGTTTTGATTTAACTCTTTGAGCAAACAGGAATAAAAAAGGAAACTCACCTGAAGGATTCGAATCTTTCTCCGTCTTTCCCGTTCTGCCTTTGCAATTTGTTCTTTCTCATCGGCATTGAGTCTGTAGGGCTTCTTCTGATACACTGATATAATATAAAAAGAAATCAAAGAGAAATGCAACATAATTTTGTGATGTTTAATTGATATATTAATTACGTTAGATAAAAGAAACATTCAATAAATACAGATCCTGAATATCTTTAAAAATTAAGGCAGTTCAGGATCCAAAATCTGGTATTTCCAATGAATGATTCCAATACTTATGGAGTTAGGGTTGGGGGTTAGTTTTCAGTTTAGATGTAGTTCTTTTTTTAATTTTTTTTTGTTTGTTCTTTTTTTTTTTTAATTATTTAATTAAAACTTTCTTTTTTTGAGAGCAGTATTTCATTTTTTTTAAGTATTTAAATTCTTCAGATTACTGTTCTGATCTTTAGTGTTATGTCTGCAAGGACCCATGGCGTAATGATAATAGTACTCAATAAAATTCAGTTGTAAAGTTACATTATTCCGGTGATTGAAGCCTCAGTGCGGATGATACTCAAAATACAACTGTGAATTATTTAGGACTTTTACTTAGTCATGGCTGATGGAAGAAGAACATGCTACTCTTGTGGATTAAAAAAAAAAAGGTTCTGTTTGAAAATTCTGTACAGATTCCTAAGTTTTACAAAATGGGAGGTTACATTAACCGAAACGTACAAAAATAACACTCAACACGAGAACAATAGCATAAAGAATCCAAATAATATGTATAATCAATCCTCATCTCAAAAATTCAGCAATGTTTTTCTTGAACATGTTTTTCTTTTTTAATATTGTCTAGAAAGGAATTGTTTACTCCAATTATTTTTTTTTTTTTAATAATTCATTCAATTTAAAATACACAGAATGGAAATATTTTGAATTGCTAGAGAGTTTCGGTTTTCAGAATGGTCTGTTTCAAATATAAAAAGGTCCTCCTATATTTTTAAAACAAAAGTTTTTAGGAAGCGATTCTACAGTTGATGAACTGTAATCAATCAGAATGCATTAGAGTACCAACTAAAGATTTACCTTTCAAAAATTGATTATTAGGGTATTCGGGTGTGTTTTGAATGAATAACACATTTAAAATTGTTGCAGACAAGTAGTTTTTTTGATATTAAGACTTTTATTATCCAATGTATCAAAAGTAGCCCCTCAACTGCCTATTCTCATTGACAGTGAATTAAATCTTTCACACACAGTACCAGACCCTCCTCTGGTTTGGGATAACCTAAGGAACCTCAATTATACCTTTGCTGCAGGGATATAGAGTGGCAGTGTACAATTGTAGGGTCTCATAGGGATTGATTTAATCCAATACATGCATCCCATGCAAGTTATATGATGTATGAACATTGCAGCTTAGCAGATGCAGTAGAAAGATTGCAAAAGGCAGGATTCATACTCCAATCTTGCAACTCATGAGTTAATGAGAGGAGATGGTACTCTTGTGAGTCACAGCTGTCCTTGGGAGAAGGTGCTAGGTTATCATTATGAGCCTCTTATTGATACCATCAATACCGCTTCCTGTAATTGTAACCCTGAAGCGACAACTAAGACGCATATATTGTCTGAAACATCAAGGATATTTGATCCTCTCTCATTATGTTTGCCAGTATCACTACAGGCGCGTACTCTTGTTAGTGAATTGTAGAAATTGGTTTTGAGTAGAATGAAATTGCGCAGAGTGAACTTCGATCCAAATGGGTGATCATTGCCCACGAATTGTCAGAACTTAGTTTTGTTACCTTCCCAAGAAAAACCCTTGATGAAGGAAGGAAGGAAGGCCAAATTATTTCTATTCTGTGATGCCTCCAAAAAGCATATGGGTTTGCAGCATATGCAGTCTGAGGGAAAGATTCATCTGTTTTTTTTTTTTCCAAGGCAAAAGTGGCACCCCTTAAGTCAAAAAGTTTAACCAATATAGAGTTTTTATCAGCCCTCTTAGCCATCAAATGCCTTCCAACATTATTGAAAGCTTATTCGAATGTAAGTTTCAACAAAGTATTTATTGCGGTTGATTTGCAAACAGTTTTATCTTGGTTGGTCACAAAACAAACCAATAGCAAGAATGTTTTTGCTACAAACAAACTGAACAACATTGGTCAATGGAAGGCTGAACTGATGTCTGAATCTGATGTGGCCATTCAATTTAAATATGTACCAACTGCACACAACCCTGCTGATCTTATCACCAGGGGCATTCTTACCTCTAAATTGAGGGCCAATTTGGAATATTGGGTCTCTGGACCATCTTGGATAAAGAACCAACCGATTTCTTGGCCTGAAAATGCTTTAAATTGTTTACGGCCAGAAAGTAAAAGGATTGTGTCCTCAATGGTTTGTGCTGTTTCCCACAGCCAAGAGGAGCCACTTGTACAATATGACAAATATTCATCATTGTCATTATTGAATGTTACGGCATGTGTGGTCAAGTTTATCGATAAGTTAAAGAGAGACCGACTCTGCCAAGATGGCTCGAACGTACTTAATTAAAGTGATGCAGAGACAATCCTTCTGATAGATTGTTACCACAGAGAGTGGGAAGCCTAAACCTTTTTATGGATAAGGAAGAATTAATTCAATTCTAGGGCAGAATTGGAAAACTGTATACGAGTATGAGATAGTTAATCCTTTACTTATTGCTAAGGACTATCCTCTTACTAATCTCATTGTATTAGACTGCCACCACCAGTGTAAGCATCTGGGTGTTTCTGCTACTTTAAATAGGATCAGATTATCTGGGTATTGGATACCGCAAGGTAGGCAGGCTGTAAAAAAGGTTTTGTCAGGGTGCTCCTTATACTAGAAATTCAACTCTATCCCATTTACCTAGCCCAAAATGACCAATTTACCGAAATATCAGGTCAATATGATAATGCCCTTTTTACACACAGACTATGCAGGCCATCTGTGGGTGCTAAAAGGTGAAGAAAGGGTGAGGATGTATATCCTGGTTTTTACTTGTTTAGAAGTGCAGTCAGTGCACTTCTGTGCCTGTCCATTCATTACTAATGGCCTTAATTCGATTTTCCAACATTTATGGGATTCCTGGTACTAGTGCACTTATTGATCCGTGCTGAAATAATAATATTATTTAGAATGTCGTTTTTAACATGTAGAGGGGAGGGTATTTTGTACCTATTCTGTATTTTAACCTTACAATTGAATAAAAAAAAACACATCATAAAACATTAATTTACACTTCCCTTGGTATGAAAGTGTATGGGAAAGACTGATCAAAATCATAACGCCTTGTTAAATTAATTGGTCGAGCTAGTTATAATTATTTTGATCTTCTGAAAATTCTTTCTGATATACAAAATGCTGTAAATGACTGTCCCTTGACTAACAGAAGTTGAGACTCTAGTTTGGAAATAATGTCCAAATCATTTTTACACCCTCTACTACAGGGGTCGGCAACCTACTGCACGTGTACCACACGTGGCATGGCAAGCAATTTTCAATGGCACGCCGAGCCTCCAGCTCCCAAGCTCCGATATAGCCGAGAATATAGAATTGGATCGCCTATTATGAGAATAACAAACAAAATTCAATTCTATGGCCGAGAACAAAGGGGAGAAGAAAAACTGATTCTATGCGCGCTGTCGGGGCCAATGAAACCGTGAGAAAGGAGAACTGCCGTTACACAGGCTTCAATGACATAGTCATACGAGTTGCAGATGATTGTCGACTCATTCATTGTTGAGCGGCAAAATACGATGCACCAGCGGTGATAATAGGTAAAATCACGTTTTTTTACTTCGTGTTAATTATTAGAGTCACAGAATTGTTCAGTGGTCAGAATATGAATACAAGATTCGGTATAATTGCCTTTCAAATTCTTAAAAGTGTATTTTTTAATTTTCAAGTTCATAACTGGTATTAGAGATGAGCAATTTCGATAATCTATGTACCAAACAAAATGGTATGATTGGGGGAATATGTGGATGAAATATTTTTTTGAATTGTGAATGTCACACACAAATGGGAGCTAATCAAAACCTTTAGACTACTTCTGGGACACCCTATACATAATTTTTCTCCACAAATTTTATTAAAATGTATCATAGTTTTCCCACAGCAAGGGTGAGGATAATTTGGTTAGTATTTTATATATCATAATTGACATTTGTATAATTAGGCCTATTTATATTTTCAGAATGACCCTGGTGTTAGTTATGGCCGAAAAGAAAACTTGATCATCGGCCATTTCAAGACAACTGAACAAAGGAATATGGATTTGTGGAACAAAAGGATCTGTTTGTGCTTTCTGCTGCGAAAGTGTTGTGTGTCGCACATCTAGTGTACAAAGGCACTTTCAAACCAAATATCAATCTAATGTCAGAATTAGCATACCGACGAGTAGGGAGGAGGGGAAGAAAAGACGGTTTGAGTCTTGCAACGAAATGTCGACGTTGCTTACAAGCAGTCTTTCCTTGTAAAAGTAACAAATGGGTAACGATGGTCGAAGTGTAATTTGTCTAAAAGACTACAACAACTACTACAACAACAGTAGAGCGGCCACCCCTTTTTTATCTATTCCAACTCTCAGTCAACGAGATTCACGCGTGACTGAAATGTCTATTTAACTTGTAAGGAATAGGCACTCAGGTTCTTTGATTAACGGACCACCGGCCGTGTTGGTCACAGCTACCAGCCCCCCTTTCTTCCCCACCGACCTACCCTTGGCAAGTCAACCAATTCAAAATTCTCACACTAAGTTTAAAACCTCATAGGAGAAAGGTGAAGCCATCAAAAAAGCTATTTCTGGTTTCAAAAAACAAACTGGTATTTTGAGCCAAGCTGTTGGAATGAAGAGTAAAGCTACTGAATGTAGTTACAAAATAGTTCAGTGTGTGGCTTTGAATGGCAAACCTTTTACAGATGGTGAAGAAATCAAAGAAACCTTTTTTAAGCGGTGCTGAAGTTTTGTTTTGTGATTTACAAAATAAAGACATTATACTCTCTCGAATTAGAGAAATACCAGTTTCTGCAAGACCAGTTGAGACTTGGCTGAAAATGTAACAACTAAACAAACAACTGGATTAAAGCAACCCCACATATTTAGTGTCGCCCTTGATGAAAGCACTGATGTAAACGATGCATCTCTCCTAGCTGTGGTTGCAAGATATCACGAGAACAACCACATTTATGAAGAGTTGTGTTGTTTATTATCCCTTCATGATACAATCAAAGCAGAAGATATTTTGTGTGCATTTACTGGTTATTTTTCTAAACAGGACATTGACTTGAACAAATTATTTCGCGTAACAACCGATGGTGCTGCTGCAATGATTGTCAAGAAGAAAGGATTTGTAAAACTTCTTGAAAATCATGTTGGACGCAAACTGTTAAGTTTCAATTGTATTATTGCATCAGAAGGGCTTATGTGCAAATCCTCATCTTTTAATTTGGTCTGTGATGAAAGCTGTTGTTGAGATAATCAACTCTCTTATTTCTCACTCTTCATTGGTTCACAGCCAATTCAAATCTCTTTTACAAGGAATTGAGTGTGAATATGGAGATCTTCTGTTATACAGCAATGTTCGCTGGCTTAGTCGAGGCAAAGTTTTAGCTAGATTTGTTTGTTACCTTGAGGCTATTAGGGCGTTTCTTGATAAAAAAACAGAAACCATTTCCTCAACTGAATGATGAAAGCTGGTTGTTAAAGTTAATGCTTATGACCGACATAAACACACCACATTTAAATGAGCTTAATTTGAAATTACAAGGACAGAGTCAAACAGTCCTTAATCTTTTCAGCTATTGGAAAGCATTTACAATGAAACTTGACATTTTTACCCATGACATCAAAGCATTTAAGTTATTTCCAAATGTGAAAAATCATGCAAATCAATTTGAAGTGAACATAGATGAGCTTCAGGAGCACGTTGAAGCACTCAAAGCAGAATTTGATAAACGAAGTCAGGACTTCTACATTCATGAATCCTTATTTTCATATCTTATTAAGACTGACATTCTTGATTTGACAAATGCCCAACTGAAACTTTTTAGCTGGATTGGGAGGAGTGGTGAGAGGAGCTTTCCCTTTGTTATAAAGGTGGCCTCAAACCACTCTGCCTCGGTGTGGCTAGCAAGTGTTACAAGTCTAGTCGTTCCTGTTGGCACTTCGGTACTTAGTTACTTTCTACCATCTATTTCTACCTATATACCTCTACCAACCTGCTCTTCTGTTACCTGACCCTAAGGAAAGGGTTGCAAGGGCGACTCCTTTGCAACCCAGCATGATCCTCCGCTCGACTTACCCCTCTCCCCCCTCAACAGGATTTTTTTTTTTTTTTTTTTAACATGGACATTGATGATTTTGAAATGCAACAGGTTGATTTTAGGTCTTCAGAAATATGGACATTAAAATTTGCTAAACTAAGAAAGTCTCTGAAAGATGAAAATTTAGAAAAGTCTGGTGCTATTTTGAACTGTTGGACTTCTCTCCCAAGCTCATTCATCTGTTTGAAGAAAATGGCTTTTGCTCTTCTCTCGACTTTTGGTTCAACTTATTCTTGTGAGGAAATTTTCTCTCGCATGAAAGTAGTGTTGTCTCCACATCGAAGTCGTCTAACGCCTGAACATTCAGAAAATTGTGTAAAGCTCAAAGTTACAAAGTATGAGGAATTGGCAAAAACCATGCAAGAACAAGGGTCCCATTAATAATAAAAACTTTACAAAAACTTTTAAGAAACAGTTTTTTTTTCACATTATTTATAAACTTTAATATTGTATATTTTATAAAATAAAATACACTGAGAACAGGTATATTGACCTTGATTGCTATAAAATATGTTGGCACACTGAATAATTTGAAACCCTAAGTCGGCACACAGCAAAAGGTTGCCGATCTCTGCTCTAGTAAACTCTCGTTTGATTTTGAAGATGGACAGGGAGTGTATTCACCAACTAGACCCCCCCCCCCCTCGCAAACAACTCTTAGAGTCCTTGAATTGCAGGGATGAGGTATTAAAAAGATTTAGGAGAATTTGGTACCGAGTGTAAGCGTGGCTACTGAGGTGGCCGTGATATAAGAGAACATGTGCAAAATGGACTGCTGAGTGCTGCACTGGGCACTGCAGTGCATCATCAGTTCCTGCTTCCGCCTTACTTAGGTATGTGAAAATGCCAAGGCTTTTGCGAGGGTTAAGTGGCATTGATAACTTGAGTAAGCCGTAATTCTGTGCACTGAGGTATGTGTCATAAATTGGCCCCTACCACCTATATCCGGGGGGTTAACTACACCGCAGGGATACTGATGAGGTAGCACACATGTTTCGCTACATGCTGGTATTTGAATTATTTTCATACGTTCAGTAGAAGTGTAAAAATTTTTGAAGTGAAGTTTTGTGTCATTTAAATCATCATTATTAGACCTGAAGGTAAGTTGTAATAGTTTTGAAACTATATATATTCGTTAATATAGATATTAAACATTATTTGTGCGAAATATGAAGCCTATATGACTTTACCTTCATTGGTTTTGAGTTTACCTAAAATGTGAAGCCGTTACGAAAATTTTCAAAATTTCACTAACGCCATATCGTTAACCTACGCACTTTGTTTACAAATATTTTCCAACAACGGCAATGACGCTAAACTATGGCTGGCTAAAAAAATTCTTTTAAATTATTAAAATTTATTTCAGCATAATGAACTTTTAGGATTTATAATTATTTTACTTTCTTTAAACCAAAACATTTCTCCCCGGCAAAATATTTTATTTTATCGAGCTGCTTTTTTTTTTCTTCCATTTTGTTACTTTGCTTTTTTTTCTATAATAAACTAATAAACAAATTTACAATTAAAAAAAATACAAGAGTTATTTTTAAAATTTAAAAATAAAACTTTCATGAATATATTTTTTTATTATGCACATTTTGCAAACTTTAAATTCTAAAAGTTTTAATAATTTAAAAGAAATTTTGGGTTTGTATTGCTGTACACATTCGAAAAAGTTGTCAAAAACAAATATATAACAAATAAATATTATCAAAGGCAAGATAAGTTACTTTTCTACCAAACTGGATACATTTTTTTGTTTTTATTCAATGTAACATGTTTATTCAGCTCGAAAAACATGCAGTGCTTACCGTTGTATTGGAAAATTCAAAATGGTGGCCACTCTCTCTTAAACACGGTAAGTTTGGGAAAAGGTGTTATAAATAATAAACTAGACAAAATACTATTAAAAAAACACCGAATATATGCCAACTTATGTCACGGTAACATATAATGAGCGAATTTCTAACAGTATGTTGTCTAGTTTATTATTTATAACATCTTTTCTTGAACTTACCGTGTTAAAGAGAGTGTCGGGCGCCATTTTGAATTTTCCAATACATCGATAAACACTGTATTCGAGCTGAATAAAAACACGAAAAATATATCCAGTTAGGTAGAAAAGTAACTTATCTTGCCTTTGATAACATTTATTTGTTATATATTTGTTTTTTTGACAACTTTTTCGAATCTATGTGTACAGTAGTTAACAAACCCGAAATTTTAATTTATATGCTAAAAGAAATTTTAATAATTTATATGCTAAAAGTTCATGAGAAATGTAAAAAAAAAAAAAAAATTATATCTATTGGTGTTTCTGCAGTTTATTTTGACATAAAAAATCAGCATTAGCAGCAGACTTCATATGCGGGGATAATATTGCCTTAAGTAATTGACTACATCTTCCGCCCCAGCATCCCCCTTCACCTCTTAATCTTGTAAATAATTCATTAATAAACTTTCAAAATATATTTTTCTTGTTCTCCATTCAATAAGCTCTCCAGTGATATTTGTCTTTTTGAAATCGGACAAGAAATAAGAAAGTTATGACAAAATAACTGTGAAAAATCTTGATATCGGTCACAACTTTGTTAAGGAAATCCATTGATTCTATTGTCAAAAATTAGCCTCAAATTTCAGCTTTAGAATTGTTGTAACTTTCTTATTATTTGTCCTACAGAGGTGGTTCAAGTATCATTAGAATGGTCTCTGCATACTCTTTCTGCTGAGCTGTTCCATTTTAAGATATGTTAACTTTGAATTTTTCTTTCACGTACCTACCTTACTCATATAAATTTCAAAATTATGAAAAATGACCAGTAGAAGTGCTAGATATATTTTTAACAAAAATCACCCACAATTGAAAAATAGCAGTTCCTTAAGTGAGTTTGTCATACTGAATTAGTTGCACAACTTTTTCACGTTAAAACATGCAATAAAATTCGATAATTTTCACTTGTAATTATTTTTCTGTGGGATCATTTTTCGTAATTTTTTAATCCTATACTAATTTCGACATGACACGTAAGTACGTAATGTTTTCACCTAAATGCGTTGGTTGAAAAAAAAATCACTAATTTACATTAGCATTAACCACTTTCGTCTCCAAACTTATCTTTTTAACCTTCACCTAACCTCAAGTCTTAGGTTTAGTTTGGAAAAAGTCGGTTTGGTCACATTGACAACCTTAGTTAATATTAACGACGATCGTGGTTTGGTTATGTTCAAATTCTGTAGAAGCACTCCACTAAAAAAAAAAAAAAAAAAAAGAAAAAAAAACGATTTAGATAAGGGCGTGATTCCATGAGAATGTATTTTCTTTAATATTATTAATTTATTCGTTGAGGTTTTGTTTACTTGCAAACCTAATAGTTAACTGTATCCATTGATTAACACTTAAAAAAATGAAAAATACACTGAAATACTCACTGGTTGTTTTGTTTTCCGCTTTTGATTTTTTTTTTTTTTTTTTTTTAATCCAGATAATTTAAACTATGTTTTCTCTTTTTAATCAAGTCGATAGCCATTTTTTATGAAGTTCAACACAAAACATTTTTATTCGGACATATTCAATTCTAATAACTTATTTCGTCTACGCCTCCAGAGAAACAAGCTTGGTAACCAAGGAAGTAAAATACATATATAAAATAAATGTGGCAAACAATCGTACAGAAATAATAATACAGGTTGCTACGAAAACGACAATTGCGTGTCAAGACATGTTGACGAATTTGAATTTCGTCAATAAATTTGACTTCCGGTTCCGCCCGGCTGTATATTGAAACCGGAAACGGAAGTGGAGTAAACTTGAAAATTGTTTCATTTCCTCTAGTCTCCACGTGTTTTAAAGAGAAATTTGCCAACACATTGCGTTTTTTTTCTTTTGAACAAAACAAAAAACAAAAAAAAAAGAAAGAAAGTGTTTAGGTCCCGCCTACTTCGTTTCTGAAGTGGAAATGTTTTCTTTTTGACTTATTTATTATTATTTCATTTACTTTCTCCGGGATCGTCCCTCGACTTTTATTGGTTTAATTTTTGCGATTGTGTGACGTCGTATACGGTGTTTAGAGTTTCTTTTTTTGTTTTTTTCTCTTATCGATTCGTTTATTTTTTAAAAGAAATTTTTTTTCTCCAAACGCGACAGATTTATTTCGTTGTTTTTGATAGGTGTTTTCGACATCTGATTCCATCATTGTAAGTTTTTCTATATTTTTGTTTTATTTCTTTTTGTAACTGTTTTTAGTGCTTCTTTAGAATTAAACGTATTAAAAATAACTTGCAGAAAAATCGGGTTTGTATTACTGTACACATAGATTCGAAAAAGTTGTCAAAAACAAAAAACAAATATATAACAAATAAAGGTTGTCGAAGGCAAGATAACTTACTTTTCTACCTAACTGGATACGTTTTTAGTGTTTTTATTTAATGTAACATGTTTATTCAGCTCGAAAAACGTAGTGTTTACCGATGTATTGGAAAATTTAAAATGGCGCCCGACTCTCTCTTTGACACGGTAAGTTTGGGAAAAGAAGTTAAGAATAATTTAAAAAAAAAAAAAAAAAGACAAAATACTGTTAAAAACTCGCTAAATATTTTATCGTGACATAGGCTGACATATATTCGGTGGGTTTTTAACAGTATTTTGTATACTTTTTTATTTTTAACTCCTTTTCCCAAACTTAGTGTCAAAGAGAGAGTCGGGCGCCATTTTAAATTTTCCAATACATCGATCGGTAAATACTGTATGTTTTTCGAGCTGAATAAACATGTTACATTAAATAAAAACACTAGAAACTTACCCAGTTAGGTAGAAAAGTAAATTGTGTTGCCTTTGATAACATTTATTTGTTTTTTGACAACTTTTTAGAATCAGTGTACAGTAATACAAACCAGAAAAATCTTTTTGTCCGTCACAAAACGAAGATATCATATTCCAAAAACGACGTTATCGCAACCTCGCCAATTTTTAATAGGTTTAGTTCTAAATAAGTGCCCTTTTCTTTTCTTCTTTTTGTGTGTGTGTGTGTGTGCATCTAAGCATTTATTTATAAATATCAAAATTTAACTGCGTGGTGTTGGATGGGAATATTTAATTTTCTCTCTCTCTCTTTCAAATTATGTTTAAGCTGCTTTTACAAAATTTGAACCGAACCAAACTTACTTATGCTTAACTAAATTGAAAATTTCAGTTATGGTTAATTTAAATTTTAAACAAAGTTTGATTCAAATTTGTAGTATTTTGAAAGTAAATTTTATTGCGTATTTAGTATTAGACAGCAAACCGAAAAGGTGGTAAAGAAATAACTACATAACAAATAAAAAAACATTACTAAAGACAAGATAAATTTACTCTCAGAAGAGTCTGGATAAGTTTTGCTTTAACTTATTTTAAAGCATGTTTTTTATATATAAGTTTTGAAATAAGTAAGCCTTGCTTGCTAAATTAGAACGACAACGAGATGGCGGACATAACGTTGTCATCTTTGGGGTCTCAATAATCGCTCAAAAATCGAAAATTATACAAAATCTATCGAATAAATGCGACGGTGACAGTTATTAGGTGGGTTTCTAAATAAATGTTATGAAGCTATAAAAGCTTTATGTGCATTTTTGCAGTATAAACAAAACGAAAAAGTAGTAAAAAGACAAAAGACAAAAACAAATTACCCAAACAATAACATATAACATCCTGGACAGGGTTCAAAAGAGAGTCGCCAACCTGATAGGTCCTGAACTGTCATCTAGGCTTCAGCCTCTGTCCCATCGACGAGATGTTGCATCCCTCTGCCTGTTCTACAAATACTTTAATGGTGAATGCTCTGACGAACTGCAAACACTTGTACCTCCCCGACGTAACTACCCCCGACAAACCCGACAAGCTACTAAGTCTCATCCCTTTACAGTAGAGATCTCTAGGTGCAAGAAAGCCTTTTACTCCAATAGTTTCTTCCCCAGAACTGAACTGCGGGTCTTTGGAACTCCCTTCCGGGATTCTGCTTTCCCAACTGCAATGATATGCAGAAGTTCAAGTGTAATGTTAACAAACATCTTTCTACTCATCTCCCTTCATAATGACCCCGCTAATTAAGTCCCTAATAGTAGCCCCCTGCTTCAAAGTGGCACTGTGCCTTGTTTGGAGTGAAAATTAACAAATAAATGTGACGTTCATCCAGTTCCGTCTGTATTTATTTATAATATCATGTTACCTGATGGTTTGGCTTGACAATGAATGTTTGGGAAAAATCATTTCTGATTAATATTTACCAGTTTTAAAATATAAAAAACGAACTTGGCTGGGTTTTTTTTTCAGAATAATGGAATATTTTACAAAACTATTAACCAGAAATCACTTTCTGGTGCAATGGTGCATTGGTGCATTCATTGTTGAACCCAACTATCAGCTGACATGATATTGTAAACAAACACAGACAGAATTTGATGAACGCCATAACTGTTAGTAGTACCAAATTCAAGATAAATTATTGTTCTATTTTTGTTTGAAAATAAATAAACGCTTTGAAAAATAACTTTTCTTGCCTTTGGTAACATTTATTTGTTAAATTATTTATTTAGGCACGGCCAAAAAATGGAAGAAAAACTAAGTTTTTTTTGTTTTTTTTAACGAATTAAAATCTATTAAAATCCATTATTCTTGAGCAACTTTTTTTTCCAGAAATATAAAAGCGTGAATTTTATCATATGAAAAAACTTTTTCTATTTTTAATAAAATTTTACGCCCCCCCCCCCAAAAAAAACACAATTCACCGCCATTTTTGACTCGATGAATAACATTAAATATTTTTTAAAGGTTTTTGAGTCAATTTTTTTTTTTAAATAAGATTTACGATGATTTACTATAAAAATATGCAAAAATATTATAACAAGTACCTGAATTTCAAACAATTCCGTCTTTTATTTCACTCTGTAGATTTTGCGTGGCGGAATTTTGTTTGGAAGAATCTACGGTAGCCTTTACAGTCCGGTAAATTTCCATGTGTTTTTAACGTTTGTTTTGACAATTAAGTGAATAATTAACTTTATAAGGGTTTAATTTTTTTCATAAGCGATAAACACACACACACACACATATATATACATTTGTTGTCTACATAATCCCCGAAGTTAAGAAATGATGAGGCTAGCCAGTACCAGATGGATGACCATTTTGGGAATGCTTAGATGTTATATGTGTTGGAGACAACTCCTGCATCTAATATCACAGTCGTCTTGACTCTGTTTTGCCATCAGGACCAAGTGTTTCTGGACGAGAGAGTGTGGTAGATGCAAGTCCTCCTCACTTTAAACTAAGTCAAATGCAAGTCACAGCATCAGATAATAACCAGTGATGTTTCTATTTACTTGCCTCGCCAAGAGGGCAGAGTTAGACACAAGATTGGTTTTTAATGTGGGGAAAATCAGGTCCCCCAAAATGGGTCACTCTGGATAAGAACAAAAATAAAAATTGCCCCACTCTAAAAAGATTTCTCTTTCATTGAATGAGGAAAAGATAGGTTAAGTGTAGCATCAGAACAGATAGTACACTCTGATCTTAGACCCCAAACCAGTAATATTTGTGGTTTTCATCGACAACAATGGATGACATAATCCCCATCTTCTTCATTTGTGGTCACTCCTACCCTTCAAATATTTTTTTTATATAACCAAACAAGCAAATAACCTTTTTTTAATAATTGAATTAAATTATAATTCCAAACGCCATTTATGGTGAAATACCTTCAATATTATGTTATTTTCGCTTTATATTTTTTCTTCTCACTAATTTTTTATCAAGCTTTAAATTTTTCCTAGTAAAAATTTGTAAATAAAAATAAACTAAAACTATTTTTTTCATATTTTTGTTTTCCATCAACCATAAATTATTTTATTTTTAAAAACTTAATGTATTTTTAATTTCATGATTACAGCCATTTTCCTATTTGTAACCTGTGAACCATATACTTGTTCCATAAACCATATAAAACTTTTTTCCATAAACCATATAAAATTGGTTTTTCCACAATTTTTTATCGCATAATTTGTGAAAAAGACTTTCATTAGAATTTGTTGGGTCTTAAAAGGGCCGTTTTTGATAATCCTCTGGAGAGGGGGGGGGCAACTTCTTGGGATGTCAATCAGCTATAATCAACAGAAATCCGTTTCTTCATAGAGGAAATCTACTGCCAATTCCACCACAGGTACCACTTCTTCATCACCAATATCATAGTCATCTGGTTTATGGTAAAGTATAACAATTTGGAATGAGGATTTGCTGTAATTCACCTTATCTTTCGACTACACCATCTATTTTCCAGTAATGATCAGTGCTTCGGGATTCAGGTATTCCTAGAAGAATACCTTGCAATGATATTAGCGAGGAAAGTAGCTTATAAAAGTACAGCGAGGAAACTGGAGTTAGCACAGTTTGGGCAACCAAAATTGGAATTGCATAGTGGCAGGCTTGGATGTAATTTTGGAAAAGGGAAAGATAACTGTTTGTAAATACGAATACCTGTCTGTAGGCCTTGTGGTCTACCATAGTTGAGGTAATATGTAATGACAAATTGACGAAAGAAATTATCGTATTTTTAGCAAAATGCAGAATTATTTATCATTTTTTTTTTTTTTTCTGTTTTGGTATCGATTCTTCAAAGCATTTCCTATTTAATGGTATATTACCAATATTGGACTCACTAAAAGAAAATTATTAATTTATTTTTCAAAGATTTAAAAGTAGTGTTTTTCATAAAAAATAATGAAAAGATATATATATATATATTTTTTTTTTTGCTAATCTGAAAAGAAGACATTGTTTTAAAACGATTGTAATTTAAATGATTAGGTAGGGTGAAGAACACTCTTTAAAATGTAAAGATATTATAATGAAGACTTATTTGAAGATACATCATTTGAGATCAAAATTTAAAATCTCACATGAACTTTCTTGTCAACTTAATATATTTTTAATCAGTGTTGCTCTGTCAAATTTTATGAGTATGCAAAAAGAGACTGCTTCATGTCGCAATCTTGAAAAAAACAAGTGAAGATGAATTCACAATAATTAAAACTTGCAAGATCAGCCTTGTAATGTTACCGATTTCACATTAATCAGTTTAAATAGTTTCAAAACATTTCTCTTTATAAAAACAAAACTACTTGATCAATTTACATTATTTTTGGAATATGACATTTCCGTTCTATGACGGGTACGTACATCATAAAGTTTTGGGGCATTTTTTTTTTTTATTAGGTTGAATTCTAAATAAGAACCTTTTTGTTTTTGTCCTGTTTTTTTTTTTTTATCTTGGCTATTTAATTTATGGAAGATTAATTTTGGATGGATGTGCTGGAGAGGTTAATTATTTTGGAGGAAAAATATAACATATGCTAATTATTTACACACACACACACACACACACACACACACAAAGATCTACTTTTTTCTCAGCGATTATATTTAAACATGTCAGTAAAAGCAAACTTAAATGCACAAAATTATTTCAGAATGGTGATGGAGGACAGTTTTGTATATAGATTTAACATAAAATGGCCGCCGATTTCTGGACTAGCAGTTTCTAACTGGATAGCATTTGAAAAACATAACTTAAATAATGGAAAACGAACATTTCTAAGAAATGACAGATTTAAAAGTTGATTTCCTGAAAACAACCTGAAAAAAAAAAAAGGAATTATAACATATTCTCCTTGAACTGAATATAGTTGGACTGTGAAAAGAAGTGTGACGTTTGAGAGCGCGTTCGAGAAGACGATCACTTGATGGACATCACGACGATAACAAAATGAAGAAATAAATATAGTTGTACAACAAAAAAAAAGCGAGTTGAAGTTCTTTTCTATTCTTTGTCCACTTTGTGACTGAGACTACAATGTATTGATTCCCGGATCACATTGCATGTGTACATGTGCCTGATGATTGACATTGGTAACGCTCTGCTGGTTAGTAATGACAGATGTCCCTGAACATACTGCATCCATTCCGAAATCTTGTATTCACACCAGCATCAATCCCATTCAATGGTATCACCAAGGTAACAAAACTTCAGTTTTAGTTTTGATGATCTCGGAAAAAAATTAAATCTGAACAATATGGTGAGATGTATACAGAACAGGAGACTCTGATGGTATGGCCACCTTAAAAGAATGGATGAAAGTTCTTGGATTGGTAGATGTAGAACAGTTAAGATAGCTCATGTTTTGACAAGCTTCTGGGTCTGACCTTTACTCCTGATCTGAAATGGAACACATACATTAAATCCGTTGCCAAGGCCGCTGGAAAAATGGTGGAATCCTATCAATCCAGTAGATATCTTACTGCTGATGCAATTCTCTATCTATATAAGAGCCAGGTACGTCCAAGGATGAAGTACTCTTGCCACATCTGGGCAGAAGCTGCTAGAAAGGACTTATCTTGCCTTGATATAGTTCAAAATAGACTTCGTAGCCTCGTAGGGGGATGTCCTTTTCTCTTCCCTGCAACCTCTTTCTCACAGAAGAGATGTTGCAAGTTTGTCTCTGCTTTATCATTATTTTCATGGCAAGTGCTCGACTGAGTTTCAATCTATGGTCCCCCCCCCTCACTAAACTTTCACAAGAAACACCTGTCTAGCAGAAAACACTATCAATAATTTCTCCCACTCTTTATCTGTGCCTAAACCTAAACATAGATTCCATGAACAAAGCTTCTTTCTTAGAACTGCACGCCTATGGAATTGTCTTCCGTTTTCTTGCTTTCCAGCTGACTACAATATGGTTGTCTTCAAGTCTAACATAAACAAATTTTTGATGAGCCATTCCATATGTTAACAAATTTACCAAATTTTCATTACTAACGATTACTATATTATCCAATTGTCTACTGTACACTCTTTAACCCTTATCCTCGAATGGCCTCTTGGCCTTGATAAGTGGTGATGCCTATGTAAAAAAAAAATAAATAAATAATATAGCTGGTTCAGTTCATAGGGGAAAGCCAAGAAAAACATGGGAGGAAGTTATGAAAATGGGCTTGAGGGATAAATAAAAACCTGGGCAGAGATAAGTTACTTTGGAAATATGCCAGCATATAAAATGGACGCTAAACTATGATTAGGATGCTGAAAACGTACATAATTATGCGTTTTTTTTTTGTTTTCTTTTCGTTGTTTAATGGTCTGCTTCAACTGAAACAACCCAGTGTTTTGCAAGAATTGAAACTCATGAAAAATAAGAGTTGCAGCTGCTATAATGGAAATATTTTTTTCATGAATATAATTGAATCCGGTAAAAGGAAATGTCAGGTGGTACTGAACCATTTTACCAAAAGAATCCTATATTCTATTTCTCATGAGTTTGTATGTGGCTTTGTATTATGTATATATACTAGCTACGGACACGTGTTTTGTACATTTCTACAGCATTGCACTAATGAGCCGTATGATAATAAAACATGTATGTAATATATTTTTAAATGTATATACTTGTCGCTCTCTATTTGGGGGTGCCAAACAGGTAATGGAAAAATTATTCCCAATTAGCATTAAGGTAATGCAATCCGCTCAAAACAGTACCTCAAATAAACAAAGAAATGACATATATATATATACTAGCAGGGCGACCCGACATTGTCCGGGATTGAATGAGGATCCGCCCTTTTATTGTCATCGAAATCAGTGAAATTGTCCATGTTTTTTTTTAATCAAATCTATTAATTTCCTGCTCCAGTTAGGGATCCCACCCACCACCCTGAAGTATACTGGAAGGAAACTTCACATGTCTCTCTGCAGTGACTTAGTCCGCAATACGTTGTAGTTTACATTGCATTGTAGAGAATCTACTGTTGATTTTATAAAATTATGTGTGAATAATGGCTTCACTTAAAGTTTAAAATGCAAAAGTCAATTACCATGGTTCAATTGTGCTCAAAACAGAAACATTCATTTCGAATGCTCTTTTATCTTATAAAAGAATGTACAGTCGATTTTATAGGCTGGGCTTTTTTGCTTGTGCGGTGATAAAACCTCTCACTTGTGATGTTAGGTTATATAAAGTGTTAACTTTGGTCAAAATCTAACTTTCTGCTTTAATCGGATGTTTTTGATACTTATCGGACGGATTCCAATACAAAATCTACATAATTTAAGAGAAGATAATCAATTTGTGTGCAAGAAATCTAAGACAATGGAAAAAGATTGGCAAAGTTTTGTTATACTGGTAACACCATAGGATCACAGGGTGGAGCAGGTACTAGAGTGATCGCAAGAGTTAAGAGTGGATGGAGTAGATTCAGGGAACTTCTATCATTACTAACCAGCAGAGAGTTACCATTGTTAATCAAGGGAAGAGTCTATCAGGCTATACAGTGTGATGATGTTTGGAAGTGAAACCTGACCAGTGAGGGCTGAGAACATACATTGCATGGATAGAAATTATATGAGAATGATAAGATGGATGCGTAATGTAAGTTTTGAAGACATTGTTAGATTTGGTGATATCAGAGGAAGATTAGATTCATGCCGAACAAGAGACTGCGATATTGAAAGAATGGATGAGAGTTCTTGGGTAAGTAGACATAGAACAGTGAGAATCTCTGAATGCATATACCATTCACTGGACAAAGCGGGGGAGGGCAGAGCGGTAGCTCTAGATATATCTAAGGCTTTTGACAGGGTATGGCATGAGGGTCTCCTCAGGAAAATTAGATCATACGGTATCACTGGTAGAATACTTAACATGATTAAATCCTCCTTAGATAAGAGAAAAATCCAGGTTGTCCTCAACGGTCGTACATCGAAACAATATGATATAAATGCGGGAGTGCCCCAGGGGTCTATCCTTGGAACTCTATTGTTCCTGATATTCATAAATGACCTCCCCGACAAAATTGCCTCTGAGAATGGGTATATATGCTGATGACACCACACTCTATAACAGGCACGACAGGAAAACAAATGAACATATATTTAAAGAAATGGCAGAAACACTAGAGGATGACCTCCAATCTGTAGTGAAATGGGGACAAAAATGGATGGTCACGCTCAATGCCGCCAAGACTAAACTAGTTTCATTCAATCATTACAAGAAACCCTCTCTACCACCTATAGCAATGGCCAACGACTCTTTATCTGAGAGTACATCTTTCAAACTCCTTGGCCTAACGTTCACAGGAAACATGAGTTGGAACAATTACATTGAAGGCATTGTCAGGGCCGCTGTAAGGAAGGTGGGCTCTCTCTACCGTGCTAGAAAACTACTAACACCCGAAAGTATCCTGTACCTCTATAAGGCCACCATTCGCCCATGTATGGAGTATTGCTGTCATATTTGGGCTGGTGCATCTGCTACTAGTCTCTCGCTCCTTGACAAGGTTCAAAAGAGAGTCGCAAATCTGATAGGCCCTGTCCCATCGACGAAATGTTGCATCCCTCTGCCTGTTCTACAAGTATTTTAATGGTGAATGCTCTGATGAACTGCAAGCACTTGTGCCCCCACGACGTGAACACTCTCAACAAACCCGACAGGCAGCTAAATCCCACCCCCACACAGTAGAGATCCCTAGATGTAAAAGATCTTTCTACTCCAGTAGTTTCTTCCCTAGAACCGCTAGACTTTGGAATTCCATTCCAGGTCCCTGCTTACCCAACTCTACTGACGTGCAGAAGTTCAAGTGCAACGTGAACCGACATCTTGCTGACCAAATCCCTACATAGTACCCCAGTAGTTGTTGCCCCTGATAGTAACCCCCTACACCAAAGTGGCAATGTGCCTTGTTTGGGGTGAAAATGTAATTAAAAAAAATAATAAAAAATTTTAAAAAAGACAGCAGGATCAGTTGAGTAAGGGAAGACTAAGGAAAATATGGGAGGAAATGATAAGGATGGACTTCAGAGAAAAAGGGATAAATAAACACCTGACCAGAGATCTGTTAGTTTGGAAGCTGTTCAACACATGCCGGCATGTAAAATGGACATTAAATTGAATATGGTGATGATGATGATTGCATCTGTCTGTGAGAAAGAATCCCCAAATGAAAAGCTGGAACAGATAAAGCTTGAAATGAATAAAACTTGCATATAATGCATATGTTGTTTATGTGGATTAGGACTTTTTTTTTTTCTTTTTTTTTTTGTGCACATCTTTTTTTGTGTTCTGTTTTTTTTGTTTGTTCTTTTTTTCTTTTACTGTTTCAATTGTTGTTATTGATTTTATGCGCTTGAAAATGAACGCCCATTTTGATTTTCATTTGTTATTTTATTTTATGTATTTTTTTCTTTTTTTTTGCAACATTTGTGACTGTGATATTTATGAACTAGGGCATTTGGCAAGTGTTAAAGTAAAAAAGACATCTCTAAACAAACTATTTTTTTTTTTTCCTGTCACGTGTATCTTGGACAATTTTTAATAAAACAATCTCACCATTAAAATTCTAATGTTCTCGACTTACATCAGCACGATCACCAATTAAACCAACCTTATTCACTTGGTCTCCAAACATTAAACTTTCACCCAATCTTCTATGCATTTATCCATGTTCTGGATGCATGTCACATATCTCTACTCTCTATTTCTAAAAACATTGTGATCAGTCATTCTCCGTTGGCCATTAGGGCATAGAAACGATTACACATCCTGTACTAGGTGGCTAGCACAGTCTGCATCCACAGGATTTTACTGTCTCATATTCCTATCTGTTCAATTAACTTACAGTCAACTGTCTCCAATTAAAAACTTTTCTTAACTGTTGTAAACTGTCTCCAAATTCGCAGCCACTCTTGAAACTGTTCATAAACTCTCTGCCTTGACAGAGTACAAAATAGGCTTAGTCGGGGATGCCCTTTTCTCTTCCCTGCAACCTCTCTCCTACAGGAGAGACGTTGTGAGCCTGTCTTTGTTTTATCGTTACTTCCATGGAAGGTGCTCGTCTGAGCTCCAATCCGTGGTCCCTCCTCGCCGATCTTTCACGAAAAATACCCGGTTAGCTGAAACCATTGTCAAAAATGTTCCCCACTCTTTATCTGTGCCAAAACTAAAACATAGATTTCATGAACAAAGCTTCCTTCTTAGAAGTGTACGCCTGTGGAACTCTGTTCCGTCTGCCTGTTTCCCACCTGACTACAACTTGGATGTCTTCAAGTCCAACATAAACAAATTCCTGATGAACCGCCACCTTAAGTAGACACTTTATCAAATCTCAACATTAACGTACAGTTTTGGCAAATAGCAAACAGAATCCTGAACAGAAGCGTGTGCTCCATCCCAACTATTATCAATGGACCTGAGGTAATCTCGTCAGCATCAGACAAAGCCAAACTCTTTGTCAAGAACTTTGCAGCTAATTCTACCCTTTGCGACCAAGACCGCCAACCCCCAATATTTCCTCCTGTATCAGAAAACACGCTATGTGATATACGTATATCTGTACGTGATGTTGCCAAGCTAATCAAAAACCTTGATTCGAGTAAAGCAACTGGCCCTGATGGTATTCCAATTATAGTACTCAAAAAACTTCAACCTGAACTAGCGCCCATACTTACAAAACTGTTTAAACGTTGTCTTAAGGAGAATAGTTTCCCATCTCCCTGGAAAATCTCATCAGTATGCCCTGTATTTAAGAATTCAGGTGATCGCTCATCCCCCTCTCAGTACAGGCCAATAAGTCTCCTGTGCGTCATGAGTAAGTTGCTAGAATCTGTGTTAAATACAGAAGTAATCAAACATCTCAACAAAAATAACCTTCTTAGTGACACTCAATATGGTTTCCGTTCTGCTAGATCTACAGCAGATGTCCTTACAGTTATATCGCATAGGATTAGCAAATCTCTCGACGGTGGCAATCTTTCTAGGGCAATTGCTCTTGACATATCTAAAGCCTTTGATAGGGTATGGCATAAAGGTTTACTTCATAAGATCGCTAGCTATGGTATAGCTGGAAAAGTCTTCTCAATTATTAAATCATTTCTTTCTGATAGGTTCATAAGAGTAGTAGTTGAGGGGCAAAAATCAGAAGCTCACAGTATTAATGCCGGTGTCCCTCAGGGATCCATCCTGGGCCCAACTCTTTTCCTGATCTACATTAATGATCTTCCAAATCATATCCTTACATCATTTGTAGACATTTATGCTGACGACACTACCATTTATGGTACCACATCTAAGACAGTAAACGAGCAAGTACTCTCCAATTCTCTCTCCTCTGATCTTGAGCATGTAGTACAATGGGGAAAGGAGTGACTGGTTACTTTTAATGCATCTAAAACCAAGCTTCTCTCTTTGCATCATCAACATTTTAATCCACATTTGTCATCAATTGAAATGAATGGCTCTCGTCTTCAGGAGGCCTCAAGTTTTGACAAGCTTCTGGGCTTGACCATTACTCCTGATCTTAAATGGAACACGTATATCAAATCTGTTGCCAAGGCCGCTGGAAAAATGGTGGGATCTTTCTATCGATCCAGTAGATATCTCACTGCTGATGCTATTCTCTATCTATATAAGAGCCAGGTACGTCCAAAGATGGAATACTGTTGCCACATCTTGGCAGGAGCTGCTAGAAAGGACTTGTCCTGCCTTGATAGAGTTCAAAATAGACTTCGTAGCCTCGTAGGAGATGTCCTTTTCTCCTCCTTACAACCTCTATCTCACAGAAGAGATGTTGCGAGTTTGTCTCTGATGTATCGTTATTTTCATGGAAAGTGTTCAACTGAGCTTCAATCTATGGTCCCCCCTCGCCAAACTTTCACAAGAAACACTCGTCTAGCTGTAAACACTATCAATAATTTCCCCCACTCTTTATCTGTGCCTAGACCTAAACATAGATTCCATGAACAAGGCTTCTTTCTTAGAACTGCACGCCTGTGGAATTGTCTTCCGTTTTCCTGCTTTCCGGCTGACTACAATATGGTTGTGTTCAAGTCTAAGGTAAATAAGTTCTTGATGAGCCGTTCCATATAAGTTATTAAATTTACCAAATTTTCATTACTAATGATTACTATATTGACCAACTTCTACTGTACACTCTTTAACCCTTATCCTTGAGTGGCCTCTGGGCCTTGATAATGTGGTGATGCCTTTGTAAAAAAAAAAAAAAAAAAAAAAAACGTACTGTACACGCAATAACCCTTATCTCCGAGTGGCTTCCGGGCCGTGATAAGTGGTGACCACTTTGTAAAAAAAAAAAGAAAAAAACCCTGTATGTCCAATTTTTTTCCCAATCACTGCTACACCTTGTTTAACAATCCTATTTCAGGTGTCTTTGCGTGCTTTGGTGAACAACTTCCTCCCTATTGTCTTTCTACTAACTTTCCTATAAATTTGGTCTGCTTATCAACTTATTTCATCGCAAGAATTAAAAATGGCCGCAGTAAATTTGGGAGACTTCTGCCATTACTAACCAGCAAATCATTATTGCCACCGACCAATAGAAGGCCTTGATAAGTGATGATTAATTAGTACAAAAAAAGAAATGCGCAAAAAGAGGTGCTCTGGGATGGCAACCTTGTGTCAAACTTTGGCAGCTGGGGTTTCAGGCCAGTTATAAAAGTGAAAGGCAACCTTTTAAATCAACCAAACAACTAAAGTTGACAAAGTTTGACTACAAATCAAATGAAGGGAAAAAAATGGTCGAAACAACAGATGTTGGAAAAGTCAAATCATAAAAGCACGTCTCCGAAGATGGCGGTAGACATGTGTCATCGTTTGTCAGATCATAGCCCCGACAGTAAATAGGAATAAATACACTCAAACACAATATTGGAAATCAATTATCTTTATGTTTCTCTCTTAATAACAGTATGCACTGTTTATAGTCTTCTTTTCTTTTCAACTTGGTTCATTCTGACAGTGTGTCTCTTCACAACATATTTAGTTTTTTAAATTTCACTTCTTCCAAAAGTTGTATCTTTTTTTTTTTGTGGGCAACAAGCTGCTCAGAACACAGGGTTCAAAATCGACTTCGAAACCTCGTAGGTGATGTCTTTTTCTCCTCACAACCTCTTTCCAACAGAAGAGATGTTTTCAGTTTGTCTGCTCTATCATTATTTTCATAGCAAGTCCTTAACTGAGCTTCAATCTATGGTGCCCCCCCTCCTCTTGCAAAACATTCACAACAATCACTCATCTATCTACAACCACTGTCAACAATTTCCCCTACTCTTTATATGTGCCTTAATCTAAATACAGATGCCATGAACAAAGTTTCTTCCCTAGAACTGCCCACATGTCGAACTCTATATCGCTGGGCTACTTTCCAGCTGACTACAACATGGTTATTTTAAAGTCTAATGTAAACAAGTTCTTGTTGAGTCGTCCTCTTGAATAATCAAATTCTACCCAATTTCCACCAGTACGGATCATTACGTTGTTGTATAACCGACCACATTACACTTATTCAACCTTATCCTCAAGTGGCCTTCTGGCCTTGATAAGTGGTGACTCACATATAAAAGAGAAATGCCCAAAGATAGAGATAGTTGTCTTTTATGTTTGCTAAAGTGTTTCTCTTCTGATTTTAGTTGAGGTTTCAGTATTTCAAAGACATCATAAAACTCATACCTTCACCAGCTTGTTCTCTATGATGATTTTAAACTAGTTGTTATGTAGTATTATGAGCGAGCGTTGAGAATGTATGTATGTTTTAAGGTTCACTTTTTTAAATGCGTACAGATGTATATTTTTTAATAACAATAAATTAATGATTTACCTGATAGGAAAACAGCTGTCTTTATTTTGACAACCAGGCTTATGCTGGTGAAGAGAGAGAGAAAAATGTAGATGAGGTGTGGTGGGTGTCTCATGCTTCCTCTCCACGCTCTCTGACTGACCTATCTCTGTGTCCCTCGCTTGTTTATATTGACCAAATTCCTTTGTTCCTTTGTTCAGCATCTGACATCAACTTCTCAGCCAAATTCTGGGACAGCCCAGGTCGGTTCTTTCTTTTGTTTGTTATTTTTGAGAACCTGGTATTTTCTAGCAGTGTCCAACACATAAAATGCGGCACTGCTTAGATTATTATCTAAAAGTTACAATGAATTCTAATAATCCATTAGAGTTTGAATCGCATCCTCAATGCCATTGAATCACAGTCTGACTATTAATATTAAAAATTAACTATACCTTTGTGTTTCTGAATTTTTGATATGACAATTGATAATTTGCATTATTTGGATTATTAGGACTACTGTTCTCATCTTGGTTATTATTCTCACAAAATTTCGGCCGATGTAACCTCCAACCTTCTTCAGGTGTATCTTTACAATGGCTATTATTGGTAATTGGTGAAAAAGAATGTTTTTATTCTTTTTTTTTTTCTAACAAATCATAGCCGTTGGAATTTAAATTATGTGATGATTTATGAAATGCAAAGAGCGTCCAGTCATTTTTATTTTTGTATAAATTTGGGTTTGTACTGATTTGATATAATTTCTGAAATTTTGAGTTTAAATTGATAATTTGTATTATTTCGATTGTTCAGACTAAGATACATCTGAAGAAGGTCGGAGGTTACATCAGGCAAAATGAGATGAGAACACTAATCCAAACACTCGCAAAAACTAAACTCCATGCATTGCTCCCAATTGTTGTAAAACCCACTGATACTCATAAAACTTACTCTAAATATCTCAGGTTATCTGCCACACCTTGATTACAATCTCGCCTTAGCTCTCCTTTGTGTGCATTGGTGAACAACTTCCTATACTTTTGCTTTACTAATAAACTCATTTCCTCTTCTTTTGTTATACTCTTTTCTTCATTTTTCTTTCTTTTTTTTTTACTTCCCAATAATGTCACAGTGTTTTGCATTGGATTCTTATAAAGTTGCTAAAAATCTTTTTTTGTTGTGTTTCTTTATTCTTGCAGCATTTCTCTAAAGACAAAATTTCAAGATGCGTCAACTGAAGGGCAAAGTGAAGAAAGAAAATAAGAAGGAGAAGCGAGAACGCAAACGAGATTTCCTGGAAAACAAACAGAAGGTCTTCACAGTTGTGCTACCAACGCTGGCAGTGATGACTCTTCTTCTTGTCTGTTATATTCTCTATGTGACCAAATTTTGATACAGTAGCAGCAGGAGTTCTCTCTCTGATTCCAACAAGCTACTCATGAACTTTTCTTTCCTTTGCAATATTTTCAGACTTTTCAAAGCGTCTCTGCTAGAATGTCAGAGATGGAGATTCTTTTTATTAACACGAAATAAAGCAGTGACTATTTATTTCTCTTGAACTTGTATTTTTTTCTTTATTGTCATGTCTACTCACTAGAAGTTCTCACACAGGTCAACATCAGAGATTACTCACTGACAACAACTGGTCATGTTCCAGATTTCCAGTACTCTCCACCTCCTTTCATGGATTTGCATTATCGCAACAGTTGTTTGCCATTGACCTTCACTGGAATTTAGGTGGCAACAAGGCCCCAGTTCTCTTCGTACTCCTCCAGTGAAGGTCTGATTAGTGCTTTCTCTTTTCAGTCTTTCCATCCTCCTTAACCTTTTACAACTATTTGGTCTGATGCCAGTCAATACTGATACATTTTTTTTTTGTTGTTGTTTTTGTACTATTTTCACTTTTCATTATATCTCATGCTCACGTTAGACATTTTGTTAACGAATTCCAATTTTTCCTGCCTGTTGCCATCTCGCTTGTGCTGCCTGCCAAAATCAGGTCATCAACTTGTTTCCACTATGCCTTAAGCGGCCTACCATGTGACATTGGGCTATTGACATTAATGTAGGATTCATAACACTTTAGAGTGTTTTGGATGACTGAAGGTTAGTGACGTAGTCGCATTGTGATCTCTACTGGTACGGCCACATTGCTTGCCGTTATCCGAAACCGTTTGCATTTGATAAAACCGCATTCACGAGGTATCAGATTTTTAAGCGACAATTTTATTTCTCAGTTATTTCCTTTGTGGAAAGGGAGATGAGCACAACTCCATTTTTTGATCGTACTAGATGTTCTATGCATCTTTGACGCTACGTATATCCTAAGAAAGCCATTTGTCTTTTCATGATAGTTTCCATCAGCAATTCTTTAGCGCATCCAGATCTAATCCATATTTCCTCGTTAGAAATGTGATCTTTCCAAATGACTACACGGAGTACACAAAAAGTGCAGTGGAATTACAGGTAGCTTGAAAGATGATAACGTGTTTGTGCATAAATGATGTAAGAGGATGGTGACAGATGAGGACTGTGGAGAAAGTATATTTAGAGGATGAAGCTATTGAGGTTATATACAAATTTAATACATTTAATTAATTTATGAATTTTGAAAGCGACAATTATTGATTCTAAAACAGACGAGAGAATTATCAGTCATTTCTTCCTTTCATAAATCTATAGTGACTATTTTTAACACATCAGTATGAAAGCAATAAATAATCGATATTTGTGAAACTAGCAGGACTATCTAGCATTGCCCAAAGTTGTTAAAAAAAAGAAACAAAAGTTAAATAGCATGTGTGAAATTTTCATATTAAACTCTTTACCTTTTGTCAGATTTTTCTTGTTTTTGTTTAACTTGATGCCTTGAAAGGTTTTAAAAAAAATTTTCTGGTCAGTTTTAAAGTTGTTATATTTCTCTTGTTGCGGTTATGATCGTTATTGTATCAACAAGAATAATAAAATTGAGATTTTAATAACTTTAATTTACTGTAAACATTTTGTCTACAAACAACCTTCAATAGGAAGACGTTTCTTTTACTGACTACCAGCTAGCCAGTGTCGAGGAGAGAGAAAGAGCTAAGCAAAGCTAGTAGTTTTAGTTTGAATATGAAAACATCTTTATGTATTTTTGCATTGTAAAGGAGGCCCATATTTTGAACTTTTGTGGCTGCTAAATAAAGTCATTAAAATCAAAATGAAATATTTAGGCTGTTATGCAATCAACTGAGCTAATTGCAACAATCATGGAAAGCGTTGATAAGTAAACATATTAACTGGAAACTTTTGATCTTGAAATAAAGTTAATCGATATACTGTTTTGTTTTAGTTTACCCCCCCCCCTTACTCGGCTTATGTTAATGTTTTATTACAGAAAAAAAATGTAATCAATTTATTTGTATGTGTTATTGTAAACAGAACAGGTTAGGATTGATTTTGAAAGAAAACATAATCAATGTATTTTTTGTTGTAGTTTAAACCTGAAGAAAAATACTTATGCAATTTATGAATTTTGTTTTATGTAAGGAAAAAAAAATGTAACCGATTATATGCACTGTTTAAGAAAGATGGTATTATACGAAAGAAAAATGAAAGTTTAGGAAAATGTAGCATTGTTAGAGAAAGCATACAAAAGTGCTATTGGTATTAATAAATGCATGGAAGAGTTTTTGCACAGTAACATTTTGACTTATGTATATTTTTATTAAAGATGAATGTTTTTCTAGTAGTTGGAATAAATACAAGTGTGACACCACGTGGCCTGCCGACCCCCAAACATTGTGCGTGCCATGGATTCTTCATTCAACTTCTTATCTGCTTATGGCTGAATAGTCATTTTTCACTTGCGACTGTCTATGAGGAGACGTGGGTCGACCTTGCTTTTTCGATCCTGGCATTCTACTAGATGTTCTATGCCTCTTTGACAGTAAGTAAAATCATTTGTCTTTTCATGATAGTTTCCATCAGCAATCCTTTAGCACATCCAGATCTAGCCCATATTTCCGCGTTAGAAATGTGATCTTTCCAAATGACATTTGTCTCACAAACAAAATTTTCGTGCTATTAATACATTTCTTCATTTTGGGGCAGATAGTCCAGCTTTTGCAACAATATTGCCATCGCTGTATTGCCATTTGGTGAATGGATTCTGGACCATGCAGTAGTTTCTGGTGGGGCCTCTCGATGCCATACTAGTGGGTAATTGTTACGGCTTTACCTTATGTGCTACAAAGAAAAAAAAAAATTTTCCTCTCTTTCTCGTTCTTACTTTCCCTCTCTGTCCTACTCTAACCAAGTCTGTCGACCTGTTCCACAAATCCCAAAAACTCAACATGAAATATCTCAAACAAAAAACAAATAAACGTAGAACTGCATCCTCCAACGTAGACCCCTACTACCATTTCTCCTTCTCCAATACGTTCCAACCTTCCAGAGGTTGAAACCCAATTACAGGAGACAAAACCGGACTTACTCTTTCTAAGCGAAACTGGCATAGGGCCGACCACTTCCCTAGATGAGTTCATATCTCCAGAGAAGACCCTAATTTACCTTATATGTGCTTCTGGGTTGCACTTGTTTACACCACCACATTCATATTTGCGCTCTATCGCCACCACAACAGCGGGGTTACTGTCCTTAAGAGTATATCTGAGAAAATTGACCTCATCCTGTCTGCTCATCCTTCGGCTACCATTCACATTTGCGGTGACTTCAATGTCCATAATGTGGAATAGCTGACCCACTCAAATAAGACAGATGATGAGGGGAGGTTCTGTCATGATTTTGCCATTGCCTATAACTTCACTCAGATTGTTCACGAACCCACCCGTGTGCCTGATACTACTGGTCAGTATGCAAGCCTTCTAGGCCTTTTTCTCACAACTTCCCCTGAGCTATGTTCATGTTCTGTTCTATCTCCCCTGGGATCCTCCGATCACACAGTTGTATCAGTTAAGATAAAAATGAAATACAATAAGTCTTCAGATGTACCTCTCCACCGTACTGTATATCGATACACTATGGCTGACTGGGATAGCTTCCGTACATTCATATCTGATCTACCTCTGTATTCCATGTTTAAAAAGGATGTATCCTCTATAGTATCAGACCTGACCGAATGGTTAATTGTAGGCATAGACCGATTCATACCATCCAAAAAAATTCCAACAAAAACCTAACAGCCAGCCATGGTTCTCCCCAGAATGTGCTGCTGCCATTGCGCACAGAAATCACTTTTTCCATAACTACCAACGTAATAGATGTACTGAGACTAAAGCTGCCTTCAGGACTGCCAGCAACCACTGCAAAAGACTAATAAAAAATGCAAGGGAGCTATATGCTCAGTCTGTCAAATCCAAAGTAGCTGATCAGCGGCTTGGTTCCCACCAGTTTTGGCAAATAGCAAACAGGATCCTGAACAGATGCGTGCGTTCTATCCCAACCATCATCAATGGATCTGAGGTCATCTCATCAGCATCAGACAAGGCCAAACTATTTGCCAAGAACTTTGTAGCTAACTCTACCCTCTGCGACGAAGGTCATCAACTCCCTATATTTCCTCCTACAACAGACAACACACGATGCAACATACAAATATCTGTGCACAAGGTCGCCAAACTAATCAAGAACCTTGATTCCAGTAAAGCAACTGGCTCAGACGGTATTCCAATTATAGTATTGAAAAAGCTTCGACCAGAACTTTCCCCCATACTTACAAAACTGTTTAAGCATTGCCTTAAGGAGAAGTGCTTTCCAACACCCTGGAAAACCTCATCAGTATGCCCTGTATTTAAGAGCTCAGGTGATAAGTCATCTTCCTCTCAGTACAGACCAATAAGTCTCTTGTGTGTCATGAGTAAGTTACTGGAATCCATATTAAATAAAGAAGTAGTCAACCACCTCAGCAGAAATAACCTCCTTAGTGACATGCAATATGGTTTCCGTTCTGCAAGATCTACAGCAGATGTGCTAACGGTTAGTGAATCTCTTGACAAAGACTTCCTTTCTAGTGCAATTGTTCTTGACATATCAAAGGCCTTCGATAAGGTTTAAGGGTCTACTTCACAAGATTTCCATCGGTATAACTGGAAATGTTTTCTCAATAATTAAATCACTTCTCTCTGGTAGGTTCATAAGAGTAGTGGTTGATGGGCAGCAATCAGAGGCCCACAGTATTAATGCTGGAGTCCCTCAGGGTCCATCCTGAGCCCAACTCTCTTCCTGATCTACATCAATGATCTCCCAAAACACATACTTAAATCATTCGTTGACATCTATACTGATGACACGACCATCTACGGCAACACATCAAAGGCTGTAAATGACAAAGCTCTGATTCCCTCTCCTCTGATTTTGAGCGCGTGGTTCAGTGGGGGAAGAGATGTCTGGTTACTTTTAATGCATCTAAAACCAAGCTCCTAACTTTACATCATCAACGTTCTGTTCCTCATCTAGCATCAATTGAAATGGATGGCTCTCGTCTTGGGGAGGCTTCATGTTTTGACAAGCTCCTGGGCTTGACCTTTACTCTTGATCTGAAATGAAACATGTATATCAAGTCTGTTGCCTGGGCCGCTGGGAAAATGGTGGGATCCTTCTACCGCTCCAGAAGATATCTCACTACTGATGCAATTCTCTATCTCTATAAAAGCCAAGTACGTCCAAAGATGGAGTACTGCTGCCACATCTGGGCTGGAGCTTCAAAAAACAGCCTATCCTGCCTTGACAAAGTACAAAATAGACTTTGTGGCTTAGTGGGGGATGCTGTCTTCTCTTCCCTGCAACCTCTCTCCCACAGAAGAGACGTTGCGAGCCTGTCTTTGTTTTATCGTTATTTCCATGGCAAGTGCTCGTCTGAACTCCAATCTCTGGTCCTCCCTCGCCAATCCTTCATGATAAACACTCGTCTAGCTAAAACCACTGTCAGTAATTTTCCCCTCTCTTTATCTGTGCCTAAATCCAAACGTAGATTCCATGAACATAGCTTTTTTCTGAGAAGTGCACGCCTGTGGAATTCTCTTCCGTTTGCCTGTTTCCCACCTGGCTACAACTTGGATGTCTTCAAGTCCAACATAAATAAATTCCTGATTAATCGCTCCCTTAAGTAAGACACTTTATCAAATCTCCAATACCAACTATTACTACGATATTATCCCATTGATTATTGTACACAAAATAACCCTTATCCCCGAGTGGCTTCTGGGCCTTGATAATGGTGATCCCCATGTAAAAAAAAAAAAAAAAATATAACAAGACAGAGGAAACATACGCCTTAAGAATGCAGTGTCTACTCTGGAGCGTGATAATATTGGAGCATAATACTGAGTTAATTTTGATAAATGTTTGCTTATTCTGAGCTCTACACGATCTTATAGCACACTACGATCGTCCTGTAGATGTAATCCATGATCCAAGGTAACTGAATTTATCCACCTGAGTAATTGACACAGATCTAATTGTTAACTCACACATAGGTATGACTTCTTTGCCACATATTAACTAAAAGTCTTCTTTGTATTCAGGTTCAGGCCAAGCTTTTCACTCATTCATTACTATTTCTAGAAGTTTCTGAAGATCTTCCTTGGATGTTGTAAGGAGAATGGTATCATCCATGTAACATAAATTACCTAGTTTACATCCACCCATGGATATCCCAGATTACAGGCTCTATTCAAAGTCTAAATATTGAGCTTCTTTTGTAATTGAGATTCGATCCCTTTGTGAATCATTCATATCTATATAAATTTAGTTTATGTTATCATTTTCTCTACCTAATATCGTGATTATGAGACAAGAAGTAGAAAGCAGCAACCTTAGTAGAAGTTAGTGCCCCCCCCCCATTGATGCTGAATTAAACAGAGCTGAGAGGGATAAATAACAAGGTCTTATGTACGACGTGAAAAGAAATTGGAATTTTAGAAAGATCTCCATCATTTCAGTAATTATAGAAATAATCAGGCTCATGAAAAAGAATTAAAAAAAAAAACTACCTGGCGAATATACCCAGTGAACAAAGTGCAAGAGAGATACAAACAATTGCACTTAAAGAGATAGTTAGAATCTTAAAAAGATCTCTCAGTTGAGAAAAAATCTAGGTTATCCTCGATAGCTATATGTTCAAACATGATATTAATGCAGATGTGCCTCAGGGATCAGTCCTTGAACCTTTATTATTTCTGATGTTCATGAACAACCTCCCTGATAAAATTGTCTGAGATAGGTATACTTGTTGATGGCACCAGGCTCTATAATAGACATGAGAGAAAAATGAATGTATACATATCCAAAGCAATGGCAGAAACCTTAGAAAACAACTTTCACTTTGTAGTGGAATGAAACTGTAAATGGATAGTAATATTTATTGCTGCTACTAAGACAAAACTTCTTTCCATTAACAATTACAACAAACCTTCTCAACCACTGATAGTCATGACTAATAACAACTTACCTGAGAGCTCATCATTCAAACTCCTCGGCTTAGACTTCATAGGCAATATGAATTGAAACAAATACATTGAGGACAGTGCCAAGGCTGCTGCAAAGAAAGTGAACTCCCTTGAACATGCTAGAAAATTACTCACACTTGAGAGTATCTTGACGAAATCACCATTTGCCTATGCATATGCTACATCTGGGCTGATGCATCTACCACTAGTCTCTCCCTCTTAGAATCCAAAAAAGAGTCGCTAATCTAATAGATCCCATACTATCGACCAAGCTCTAACCTCTGTCCCATCACCACAATGTTGCATACTTGTGCCTGTTTTGCAAGTATTTTAATGGAATGTTCTCTGATGAACTCATAGCACTTGTACTCCCTTAACATACATACTCCTGACTAAGCTGAGAGGCAGCAAAATCCCACCCTTTCGCTGTTGAAATTCGTAGATGCTGGAAAGCCTTCTACTCTGATAGTTTCTTCCCTCTGCTAGACTTTGGAATTCCCTGCCTGTTTCTTGATCACCTGACTGTACTAACATGCAGAAGTTTAAATGTAATGTAAACAGACATCTCACTGCTCAACACTCCCCACAATCCCCTGTAGACACAATCCCAAATAGTAGCCCCATAGTCCAAGTGGCAATACATTTTATAATGTAAAAAAAAAGGAGTTTAAGAAAGGCTGCCTGAAGATACCGACTTCCTAAATTAAAATGCACCAAACATTGAGGTTATTGCATATTTTAACCTTTCTCTTTGCAAAACTCAATCAAAGCTAAAAACAACAATAAACCTCTACAAAACAACCAAACCAAACACAATGAATAAATATTTGAAGATGTAAAGAATTTGAAGCATAAAAATTTTACCAAATGCATGGATTCGGCTTTAAATAATTTGAAAAGGGTTGATATGCCCTAAAACAAAACAACCAAATCTCCTTATTTTTTCCCCCCTCTCATTTTGTCTTTTTTATGAAATAATAGCTTGTAAGATAATATAATCATTAATGAAATGGATTAGGCGACTTACAAAAACTTTTTGATTAACATCACATAACTATGTATTTATTTGCTAATCAATAAACTTAAAACTAATTAAAAGCTTTCGAACATTGTTGAGACAAATAGACACAAGTAAAAAAACATTTTTTTTTATCTGTTCTGTTATTTGCAATGTCAGTGAACATATTTACGTTCAAGGTCATTCAATTTTACAAGTCATAAATAAATTAAGCACAGCGCCATTCAATTTTACAAGTCATAAATAAACTGGGCACATCTATGCAGACAACACTACCATTTATGGCAACACTTCAAAGGCCAGTAACGACCAAGATCTCTTTGAGTCTCTGTCCTCCAACCTTAAGCATGTGATGCAACGGGGCAAAAGGTGGCTGGTTAATTTTAATGTATCCAAAATCAAGATTCTATCATTATCTTTTCACCATAAATGCTCTGATCACCACTTGGCCCCAATTTATATGAATGACTCTCATCTTAAAGAAGTTCCCTACTTTGACAAGCTTCTTGGTCTGACCTTCATGGAATTGAAGAGCTACATCAAATTTGTTACCAAGGTCGCTGGAAAAATGGTTGCATCTTTCTACCACTTTTACTTGAATGTTTGTTTTAGTTACCTCTCCTCCATAATGTTGAATATTTTATATGAATTAATTATATAATACTTGTAAGCAAATGTGTGCACTTTGAAAATCGATCATAATTATTAACGAACATTTGAATAAAAAGTCGCTGAGAGAAATGACTACTTTTTATCAAGGTTAGATATCAAGGATAAGGGTTAAGTTCAAATATTTGTGTGGATTGTTCTAGATAGAGATCTGTTGACATCGGCTTTGAAGTTGAGCAAATCTACAGAGAAGCAGTCTCACGACAATGTGCGATGATCGAGAATGACTTACACATATTATTCTGACCAATTCATGAGATCTATTTTAATTTTTATTTCAGTTTTAAATGAGCAAAACATTTGAAATAAGGTCACATAAATAGGTATTCATTTGTTAATGAATTAATTTAAAACTAGTGAAAAAAAATGTAAAAAGTAACTTTATGTCTAACCTTGTCTAGTTCAGACAAGTATACATGAGCACTATTATTTTTTTTGTATCTTTTTTTGTTATTGTTTGTAATGCCGGCAATTTTTTTTTTATCTTTTATATTTATTTTGTTCACCCCCCCCTCCCCTTTCCATAATTTTAAATATTTTATATGAATAGATAACGTGTAAGCAAATGTGTACATTTTGCAAATTGATTACTAGTGTGAATGAATGTTTGAATGAAAAAAAAAAAAATCGCCTCAAGAAATTACCTCGTCTCAATTTAGCCTCAGTGTTACATTTTAATAAATAAACTGAAATGGACCATGAAGGAAGGAGGGGGACAAAAATAAAGGGAGTTTGGTTGATTTGTTTTACAACAGATCGATCCTTTTTCGATTTATGAGAAATCACCTGGTATTGAATTGTCTCCTGGATTACGACGATTTATTGGGATTCAACTGAATATGAATAATGTGTAAAATAGGAAAACAAAGTCTAACATTTAAAATAACTTTATTAGGCCATCTTTGTTAACATGTCAATGAAAGAGAACGAAAGAGTTAGTAAATGAATAAGTCTATGAGTACAGATGAAGACAAACGGTTAGAGAATCCATGTGGTGTTGAATAAATGTTCCATTCATAGTTAATAGATAAGAGTGACATCCACATATCTGTTTGTGATGCTACCACACTCATTTAGAACCTTGATGCCAACAAAGCAACTGGCCTTGACGATAGTCCAGTTATAGTACTCAAAAAGCTACAACTGGAACTAGCACCCATTCTTACAAAGCTGTTTAATTGATGCCTAAAGTAGAAACGCTTCCGAACATCTCCATTAGTTTACCCAGTTTTTAAAAAATACTGGAGATTGGTCTTCTGCATTTTAGTACAGACCAATTAGTCTTCTGTGTGTCATGAGTAAGCTGCCTGAAATAGAGAATTTGTCAACCACCTCAGCAAAAACAACCTACTCAGTAACAAGCAATATGATTTCCATCCTGCAAGATCTACAGCTGATGTACTGACTGTAATTTCATACAGAATCAGTTAATCTATCAACAGGGATTTCCTCTTCAGAACAGTAACTGTTGGCATAGCAAAGGCGTTTGATAGGTTTTGGCATAAATGTCTACTTCACAAGATTTCCAGTTATGGAATATCTGAAAATGTCTTTGCAACTATCAAATCTTTTCTCTTCAATAGGTTTTATATAAGTGATCATCAATAGACAGAAGTGCCTCAGGGATCCATCTTGTGCTCAACTCCTTTTCTTCATCAATAATCTCCCAAATCACATTCTAAGTTCATTTTTCGTATATACACAGATGACATAATCATCTATGGCAACACTTGAAAGGCCAGCAATGACCAAAATCTTTTTGAGTCTCTCTCCTTGAGCATATAGTGCAATGGGGTAAAAGGTGGTTGGTTAATTGTAACACATTCAAAACCAAGCTTCTATCTTTTCACCATAAACATTTTGATCTCCACTTGACCTCAATTGATGAAATTGATGAATGATTCTTATTTCAAAGAAACTTGCTGCTTTGACAATCTTCTTAGTCTGACCTTCACTCCTGACCGGAAATAGAGGACCTACATAAAATCTGTTGCCAAGGTCACTGGATAAATGGTTGCTTCATTCTACTGCTCCAGAAAATATCTCATCCCGACACAATCCTCTACCTGTATAAGAGCTGAATACTTCTTAAAATGGAATACTGTAGCCACATCTGGAGTTGCTTGGAGCATCCTATCCTGCCGTGATAGTTTAAAACTGTCTTCGAAATCTTTCTCGCAACTTCTTTCCAACAGAAGAGATGTCATGATCCTGTCTCTACTCTATCATTATTTTCATGGCAAATGCTCATCTGAGATTCAATCTATGATTCCTCCTAGCCAAACTTTCACAAAAAAAAACAACAACCACTATCAACAATTTCTTCTACTCTTTATCTGTACCTAAATCTAAACACAAATGCGATGAACAAAGTTTCTTTCCTAGAATTGCCTACCTGTGGAATTCTGTTCCACTGGCCTACTTTCCAGCTAACTACAACATGGTTGTCTTCAAGTCCAATGTAAACAAGTTCGTTGAGTCATCCTCTTAAATATTCTGATTATATCCAATTTCCACCACTAACTATTACTATGCTATTGTCTTGGTAACCACCATACATTCATTAACTCTTATCATCAAGTGGCTTGGGCCTTGATAAGTGGTGACTCTCTTGTAAAATAAGAAAAAAAAGAGAAAGAAAAAAAAACAAAGAAAAAGAAAAGAGTTCATATAATAAAGTCTGTATGTATGCAGGTGTCATAGTCAAGCTGTATGTACGTATGTTTAGGTGAGTGTGTTACATTGAGATCTTGTATATACAGCTGCCACCATATTAAATTCTTGGGTCTTTCTAGAAGTGTAAGCCATTTTTAGTTTCAGAACAGTTTCAGATGGTTCGCTGTTACACACAAGTCCTGGGAGGTGACTTGTTTGTAGTAGACAGTTCTACAGAACAAAATATTCTTACCGTGTCAAGACGGAAAAGAATATGTGAAATTGTTCCAGAAAAGGTTTAATATTTATGAAGCAATTCTGGTTTCTGATTGGTTGGTAGCAGAACGTGAATTAATTTGATTCGTCAGTTCTTAGCAGCAACGTTAATAAATAGAATCGTCCGACTGTGTAGGATAATACCCTATTATAACACTGTTGTGATGGGATGTCTCCTAGCGGCTTCGGCTGCAGGGAGACAGGGTAGTACACGTCAAGGATTCGTCACTTGACACTCAGCCTAACAGGTGAGGGGCCGGGAACCGGCCCAGCACCTGTTGGACTGAGGTACGCCGCCTGGGTAATACCTAGGAGGTCCACCCTCTCAGGCCTTGCCACCGGGCTTTCCGGTGGGGCAAGTTTATTGCTTGCTGCCTGAGGCGCCCCGACCGGGGGAATGCCGACGGGGTTACTCAGGCAATTTTTAAAATTGCAGGATTGCCCCTTCTTTAGGGGAGCCTGCAGGGTTCCCACTTTCCGGCCTTGTGCCACATTTTGCCGATGTGGGCGGTAATTAAATAACTACCCCATTATAACACCAAAATATTGCAACATCCTCCCTATTTTTTTATAATGGGGAAGTTCCTTGTGTTTGTTCCGCTCAAAAATAAATATATATTTTTATATTCACTTAGATATAACAAAAATTAGAAATCATTTGGATCTTAGAATTTTAGCATTTAAAAAGACGCCATTTTTAATTGTGTTCAAATGTCAAAAAGGAAAATTACAAAGAGTTTTTTTTTTTTTTTTAATTTTTTTTAAAGCAAAAGTATTAGTTACGCATTCATAGGTTAAAGTGTTAATACAAATAAAATGGATACAGTTTAACGTCTTGTCCAGGACTAATTTTTTTTTTTTTTGATATATAGAAATCTATATACATACAGGGCAGTGAAAAAAAAAAAATTATTCAGTCGAATTCCCCAACAAGTTTTGAGAAAAAAACGTAACTTTATCCTTGTTGCGGGTTTCGTAAATACATCAGCGATATTTTGTTCTGATGATATGTAATTCAAAATAATGGATTCCTTTTGTATCTCGTTTTTTATGAAATGGTATTTTATATTTATATGCTTAGATCTTTGGTTGATTATCGTGTTCTGTGCTAAGACTATACTGGCTTGATTATCACAATTAATTACTACGGGGCTTTTAATTAATTGTGGCTCTAAAATAGTCTTTAGGATATTTTTAAGGTAGAGTGCTTCCTGGGTCGTGTGTGTGATCGCGATAAATTCTGCTTCACACATAGAGAGAGATACAATCTGTTGCTTTTTAGATTTCCATGAAATAATAGGCCCATTTTCAGAGAGTCTGAAACAATATCCAGATACACTCTTGCGATCTTTGTCGTTTGCCCAGTCTGAATCCAAAAAACCTTCTAACTTTAGGGGATTTATTGATTTTCTAAATACTAATTTCTGTTCTTTAGTTCCTTTTAAATAACGCAGGATTGTTTAGCTCTGTTTAAATCCTTCATTGTCTGTCGTGATAATTTTTGTAACAGTTTTGTTACTGTATAGCATATGTCGGGCCTGGTTGCAGTCATTAAATATATAAGACTACCTATAATTTCACGATATTGTGTGTCATTTATTATTTCAGATTCTGTGTGTATATTTTTATTAATATCATTTTCGACCGGTGTAGAGCATTTCTTGCACTCTCCCATTCCAAATTTTAATAGTATTTTGTCGATGTATCTCAATTGAGTCATCGTAACAAGTTCTTTGCTTTGAGTAAATTCTATCCCCAGAAACCAGGATATTTTGCCAAGATCGGTCATTTTGAATCTTTTACTTAATTTGTTCTTAACATCAGTTAACATTATGTCACAATTTGATGCGATTAAAATATCATCGACCCACAAAACCAAAATCAGTAGTTTATCGTCTTTGTGTTGGGTATATAAACAGGGGTCTACAGTGCATTGTCTAAATTGTTGTTTAATAATATAATCATGAAATACTATGTTCCAACACTGAGCACTCTGCTTTAGACCATATACTGACTTGTTGAGTCGCCACACGCTATTTTTATTTTTCATTATAAATCCCTCTGGAGGGGTAATATAAATTTCACAGTCTATTGGGGCATTCAAATAAGCATTTTTTACGTCCATTTGATGGATGTTTAGGTCATATTGTGATGCGACTTGCATTAAAATTCTGATTGTCGTTAGGTTTGTGGTCAGTGAAAACGTAGAAAAATATTCTATACCGTAAATCTCAGAGTACTATTTAGCAACAAATCTAGCTTTGTACTGTTCTACGCCTGATGCTGCACTCTTTTTTGTAAAGACCCATCTGGTAGAAATAACATGTTTATCTCTTGGGAGAGGCACTACCGTATAGGTATCATTTTCGGTTAAGGCATCTATTTCTTTTTTCATGGTAATTTTCCATTCATCACAATGTTCTGAATTAATTGCTTCGTTGAAGCTTTTTGGTGCATTTTCCATTGAATAGCAATAGTCAATTTGATAATCTTTTATATTGTCGACCACAAAAAAATCGGGTCGCCTTCTATTTCTTTTGGGATATCTTTCGACTTTATCATCATCATCATCATCATCATCATGGACACTCTCGTCTCCGTCATTTTTATTGTTTTTTTTTTAATTATTTGAGGTAATATGATTTCATCTTCTTCATATGACGGGTTTTCGTCTGTAAAATTAAACGTGTCTGTGAATTTTACACATTGGATTCTTTTTATTTTATTTTTTTCTGGAAAAAATATTAAATTGGCTGGACTGTTTTTATCGTATCCAAGAAATATACCTCTGTTGGCTTTAATATTCAATTTACTCTTTTTCTCTATATATGCGAAGCAAGTTGAACCAAATATATGCATTCTGCTTAAATTTGGTTTTTTACCGCAGAAAGATTCATATGGAGTTTTAGATAGTGTTTTGTTAAAGCACATGTTGCATATATAGGCTGCCGCCATAAGTGCATAAGTCCAGAGGTTTTTAGAGAGTTTTGATTCAATGAGTAGGCATCTTGCCATTTCAAAAAGTGTCCGCCACGCACATTCAGCAGTCCCGTTTTGGTGTGGCGATCTAGGAGCTGATGTTTCATGCCTGATATGATGGTTAATTAGTAAAAGTTCAAAGTCTTTATTGGTGAATTCCGTACCGCTGTCAGAGCGAATACACTTGATTTTACCGTAGGGGGCCATGTCGGCTAGATATTTCTTAGTTGCTAGCAGGGTATCAGATTTGTTCTTTAAAAAGTAAACCATTATTAAACCTGAATGGTCATCTATGAAATTCAACACATATCTATAATGTTCTTTGGCCATCGGTTCTATGGGACCGTTCAAGTCACAATGCACCATCGATAGGATTTTTTTTGGCCTTTTTGTCTGGTATCTTGTTTTGATAGTTTGTCATTTTCCCTTGCGTACAGACGTCGCAGTTGAAGTTTTTTGATGTTTGTATTTGCATTCCATCAACTACAGTCGGCAACTTTTTGATATCAGGAATATTGCAGTGTCCAAGAATTTTATACCATGTCTGTAGATCATGGCAGGCGGTTTTTGATGGGACTACGCTATTTAAATAATATAGTCTTCCATTTTCTTTAATGTCGAATACAGTTCCATTCGGGTATACCAGTTTTGATTTATTGGGGCTAAAGTTTATATTCACACCTTGTTTTGTGGCAGCTTGTACAGAAAATATATTTTGTTTAAATTTTGGGATTAGAAGAGTGTTTTCTAGAATACAGAAACACAGTTCACCTTTATTGTTCTTTAGCGAGATTTTCGCATTGCCTCTTTTCAAAACGATATCATTTACTCGACTCCCATCAGCTAGTTCTACAAAATGATTTTGTGGCTTAAAGTTGGGATCAAAATTGATAAAATCAGATTCCTTTGTAATCACATGTGCCGTGGCCCCACAATCGACAAGAAAATTATTATTGTTTGTTGAAGCATTAAATGTACACGAAGATAAAAATGTATGTTCGCTAACAGAGCTCTCTACATTTTTAATGTAGTCACCATTTTGAGTCCTGTATCTACATTGGAAACTCTTGTGATTAGGTCGTCCACAATTATAGCAAATAATTTTTGTATTTTTCTTAGGAAAAAACTTGCTTTTGGCAAAGTTGCGTTTTTTATTCCTGGCATGGGTATAATTCGATTTTGGTGTTTTTATGTGTATATTTTCAAATTTCATGATATTTGTGGATTCGTTTTTTTATGTGATCATCTTTTCAGTTTCTTCGTAACTTCTGAGTGCTACCTTGAATTGGCTAAAAGTCATGGGTTTTTCTTTCTGGGTTATCACGGTGATAAATGGCTTGAAATCACTCGGTAATCCCTTAAAGACCATGGAAATTAACAGACTGTCACTTATCACTCCACCAGACATTTTTAAAGAATTTACAGTTGTCTCGGCTCTTATAATATAATCAGTAATAGTTTCAGCTTCCATTCGTTTTAGAGAGGTCAGTTCAGTGTATAAAGAAATAATTTTGGGTTTTCCTTTCGATAAATAATGCTCTCTCAATATGTCGTCCAGGGCTTCTCTCATTACCAGTGATAGACTTCGGTCATCTAAACACTGTATTAACTCCACAAAGACAGTTGCGTTCTTTTCAATGAAGTCGGGGTTGCTTCTGTTTTCAGGTTGTGTTTGTAGTACTTTGTGTAGCTTTTGGATTCGTAGATATTCTAGAAATTTAACTTGCCACAATTCGAATTTTGATTCGGATCCATCGAAATAAAGACGCACACTGGGTGCATAACCTCTAGAAGTGTAAGCCATTTTTAGTTTCAGAACAGTTTCAGATGGTTTGCTGTTACACACAAGTCCTGGGAGGTGACTTGTTTGTAGTAGACAGTTCCACAGAACAAAATATTCTTACCATGTCAAGACGGAAAAGAATATGTGAAATTGCTCCAGAAAAGGTTTAGTATTTATGAAGCAATTCTGGTTTCTGAGTGGTTGGTAGCAAAACGTGAATTAATTTGATTCGTCAGTTCTTAGCAGCATCGTTTATAAATAGAATCATCTGACTGTGTGGGATCATACCCCATTATAACACTGTTGTGATGGGATGTGTCTCCTAGCGGCTTCATCTGCAGGGGGACAGGGTAGTACATGTCAAGGATTCGTCACTTGACACTCAGCCCAACAAGTAAGGGGCCGGGAACCAGCCCAGCACCTGTTGGACTGAGTTACGTCGCCTGGGTAAAACCTAGCAGGTCCACCCTCTCAGGCCTTGCCTGAGGCGCCCCGACCGGGGAATGCCGACGGGGTTACTCAGGCAATTTTTAAAGTTGCAGGAGTGCCCCTCCTTTAGGGGAGCCTGCAGGGTTCCCACTTTCTGGCCTTGTGCCACATAATGCTGATGTGGGCAGCATTTAAATAAATACCCCATTATAACACCAAAATATTGCAACAGTCTTCCTGTCAAACTTAGGGCAAGATAACTCAAGATGGGTTAGAGTTGGGTCTAGACAGAAATTTTGAGGTTGATCCAAACACAAATTAGTTGTAAGCAGTACCATCTTGTGGCTGAAAAAGAGGAAGAAAGGAGTTGGCGATCCCTTTCATAATCTCCCATCATATGCTCAGCTCAAAATTAAATGCCTGCACCAACCAGAACTCAGCTTAAAAATTAATTATTGATTCAAAATATTGCTGCTGTTGTTGCAGATGTTGCTTGTAGTACCACTGCTAGAAATGTGTATTATATTACAACATTTTAATACAGAAGAACCCCAGGATACGTTTTTTTTCAGGTTACGATGTGGAATACAATGTTTTTCCGAACCTAGTTACAGTATTTTCCCCGTCTTACAGTGTTATTTATGTTATTTGATTATATACTGTACTGTATTTATTACTAATTTTTAATGCCGTACCCTGGGATTCTACTGTAAATATAAAATAAATTGATAAACTGAAATGAAGCGTTTCTTTATTTGATTGACCTGTGCCCCGGGTTATGACAATTTATGTCGTAATTCTGTCCTCGTTGGAAAGCAAGTAATTATGGATATTTGTTGAATTACAAAGATTAAAATAAACAAAAAAAAAAAACGATACTTTTTAACTGTGAAAATGAATATAAAAAAAATTGATCTTGTACTTAATATTGCCCACTTTTTCTGTGCAAGTGAATACAAACAAGAATAAATTATTTTTGACACTTGCATAATATAAATCTTTTATTAACAGGAGGAAAAGTTATTGTTGTTTAATAGATCGTCGCCTGCTTGATAGGTCCTAAACTGTTATCTAAGCTGCAACCTCTGTCGCACTGACGAAATGTTGCATCCCTCTGTTCTGCAAGTATTTTAAATGGTGGATGCTCTGACGAACTACAAGCCCTCCCTCAACATAATTACCTCCGATGAACACCAGCAAAATCCCACTCCTATTCGGTAGAGATCCCTAGATGTAAGAAGGTCTTCTACTCTAATAGTTTCTTTCCCAGAACTGCTAGATTTTAGAACTCTCTTCCAGGTTCCTGCTTTCTCAACTGTACTGACATGCAGAACTTCAAGTGTAATGTGAACAGACATCTTGCTGCTCAACTCCTTACATAGTATCCATACAAATTATAGCCCTGATATAGTAGCCCTCTACCTCAAAGTGGCACTGTGCCTTGTTTGGAGTGAAAATGGAATTAAAAAAAAAAAAAAAAAAAAAAAAAAAAAAATTGAAAGGTCATTACCAAAGAGAAAGACGACACCGCAAGATATATTTTTTCTTTTTTGATTATGAAGAAGTGAATAGCTTTCCTCTCCCTCCACAAATTTTGTGACAGTATCTTCTGAATATTAGTATTGAATCCTCACCACCAATGTTTGTTAAAGCGAGTGAAAGAAAATGTTTGATGCATATAATGGAGACATAATACACATACGGAAAAAAATATGTACATTTTTATAATTCAAGATGCTGTTTAGAAGTGTTCATAACGAACAAAATGGGAATGTTTCATATCTGTAAAACTACAAAATTTGACATGAAAATAATTGTCCAGCAGTTGTAGAAGTAATTTAAAAAAAAAAAAGCAAAAAAAAAAAAGCAATATACTATAAAAGAAGTGTAAATACTATTAGATAATAGCAAAAATAGATTGAAAAATGGTGAAAACAGCTTACATCTGTAGCAGCACAAATTCAAAGTCCTTACTATTTCATATTTTCGTCAGTCGACAAAATACTAATTCTGACATACAAAGTTACCATCAGCAGTGGACACACGCACACACACAAGAATCATTGTTTTATTTGAATAAACTCTTTTTTTCTACCAAAAACCAATCCAGGTGGAGAAATATTTGGAGCAACAGCGACACCTGGAATATCAAGGATGCTTTATAGCAAATTTTGTATAATTTTGTAGTTTTGAAGCATATAAATAACCAAGAGACAAACAAAAATATTTCATTTATAGTATAGACTAGTGGGGATACCCGACGTTGCCTGGGTATGTCAAGGTAGTGTTGTAAGGAACACTTAAAAAAAAAAAAGTGGCAGTAGTGGGGGGGGGTCAAAACAACAGTAGGCAGTTTGGGTGGAAAGAGGTGTTAAAAAACAAAAAAGTATATATTTATCATACATATTTTACTTTTGAAACTGCTACTATATATTGGGTACAATAATCAATAAAGTATTTGCTCTATAATAATAAATATGAAATCTACATGAATTAAAATATCAGTATATTTATGACTCCGATAGGCTCATAAGAGTAGTGGTTGATGGACAAAAATCAGAGGCCTGCAGTATTAATGCTGGAGTCCCTCAAGGGTCAATCCTGGGCCCAACTCTTCCTGATCTACATCAATGATCTCCCTAAACACATACTTAAATCATTCATTGACATTTATGCTGATGACACGACCATCTACGGCAACACATCAAAGGCTGTAAATGACAAAGTTCTCTCTGATTCTCTCTTCTCTGATCTCGAGCGCGTGGTTCAGTGGGGGAAGACGTGGCTGGTTACCTTTAATGCATCTAAAACCAAACTCCTATCTTTACATCATCAACGCTCTGATCTCCATCTGGCATCAATTGAAATGGATGGCTCTCGTCTAGGAGAAGCCCCATGTTTTGATAAGTTTCTGGGTTTGTCCTTTACTCCTGATCTTAAATGGAACACGTACATCAAGTCTGTTGCCAAGGTCGCTGGAAAGATGGCGGGATCCTTCTACCGCTCCAGAAGATATCTCACTACTGATGCAATTCTCTATTTATATAAAAGCCAAGTACGTCCAAGGATGGAATACTGCTGCCATATCTGGGCAGGAGCTGCTAAAAACAGCCTATCCTGCCTTGACAGCGTACAAAATAGACTTTGTGGCTTAGTGGGGGATGCCCTTTTCTCTACCCTGCAACCTCTCTCCCACAGAAGAGACGTTGCGAGCCTCTCCTTGTTTTATCGTTATTTCCATGGCAGGTGCTCGTCTGAATTCGAATCTCTGGCCCCCCCCCCTCGCCAATCTTTCACGAAAAACACCCGTCTAGCTGAATCCACTGTGAATAATTTTTCCCACTCTTTATCTGTGCCTAAATCAAAACGTAGATTCCATGAACAAAGCTTCTTTCTTAGAACTGCACGCCTGTGGAACTCTGTTCCGTCTGCCTGCTTCCCACCTGACTACAACCTGGATGTCTTCAAGTCCAACGTAAACAAATTCCTGATGAATCGCCCCCTTAAGTGAACACTTCATTAAATCTCCATACTAACGTACTGTACTTGCAATAACCCTTATCCCTGAGTGGCTTCCGGGCCTTGATAAGTGGTGACCACCATGTAAAAAAAAAAAAAAAAAAAAGATTCAGCAATACTGGATGACCTACTAATGTATATATATAAATTCTGTCCTGTTATATATAAAAAAAAGTTATTGAATAGAAATCTTGCTGGACGAATCCATTTCAAGTATTTATGTTAACTGAGAAAGCAAATAACATCAGACAACCCTCTGTCTTCAATCTATACTCATGAGATGCTTTTTCATTTTTTTTTTTTTTTTTTAACTTTCTATTCTAAATCGTTTTTTTCTGTCTAGTTTGAGAGGGTTTTTTTTTTCTTTCTTCCTTTTAACTTTACTAATTCAGACATTAAGTCGATACCAAATTTTAGCAATATCAGCCTAGTAGTTTTCTTGAAAAATTGGAACTTAATACTAATCCCTATTAATCCCTAACTGTGCATCAAATTGATACCATAATACTTAGTTTGCTGTACTTTATCATAGCAAAGGTCCATACAAAATTCCAGCCAAATCAGCCATGTAGTTTTAGAAAAAGGTGAATGGACAGACAGACAAACAGACTAAGAGAGAAAAAAAAAAATTATATATATATATATATATATATGCAATAAAAAAGTAAAGACCGTATGTTACTATATATAAAAATTTATTTCATACATTTGATTTTTTTTTTCATTTATCAATAAATTAAGTACATTTTCCATTTTTCAAGGAATAAATTTCATCTTTTTTTGTTTTCAAAGATGATAAATTGAATACATTTCAATAGAATTAAATTATTTTTAAAATGTACAGACATCAGCAGAGAAGATCAGGAACAAAAAAAAAAAAAAATTCCAATTTTTTTCCATTGTTCATATAATCCAAGAAGTTCAAGCGGTGCCAACCATGAGTTCAGAACAATTTCCAATTTATAACTTAGCACCAATGGCATCTGATATTTCACAAGACAGAGCAATAGCTCGCGAGATGCATGGAGTAATAAATGAATAACAAACAAGAACAGGCAGCATTAAAACACAGCAAGAACTTTAACATATGATGATCAAGTGGAAACACACGCTGTTCTATCCTTGAAAGAATCTTTTCTTATAGCATCTCACATTCGACTACAGATTGAGTGTAGTATAAGGTGAGGAATAGAAGATTTGCATTTTTGATGATAAATAATTTCTAACCGGCAATTTGTCATCTTGCTTTCCACTTTATCATATTTGAAATGTAAACAACCTATAAAAATTATCGTAACCCTTTGTTTAAATAATATTTGTACTTGCCTGATAAGCATTTCTCCAAGTAGATTATTTTCTACCCTTTTTAGTCTATAATGTTCATTCGCTGAATATTGTCGAATTCGGGATCTTTTTGTCAGACTTGGGAATCTTGACAATGGCTCTTATTGGGGAATGGCGGAAAAATGATTTTATTCTTTCCACCATTCACCAATAGGAGTTATTATTAAAATACACCTGAAGAAGTTGAATGTTATATCAGCTGAAATATAATAAAAAGCAATATGAGAACAGTGTCATCTCATGAAAATGCACCTAATGCTGAGTAGTTCTGAGAGATTTGATCCTGTTACTTGTTTGTAGGTTTGTTGTGTTTCTGTGAAATAAGTGTTGCTGACTATTATGGATTATTTGGACTACTGTTCTCATCTTGGTTATTACTCTCATATTTTGGCTGATGTAACCTCCGAGCTTCTTCAAATAATGGCTTCTATAGGTGAATGGTGAAAAGAATGTTTTTATTTTTTTCCACCCTTCACCAATAAGTGCCATTGTCAAGATGCACCTCAAGAAGGTTGAAGGTTATATCAACTGAAACTTGAGAATAATAACCAAGATGAAAACAGTAGTTCGGACAATTCAAATAATATAAATTTTCAATCCTTATCTCAAAAATTCAAAAATATTAAATCATACATAATAGTTGGTGTATGTCGGTAGCAGGGTGACCAAAGTAGTAGAAGTTGTTGGAGGAGATGCAGTCTGTGATAAGGTCTACAGCTTGGTGTGCTGGTATGGAGTAGTAAAGAGAGACAACGTCAAGGTTGAATACGTATCTGTTGAGTTGTAAGTGTTGGAGTTGTAGTAAGTGTAGTCTACGGATAGCTTTGTCTGAGCTGCTGACATGTCAGGTAGATGATGAGTAGTGGTTTGAGTAGTTGGGACTTAAATATTAATCTTTGTAAATTAAAAAAAAAACTGGCAAATTTATAAATAAGAGTTAATCATTGGATTAATTGAACTGATTTCAGGTTAATTTTTTGGGGTTTGTTTTCCTAAACAATTTCAATCAGTTTTAACTAAGAAAGTAAAAACATGAAAGAACTCGCATCTTTGTGATATATAGATTTGATCCTTTTGTCCATTTATAAAATTTCAATTTGTTTCAATTCATATCTTCAAAGTTTATCTTTTTTAGAAAATTTTATTTTTGATATTTTCTAAAGACAATCCAAAGAATAGAATATAAAAACTTGTAAACCTTTTTATAAAACATTTTTTCCCCATCATCAGTCACATGACTGCCACATTATACATGAGAACTGACACCCCTGTTTAGTTTTTTGGTGCTTGGTTTTCCTCAGCATTTCAATCAGTTTTAACTAAGATAAAAAAAAAATTTTTTAAAAAATCAAAAAAAATCAAAGAACTCACATGTTGGTAATAGACAGATGTTTGATTCTAATTTTGGTCCTCTCATCCAACTATAAAATTTCAATTCACTTCAACCTATATGAAATCTTCAAAGTTTGTCTTTTTTGGAAAATTTCATGTTTTGTATATTTTCTAAAGACAATTCTTAGCATTTCAAGTATAAAAACTTGGGAGCACTTTTTTATAAAACATATTTTTTCTCCACCCATTTCTTATTCACATAACTGCACATTATACACGAGAAATCTTTACACCGAATCCTCTAAAGCGCGATAGTGAATTCAGTCTATGTTTCTTACGATACGGCGACAGTATGTGGACTTCATTTCGTCTAAAGCTTTCTCCAATTCCTTAGTGAGCTGCAACAAGTTACCAGGGTCAGTTTGCAAAATGTGCGTGCTTTTTTCATGATCTTCCTCTAAGTGAAGTTTCAAAACAACATTTGGTGTTATCTGATGCCGGAGAGAGCGGCTGGCAACCTATAAGCAAAATAAATACAGGATTTATAGGTATAACATTTTAAAATGACAAAAATATAAGAAGAGTAATTATCCCAAAATTTAATTCCCTAACCCGAACAGTTTTGCACCACTTTTATATCCTCTTATGAAGTTTAAAATCGAAATATAAGAATATTAAACCTTATGCATGATTTCTTGTTGATTTTTTTTTTAACGATAAATACAGTTAAATCGCATCTTCGCCTCGAAGATCATTTTACTTAAAAAAATCGCCCATATTTATTTGGACGTATATAATATTTTTTTTTTTTATTTTATTATTTTTAAAACAGTAATCTACGTACATGTATGTTTCGAGGTATCTACCTCTCTTCAGCATAGCTTGACTGTGTCTAGGAATCAAACTCTGGCCCTTATGTATCACAGTTCGGCATGTTAACCATTACGCCATGAACTCCTAGACAATTTTACTGTTTATTTTTATCGTTTATAAACTTAGACTTCTTGTTGATTTTTTTTAACGATAAATATGGTTAAATAGCGTGTCTGTCTCAAAGTATTCTAATTTTGATAAAAGTCTATTACATAATTTTAATTCTAGAAAATGTCTCGGTTTTAAGAAGAAATAGAAATTCAGTGAATCTTGCTTTATTGGTGTCTAATGACCATGGGTCAAATTTAATACAGATCTGAAATGAGAGGTTGTGTCCATATTTATGTCCCCTTAAATGCCCAAAGAAACTGAAATTTAAGAAATATTTATTAATTGATGTCTAATACCGATTGTTATAATTTCACAAAAATTGAAAGTATCTAAATTTTCACAAATAGATTCCACCTTATTTCCATAAATACCAAATATAGGCCACATTTGGATCCCTTACACCCATCAGCACTGTTCCAAAATATCCTGTACATACAAAATCTTAATTTATAAAAGATATACCTTCTGATGAATTTCTATGAACTTTCATCAAATCATTAAACTCTAATGAAATATCTTAAAAGTTTACTAGACGTACTCATTATTTGGTACGCTTTGATTTTTTTTACTCTTGTCCATGCAAAACAAAGCGTATTGTCATTTGGATGTTAGGGGTTACTATTTGCAATCATGTACTGAGGGAAGTTGAGAAGCAAGATATTCATTCAGATCACATTTAAACTTCTGCATAGTCGGAGAAGTAGGAAAGGGAGAGAATTCCAAAGTTTAGCAGTTCCAGAGAAGAAACTGTTAGAGTAGAAGGCTTTCTGGCATCTAGAGAGTTTAGAGTGAAGGGGTGGGATTTTGTTGTCTGTCGAGTTAATTGGGAGTATGCACATTAAGAGGGCACAATGCTACGAGTTCATCAGAGCACAATACATTAAAGTATTTGTAAAACAGGAACAAGTATGCAACATTGTGGTGATGGGACAGATGGTTAAAGTTTGGTCGATAGTACAGGACCTATTAGATTAGCGGTTCTTTTTTGGATCCTGTCCAAGAGGGAGAGACTAGTGGTAGATGCACTGGCCCAGATGTGGCAACAATACAGGCGAATGGTGGCCTTGTAGAGCTATAGGATGCTCTCAGATGCGAGTAATTTTCTAGTAAGGTAGAGGGAGTTCACCTTCTTTGCAGCAGCCTTGGCAATGTCCTCAATGTATTTGTTCCAATTCATGTTGTCTGTGAATGTTAAGTCAAGGAGTTTGAATGATAAACTCTCAGGTAGCATGCTATTTGTCAAAATAAAATAACAGGAAAACTATTTGATATACTTATATTTAAAAAAAAAAAAAAAAAAATTATTGAAAAATATTTTGAATCAAAGTCGTAGCAATGGATAACTCATCTTCCCTCATGAGCAAAATAATGGTAACGAAAATGTTAAAAATGGTGGTGGTGGTGGGAGGGAAACAAGATAAGCAAAGCGTAAAAGAGGGAGAGCAGTGAATTTCAGCCAAACAGCATGAGAAAATGTAGCAAGTAAGCTCTAGTATTGTTGTTAGAAATCAGCCTCTCCGCTTCAGTCTAAAAAGAAATACTCCTAATTAGTGGAGAACTGATTCATGTTTAAATCTTTACCTGAACATCCAGACGCCATTCAAAATCATGATAATGAGGAAGATCCATGGACATATCCGAAAGAACATTACGGATCATCAATCTATTCTCTAGATACATCGTCAGAAGAATTTGGACAATCTCATCTGGAAATCCAAGAATAGTGATGGAATCCTGAAAGTCTACCTCATTAATCTGAAAAAAAAAAAAAAAAAAAAAAATCAAAAACATATATAAATAAAAAGGTTTTTAAAAATAAAACTTATTTTTTATTATCATTTCAAACGCTAATTAATGAAAAATTATAGATGCTTTACTTATTTAAAAAATTTTTTTTTACAATTTGAAGTTAAATTAGAGTAGATATTTATTCATGTGTCTACACTAACCTAAAAAAATCATTTTTATTTAATAACTTCAGAAAATAAATCAGAAATAACTTAACATCCATTTTACATGTAGGCATGTGTTGCACAGCTTTTAGAAATTGACTTTCAAACCAAGCTATCTCTGGCCAGGTATTTATTTATTACTTAAGCACATTCTTACAATCCAACATCAGGTTGGAAAATTTGCTTAGAGCACTAAATTTGTCCAGCATATACGTTATCCTAAGGACAAACTGATTATGCTGTTATGGTCATGTGATATATTTAGCAAAAACTAATGTAAATTTTTAATATTTATTTTCATGACCTAAGAGAAAAAAGTTTTCCTGAAAAATTTGGTTCAGGCGGTTTTCTGCATACATGGTCTAACAACTTCTCTGAAAAATTAATTAATCAATTTAGAGAAAAATCAGAAATTTAACAAAATAATGGACAGTGACAAAAATATAATTTCTGAGATAAAGATAAAAATAAATAAAAATAAATAAATTAAACACAAAATGAAGCCAACAAAAAAGTGAAACTTTTAAAATAAAAAAAAAACATTTGAAGGATAAAAAAATGCTTGTGTATTATAATTAGATAAAAAAAAATACATTTTAACATTATTCTGTAATTAAATATGTTGAAATTAGTAAAAATTTTGAAATGAAAAATGATATAAAAGATAACTCTATCCATAACACATAATTAAGTATGTGTGATAAATGTTTAACCGTTAAGGTTAAATATCTAAGTTAAAGTAAAAATGGATCATGAATTCTATTAACAATTGCATTGGTGTTTTTTGGGGGGTTGGTGGGAGGGAGATACCTTATACATACATAGAGAGAGAGAGAGAGAGAGAGAGAGAGAGAGAGAGAGAAATGGTATTATTACTAACCATTAGTCTAGAAGTCTCTGTTAGCAAATGCATTAAACCTTCCACTGCATGTTGAATAGTTTCAGCCTCAACATCAAGTTTTTCTGAAAAGGAAACAGAATTTCTTGGTATTAAACCATCATTATTCTAATAAATATTTCATAAATTTAACTTCCACTTTTTACACTGGAATTATCAATTACAAGATTTTTTTTTTGATTGTTAAAAATAGGTCAAATTTATTGTCTGACTTAGAAGGAATCTTTTATGCCAAATTAATGATTGAATATGGTTACATTTGTGTTCATTTCTGCATTAAATACTAATCCCTAACTGGGCATCAAATGAATATCATAATACTTAGTTCACAGCACAATGTTACCATTGTTCAACAAGGAAAGAGTCTATCAGGCATGTTACGCAATGTGATGATGTGAAACCTGATTAGTGATGGATAAGAAAATATTCTGCATGGAAAGGAATGGTATGAGAATGATACAATGGATGTGTAATGCAAGTCATTTCAGGATCAGTTCTGATGAGCTTAGAGGGATATTAAATATGAACAGTATAGGGAGATGTATGCAGAACAAGAGACTTAATTCTTACATTTCTTGTATGCAAATTGGTTATGCTCTTTCAATCTTACAGCAAGGTCACTGCACTTCTTGCGTATCCAATGATTAAATCACTTTGCATTATCGCTGATAACAGCCATTGGTTTTCTCTGGAATTTGAATGACAATAAGCATCCTTGGGATTCCAGTACCTTCCATGTCCTTCAAGTGGAGGTTTAGATGGTGGTGTCCTTCCTTGGCACTTCCAAGTATGAAATCACACTGCCACCCTGTGATCCAATATTATCATCAAGGTAACAAAACTTCTTGGTAACCTCAATGGTTTCACCATCCAGATGTACTTTCTTCACATCTGAGTTTTCATCCATTTCCATAATCTTGCACACAAACTGGTCATCCGTTCTCAATTTAACATTGATCCCATTGCACTACTTTTGCATCCAATGCTCGCAAGTAGCACAAAAAATTGAATTTCACCCAACTTCCTTTTCACAAATGGAACAAGGGAACTTTCCTTTTTCGAGGAGTTTTCCAGCACTACAATCACTAATCATCACTTTGGTTTTCGGTAACATTCGCTTTCATGCCTTTATTTCCCATGGCATTCCTCCACGTCTTTAACTTAACTTACATATGTTATCCATTGTTTCACAGGCAAGTACTAAATAATCAATGCAAAAAAGCATCTCTTCTATGCCACCAATCCAAAAACGCTTCTAAAACGCAAACAAAAAGCAACAAACTCACTACAGAACACTGATGTACTCCTACTTTAACATTAGAACTGGCACTAAATGTGCTTTTATTTCTTAACACGACTTTCAGCATTTCTATATATTGCTTTAACGACCTTCACTAACCACTCATTTGTTCCCAGCTTATGCAAAAACCCACTGGACAATCACTGTTAAAAGCTTTCTCTAGATCCTCAAAAGAAAGAATACAGGCTCTTCTTATTATTAAGTTACTTCTCTTGCATTTGTCTCATTCTAAATATAATACAAGTGATACTTTGCTCAGGTGTAAAATTGTATTTCATCTATGCTTATCAAACTTTATTTGCTTTTTAATTATTCTATCAATCACTTTCAGGACCCGATCCATCAATTTTAAGCCTCTGTAAATTTTTTTTTTTTTTTTTTTTTTACACAGCCATCACCACCTTATCAAGGCCAAGAGGCCACTCAAGGATAAGGGTTAAAGAGTGTACAGTAGAAGTTGGACAATATAGTAATCATTAGTAATGAAAATTTGGTAAATTTGATAACTTATATGGAATGGCTCATCAAGAACTTATTTACGTTAGACTTGAACACAACCATATTGTAGTCAGCCGGAAAGCAGGAAAACGGAAGACAATTCCACAGGCTTGCAGTTCTAAGAAAGAAGTTTTGTTCATTGAATCTACGTTTAGGTTTAGGCACAGATAAAGAGTGGGGGGAATTATTGATAGTGTTTTCAGCTAGACGAATGTTTCTTGTGAAAGTTAGGCGAGGAGGGACCATAGACTGAAGCTCAGTCGAACACTTTCCATGAAAATAACGATAAAGCAGAAACAAACTCGCAAGATCTCTTCTGTGAGATAGAGGTTGCAGGAAAGACAAAAGGACATCTCCTACGAGGCTACAAAGTCTATTTTGAACTCTATCAAGGCAGGACAAGTCCTTTCTAGCAGCTCCTGCCCAGATGTGGCAACAGTATTCCATCAATTACCTCTATCAAGTGCTTCCCCTTTACTCTTGTAACAATTCAGTTTGCTTGTTTTTTTTTCCACAAGAATCACCACTTATCAAGGCCCGGAGGCCACTCGAGGATAAGGGTTAAAGGGTATACATTAGTCAATGTGATTATAGCGTAGTAAACATAAGTAGTGGGAATTTTGTAAATTGGATTACTTAGGGGAACGGTTCACAAAGAACTTGTTTACGTTGGGCTTGAAGACAACCAAGTTGTAGTCAGCTGGGAAGCAGGCAAATGGAAGAAAGTTCCACAGGTGTGCAGTTCTATGGAAGAAGCTTTGTTCATGGAATCTACATTTAGGTTTAGGCACAGATAAAGAGTGTGGGAAATTATTGATAGTGGTTTTGGCTAGACGAGTGTTTTTCGTGAAAGTTTGGCGAGGGAGGACCATACATTGAAGCTCAGCTGAGCACTTGCCATGAAAATAACGATAAAGCAGAGACAGGCTTGCAACGTCTCTTCTATGAGAAAGCAGTTGTAAGGAAGAGAAAAGGAGAACAGGGCATCCCCCACTGAACTAAGTTGTTCTTAGTTCCCAGTCTTTCAGGATAACCTTTTCTTTTATGATTTGATTTGTTATATGCATGATCATCTTAATAGCTGTTTTACCAAATCTGTACTTGCTAATAAAGAAACCACTTTATCTTTTTTAGGAGACTGCATTGTCCTTTCTTACCAACAGCTTGACTATAGAACAACAATTTGTTTACAACAGTGGTTCCCAAACTTTTACAATTGAGCTCTTTAAATTTTCACGGCACATCTATCAGAAAAAAATATTTAAATGAATAATTAACAATACTTACGAAGATTTATTATGATTGAAAATTCAAAATAACCGTTTAAACAAATGATTTATTATATATTTTATTTATTCTCTTTTTGATAATCAAACATCGATATCACATAAGTAATAATGTGCGAGTTAGTATTTATTAATACAAACAACTCCGTTTATGATGATATGAAAGCGGTTTCACACCAGTAAAACTTTTGTGGCATACCAGTAATCATTCTGCAGTACACCAATGTGATACGCTACGATGGTTGGGAACCACTAGTCTACAAATTAAAAAGAAAAAAAAAAACTTACGTGCAGCATTTTGATAAATTTTGGGGTTGCAACCATTTTTAATGAATTCTATAGAAATCCGGCAAAATTCCTGAACAACTGCAAAAACACAACAAAAAAAATGTATAGCTCATAAATAAAAGTTGTAGGAAATTTACAATTTGAAAAAAAAAAAAAAAATTATATATATATATATATATATATATATATATATATATATATATATATATATATGCATGGCACAATGTAAATGGAGAAAGGCATTTTCAATACTTACATTCTAATAACTATGTTTTTTATCATTTTGTTTAAACTCTGGAGTGGGCATCTTACTGGACAGTAGACATTCACCCCCCCCCTATCTCATACATTCCAACCGAGAGAGCTTTTAAAGATTATAACTGTCCTTTTAAGTGCAAATGTTTGTATCTCTCTTGCACCTGGTTCACCAGGTATATTTGCCAGATAGTTTTTGAAATTCTTTTTCCCCCCAGAGTCTTGTTGCTCCTATAATTACTGGAATGATGGAGATCTTCCTAAGATTTCCAATTTCTTTTCATGTCATACATAAGATCTTGGTATTTTGTTATCTTTTCCCTTTCAGCTCTGTTTAACCCAGTATCACTGTGGAGACTAACTTCTAATAAGGTGACTTCTTCTTGTCCTTTATCACTATGTCAGGTTTAATAGATCCGTTTTCTAGGTATGTAGTTGTAGGGATTGCATAGTCATAGTGGATGGTGTATGACTTATTTCCAACTGTTCTTGCTGGTAAACATGTTTCCAGAACTTGCTGCTGCATTCGATATTCAATCTTTTTACAGATGGTTCAATGGAGATATTTACACATTCCATTGTGTTGCATTGTATAGTTGCTGAACGTTACAAGTTTTTGAAATTCTTTTTGATAAATCCAGTTGCTCTCATAATTATTAGCATGGAGGTTTTTCTAAAGTTTCAGTTTATTTTCATGATGTATATAAAAAGACCTTAGTATTTTGTTACCTTCTCTCTCTCAGCTCTGTTTGAGCTAACATCATTAGGAACACTGACTTCAACTAGGGTTGCTAACTTTTCCCACTTATCTCATATCACTATGCCAGTTTTTGTTACTGATAATGTGATCTGTGTAAAGAAATGAGAACGTTTGTATAATCACAATATTTGAAGACATAAAAAAATAAAATAACTGTCATGGGTTCTATCCTACTTTGTGGCATTTTTGGTATGTGAAGGTTGGTTAGTGCAAGAAGAGTTCAAGGGTTAAGTTGCTGACGTATGTCAAAGTCGGTAGTTGAGGTTGACGATAGCACCTAGAATACGTCGATCAAGTATGTGTGAGAGAACGTGGAAAGAAAGAAAAAGCATGAAAAAGAGAAAGAAAGAAAATAGAAAGAAAAGAGAAAGAGAGCGTGAAAGAAAAGAGAAAGAAAGAGAGCGTGAAAGAAAAGAGAAAGAAAGAGAGCGTGAAAGAAAAGAGAAAGAAAGAGAGCGTGAAAGAAAAGAGAAAGAGAGCGTGAAAGAAAAGAGAAAGAGAGCGTGAAAGAAAAGAAAGAGAGCGTGAAAGAAAAGAAAGAGAAAGAGAGCGTGAAAGAAAAGAAAGAGAAAGAGAGCGTGAAAGAAAAGAAAGAGAAAGAGAGCATGAAAGAAAGAGAGGAAGATATCTTTTCTCCCACATGCAAGTAAGTTGGTTTTCCGAGTTTGAATAGCACCGTTGAGATTTTGCTAAGATGCGTAGAAGAAAGGTGTAAAGACAAGTCAGCCAACAAAAGAAAATTGCGGAACTGCCAAGACCAAGAAAGAATAAAACCAAGAATCTGATTAGAAGAGACCAGTTATTTGTTCCTTTATTTGTCATTTCCAGGCTCGAAGAATTGACACAGAAAGTCAGGAACTAAGGTATGTCGAATGAATTGCTTGTTATACACACATGAACACACATATTAAATTAGCCGATAAGACAATATGACCATGCCCAGATACAGATACATACATAGATGATCATGGCTGCGCACACACCTAGACAAAGATACACACGCACCCACATGTATATTACACGCATATATACATATCACATACACGCCGTTTGTATAAACGATACATAATGAATGACATACATGCCACAAGCAACATCCCCCCCTCCCCGCTACATAATACCTGGAAACTACATCCTACAAGTTTACTAAAACAGTGCCAGTGAAATCTGGTATGACGAAGCTATTGGATAGCATAGTTTGGAGACAGACAGACTTCATCCTCACAGTTAATCACTATACAGTGCCCTTAGGACTGGTTACCATTTTTTTATACATGTGGTGGGAATAAATATGAAGCATTGGATAAAGAAACCCTGATATCACTTTTTTTTTTTCATAAACAGCATCTGAGAGGTTTTATAATTGTTTTCAAACTAACATTTCACACACGAAATCGAGTTGTTTCCCTTGCATAAACGATATCATTTCAAGCATAAATATTTTTTATAAATAACAAAATAGACATAACATATATATGCATATTTTTTTACATAACTGTTGAATTTTTTTGTTTTCAATTTCTAAATTCTTCAATTAAATTAAAGATACTCTAGGTGTGTCAGAAATTTTGTGAAAAATACTGAATAATTCTACCCTGTCTTTCCAAGCTTATAACTCCTCGAAAAATGTAATTCAAGCCCTAATTTTTTTTTCAATTAAAAAGAGCAAGAACCAAGGTTTCATAAAAAACAAAAAAAAAAAACAAAAACAAAAAACAAAAAAAACAAACAACATTTAAAAAAAAAAAAAAAAGGTTTTAAACTTCGGACTTTACAGGTAAATTTCTAAAAAAACACTACTTTTTTTGTTTTAAATTTGAATATATTATTTATTGATCTTATATCTTCTATTTGTGATATATAACATTTTGGTGAGTAAATTAATTATTAACTTTTTAATAGACATTTCAAAATGGGAGGCGTGAATTAATTCGACCCCCTGTCTTTACAAGCTTATAACTACTCGAAAATTGTAATTCAAGCCCTAATTTTTTTTTTCAATTAAAGGGGCAAGGACCAAGCTTTCATTAAAAAAAAAAAAGAATAAACAAACAGCGTGGTTTCAAAAAAAGAAGAAGGTTTTAAACTTCGGACTTTACAGGTAAATTTCTAAAAAACACTACTTTTTTGTTTTAAATTTGAATATATTATTTACTGATCTTTTATCTTCAATTTGTGATATATAAAACTTTGGTGAGTAAATTAATTATTTACTTTTTAATAGACACTTGAAAATGGGGGGGGGCGTGAATTTAAAAAAAAAACGTTTGTCTAAAATATTATATTCGGTTTATTGGAAAGAGCATAAAATTTCACATTGACCCTGAAAATATCGTAAAAATTGAATCAATAGAAAAATTTGATAGATTTTTAAAGTTTAAAAATTGAAAAATACCGAGCTCATAAAATTCAATTAATTTCATTACTGTTTAAAAAAAAAAAAAAATTCTATTACTTTTAAAACAACTTTAATAGTTTATTTTGGAAGTATAATCCATAAAGAAAATAAACAACCCACTTTTAAAAGAGAAATTACGAGTTTTTAATATTTTATTCGCAGTTTCGTGTTAGGGGTGTCAAAAATTCATACAAAAATTTTGATACACCTAAAGATACTCTCAAATAGGCTGTTGCAGTTAGAATGCAGTTACTTCCCCTGACTTCATGCAGTTACAAACTATTATTTAAGTAAAACATGATATTTTTTGAAAACTATTTTCATTAATAATTTTCTTCATTATCATTTTTAAAATTTTTTGGATATGTTACTAATTTCAACATGACAATTAAGTAGATAGTATTCAATGTTTTGATAATTGTGCAGTTTAATCAAGACATTAAAAAAATGAAAATGTTGAAAAAAAAAAAAAAAAATTATATTGTATATACTCGTTACTGAATAAAGTTTTCATAAAAAAATAATCACTTAATTTGATCCAAGCATCTTTTTTTACAGATGAAAATCAAATTTTAATGAGATCGAGTGTATCCCACCATCTTGCCTATTTCATGGACGAGGAGGAGAGTGCCTTTCAAAGAAAAAAAAGGATTAACAAAGGACAAAATGAAAAAGGGATTAAAAAAGGACAGAGAAACTGTGACCTGCTCGTGGTTGTTGATTAGTTTAACTTGAAACAAATCTACTCGTGCCTGGAAACACAATGGAGACTTACTGGTTTTCAAAAGGTTTTATTTGGAGAGAAGTTGTTTATGGGAAGAGAGACCAATATCTAATTCTAATTACTTTTTAACTCGTTTTGCTTAGTCTTAAGACAGTGATGCATAAATAGTCTCAAGGCAACATTCATTTAGATTTTTATATTGTCGGGCACATCTTGTCTGTCCCAATTCCTGACTTAAACTGACTTAAAAATCCTTTTGTTTCTTTCTTCGAAGGCATGACATCATCACATCCTAAATTTCGACACCTACCTTTCTTGCGCATTCCATCTAGGAAATTAACCTTTGCCCATCTCCCTCCCTCAATTTAATCATGCTAGTTGCATCTGGATCCATTCCTGTTTGCTACCAGGTTATCCTGACATGTACTCAATGTAACCCTCATCAAAATTCATACTAGTTAGCATAATCACTACTTACTGGCATAGGGTTCCAATATATAACAAACTGTTCTATCAACCAATGAAAGCTCAGACATGTCACTAGTATAGAAAAACTTTTGAACAGCAGAAATACCGATGACTGGAGCAAACTGGAGACATGGATCACAACTACAACTACTGACACTTGTGGAAAAGCATTTGAAGTGGGAGAAAAATACGAAACATGGTGGTGGAATTCGTCAATCAGCAAAACTATAAAGATGAAAGCCATAGCTTTCAAAACACGAAAGATAACAATTCTATCAACGAATGAAAACAAGTACAAATAATTGTGGCATAATGGTTGAGACATCATCCGCATTTGATGGAGTTTGAACAAGTTCCAAGTTTACAGATATGCCGCATGTGTATCTGTTGTACGGACAAATATCATTTCTTTGGCATCACGTATCATATGCATCCTTATCACTAAACATAAGAAACTTTACTGGGAAATCTGGTACGTAGATATGATGTCACATGGTGAAGCTGAAAGCCTCCAAAACAGCATCTACAAAGTTGCTTGAAGAAGGACAACTGATGTATCTGTACAACTGTCTGCCAAGTCTGATGATGAAACACTTCTAACAAAGCTGACTGAATCTGTAAATATTTTCAAACACTAGTTAATGGTAAGTTTAAGCATAAATATTCACCCACAGAGGTGATGGTGGATTCTATGGTGGAAGTATTGATAGCTGAGGTTAAAATGTCAAGAACAAAGCTCCAGATCTGTCAAGCATAACAACCAATTTGCTGTTACGTGATGGACAAATTGTCATATGATCAGTTTTGTCAGTTTTCAAAAAATAAATAAATAAATAAAATAAATAAAGGATGAAGATACTTTGCCAGAATAATGGACAAATAGCATCACTATCCGACTTTACAAGGAAGCTATAGAGGATTGAGACTCCTCAAGCATGGTTTGAATCGAAGTTCTATGAAAGAATACTTATAAACTGGATCCTCCTCAGTCGATTGCGCAGCTTTTGAGCATTACAGTTGAGAATGCTCTTTTTCTACTATTATAACACCATGAGAAGTTTCTCCAACATAAAAGTAATTATTTCAGAAAAAAAGTTCTGACAAGGTGCCATAAAATGTTATCCTTAGACACAAACTTGTTTCTGATGAACTAGTGAATGTAGTTTCTAGACTACCATAAACCGACAATTGCTGTGAGCTTTGTTTGTGTGATCTCCGAACCCCTAGAAATAATGATAGGAGTGTAAAGATTTTTTAAATCAATTATATTCTTATCAATGCAAATGGAAATCAGCACTTGGCATCAAATGCAGAACATGCAATAAGTGATGTCAGAAAAGGTGTTCCAACTTGCTAGTGCTGCATGCATCTGACGCATTTGCATCACGTATCAAAATCCAACTCTGATGTAAGCAGAAATCATTGTAAATGTTAAGAGTCAGTAAATTAACCTACCTTGGCAATACAACCGATTCCAATGGACAAACTGATAAGATAATTTTACAAAATGCAGGCACCCAATCATGTCTGAGCTGTACTCTTATATGGTCAATAGCAAAATGTCAAAACTGTAGAGGACTAGGACATATAAATCCTAATCCCGTTACAAAAGAAAATAATGAAACGAATGGAATGAAGGAAACAGAGACTCAATTGCTGGAATAGATAAACGTGTCATTTATTTATTGTTGAAAGAATGAATGTTTTAGATATAATACGTGTTCATGTCCGCGTGGGTGTAACCATCGTTTGTTGCGGGATTGGTAGTATAGAAGGAAAAAGGAAATGTGTGTTCATCTCACATTCGGGCCACTATTGTTTGTTCGCGCGTGGGAAGAGAAGTGAGTGAATGTAGTGGAAAATGGGAATGATAGTCCAGCGTGTAGACAAAAAAAAAAGATAGAGGGTTGACCTCAGTTAAACTGTGCGCCATGTTAGCCATCAGCTACGCGGTGGTGTTCTCTGGCACAAGTAGTAGATAGAGAGAGAAAGAATAAGAATGTCAATTCAGTTCATGGAGAGAGAAAGCATATAAAGTGTACGTACTGTCTGTTGGCTTTTTGTCCCACATAGTAGCAAGTGGTGTGAGGCACGCGTGTGCATGCCGAAAAGGCACGCTGTCGGTCTGTAGACCGCCCAGCTAGGAAGCTGGTCTGAAAAGGGGCTGGAAACAGCTTGTCTCTTGCTTTTATACTTGTTTCCGGTGATCTTTTGCACATGTGTGGATTTCCTTTGAAAGAGGAAGTGACGTTGTCTATGCGTGCGTGCATGTGCGTATGTTAGCATGTGTGTGTATGTACGCAAACGTGAATATGTGTACGTGGGCGCATATGTTTGTGTGCTCGTATGTATATGACAAGTAATATAGCTTGAAATGTGAACGTGTGTTTTTGCCAGTCTCGTTGTAACAACTTTCACAAAAAAAAAAAAAATTACATTACACAATGTCTAAACTAGTACGATCATATCACCCTACTGTTAGTTATCCAAAACACGCTGAAGCGTGCCCAAATCGATGTCAATAGTCCAAAGCCATTAAAAAAAAAAAAAAAAAAAAAAAAAAAAAAAATGAATAAAATTAAAAGAAATGGAAGAGATCAATTGCTAACAACTTGCTCATACTAGGTGACACAAGTGAAATGACAACAGACCGAAATTGGAACTCATTCACAAAACGTTTAGGATGGGATATAATGTCGAAAAATGAAAACAATAGTAACATCTGTTTGCACATGAGCGAAATGTGAAATATTGAATTTCAAGTAAAACCAATGATATATACTTACCTATCATATCACAGTAAAGCACATATCCAAAAATTACGAAAAATGATAAAGTAGAAAATTAATTATTAATGAAAACAGTTTTTGAACAAAATTCAAGTGTAAATAAAAAAAAATCTGAAGTCAGGGGAAGTAACTGCAGTCTCCTTTGTTACAATTAATGGGGAATATAACTGAATTTATAAACTCATGAATGAAGGTATGTGTTATTTGGCTTTCGGGACAAGATCAAGGTGTAGCATCTGTTCTTCAGATGCTGCACTTCAATTTCTTGTTCTCTGTCAGTGGAGGAGAAATCCTTTACGACTGAGACAATTTTTATTTTTGTTCCTTTTCTCCACGTTAAAAAACGACCCTGGTGTCTAACTCTGTCCCGTCCCGTGGGGAAGCATTGTAAATAGGAACATTTAACTAATTACAACATAAGTAAATAACATTGGTTTTTAATGAAAATTCATTTTTTCGACTTTTCATTTTCGCTCTGATAATGAATAAATACAAACATTTTTAAACTTAAGGTAAATAACTTCTATTATGTTTTTGTATTTTTGAGATGAAGATTGATTATTCATATTTAGATTCTTTGGACTACTATTCTCATCTTCCGTGTTATTTTCACAATGTTTCAGTCGATGTAATCTTCAACTTTCTTCAAATGTACCTTGTCAAACTCAGTAATTTGCACAGAATTTTGAACATGGCCCTTTATTCATATTTAAATTCTTTGGAATACTATTCTCATCTTCCGTGTTATTTTCACAATGTTTCAGTCGATGTAATCTTCAACTTTCTTCAAATGAACCTTGTCAAACTCAGTAATTTGCACAGAATTTTGAACATGGCCCTTTATTTATGTCGTTTCATCAGCCACGATTGGGTAGAAGTTTGAAATAATTTGCAATTGTATTTTTGAGTGTCGCAGGCGGCCTGCATTGAGAATTGAACTTTTAACCTCTAGGAGAGTGTAACTCGCACAAGGCCTTGTGGCATAGTGAATAAAGTACTTGGCAAAATTACACAGCTTGTAACGTTGTGAAAATAACACTCAGCCAAAAGAATCTAAATAATACAAACTTCTATAATGTTTGTGATTTAAAATGAGTTACCCCCCTTGCTGATTTTTATTTTTAGGCAAAATTTTTCATATTAGTAGTCATCTTCACCAGATTAAGCAAGTTAAAAAATTACTTGTTGTTACAAAATTTATTGTATTGCCAATAACATGGTATAACAAATAAACATTGACTAATCAAAAGCAAAGTTCGATTTGTCATCTTAAGTGCTATTTGGGTCTGACTTTGAAAATATAACTTTATATGTTATATGTACATTTAGCAAAACTATTTCGCTTAAAATAATTTACATGATTGAAATCGACTGATACGTGTACATTTTAGGACCAAGCTGAAATAGAATGAAATTTAGAAAACCGTTCTTAAGATAGGTAAGAGGAAGGGGGTGCTTTTTTTTTTTTTAAACTATTCTGTACTTTCACTTAACAATTTAATAAACAAAAAATACTGTAAAAATTGAATTTGGGTTGAAAATCTTTTGATAACTATTGTTTTTTTTTGTTTTGTTTTTTTTTCCACTAACTAATATCCGCGTTTAAATGTGACACAACAACAACAAAAATGTTTTTCAGTAATTGAAAATAAAAAAAGAATAAACACAGGTTACCAACGAGAATAAAAACAAAAAAATTAAATTACCGTCAACACCGACGTCTGCCAAAAATTTCAGATGTTCCTTATGATCGTCTTTAAGCAAGGCCAACATTTTACCTTTTTTTTTTTTTTTTTTTTTTTTTTTTTTTTTTTTTTGAAACGATAACAATAAAAGGAAACTATTTATGGAGCGGAGACTATATTTCTGCTAGGCTCCGTACACCGCCTACTTTACTTCAACTTGATGGGAGAGATGTCTGATGCCACTTCCGGAATTTTACCGGAAGTGACATTTAATGCTGTTGTTGACAAGCATGGACGTCGATCTCGAACACTGTGCATTTTACCACTAAGATACATTAAAAAAAAAACTATTGAAAAATGCTGAAACACGTAAGAACATGGTTTATTTTATTTCTGTGTATATGATCTGTTTTGTGTTTGATTTACAGTGTTAATGGTTGTTGTAAACCTCGTTGTCATTAAACAATCCCTTTGTTTTGCATTCTGTACCCCATTTCAAATTTACCCGCGGTAAATTCTGATTTGAGCTTTCTCTCGGCGAGTCTCCAAGCTTATATTTTCATCAAGTACGGACTTGTCCAAGCTTTGGAGAAAAAGAAAAAAACGCTAAGAACATAGACAACAATAGTTTTAACGTGTTTGAGCAAGGACACCCCCCAAAAAAGAAAGGGTAAAAGAAACGTGGAATAATCGTAGAATGTTAAAGGACGAGTTACCACGTTTGTTTTTGTTTTTTCCTTCGCAACAGTCAAGGAAGGATAACAAAAAATAGTCGAAACATCTGATCGTTCAGTCTGCGAAAACAAAATCGGATAAAATCTATTTTCCGTGATTTTTCGATTATTTTGAAACTTAATTCTTGAAGAAATGGCCAGTTTTACGGCTGGAAGCTTACCCGATTTAAGTGGTTCCTGGTCGAATCTTTCTTTTCGTTCGTGTCGTTCCCCAACCTGTTCGTCTACAAGAAATATCAGAGGTAGAAAGAGAAGTATAGAATTAATTATGCCGCATTTTATGTGAAACGAAATGGATGTTTAATTTTAAATGCACCTTTTCTTCTGTTTACCATAACAACATTGCTTTCTTTGCTGCGTTCAGTTCAATTGTCGATGTTGTCTCCTAGACAGTGTTTAACATTTTTTCTGGTCATTTATTTTTGTTACTAGAGATCGAAATTAGAAAAAAACCCAAAAAAACAAAACAAAAACAAACAAAAAAAACAACAACGAACAAACAAAACAAAACAACGACATGCTCACACAAGCACGAAACCTGTACAATACATGTTTTCTTTCTTTATTTTTTGTCATTTTGTATTTCTGAAAACAGATTTGACATATTTGATCGAATAAAACTTTATTCAATATAAACAATGTAAACTGAATACTTATGCAGAAATACGAACCGTGGTATTATTTTAGATAGGATTTTCGAGTTAAATTCATTTTTTTTTTTTACAGTATCTTCAGTTTTATAAAATTGTGAGGTGAAAGTACAGAATAGTTACAAACGCCCTCCCTTACCCACGTTAAGAACGGCTTTCTAAATGTTATTATTTCAGCACAGTCCGTATTTTGCATAAGTATCATAAACGGCTTAGGAAATTTGTTAGACTAACAGTAATAATTTATATTATTTTGATTAGTCGAACTACTTATCAGGGTTGTTATTATCAAAACATTTCGGCCGATGTAATCTTCGGTCTTCTTCAGGTACATATTTTCGATTTTGGAAATTTTTAGGTCTAACTCGGGAACCTGGACGGAAATTTTTAAAAGTATTATTAATATAATTTCAAAAAACAAACATTATTCTATTGTAATAAGTAGTAATACTTCATGTGGATACAAAATTAGGTTAAAAATGCCAAAACTTCATATTAGAATCGTTTATATGAACCTATGATCCAACGATTAAAACAATTAGTTAAAGAACAGTCTTATAGAGGTTGAAGGTTCAATCTTTATTATGGACGGTGGTAACTAAGAATAATATAAATGAACTCTTTTATTCAACAATTAAATACAAAGTTCAGTCCGAAATTATGTGCAGGTTTTTCAGTTTAAATATCAAATTTCCTGTTTGACTTGAAGGTCAATGGTTACATCAGTCGCAACATGAATATAACAATGGATTACCATGACAAATAACACCCGACTTGAGATCTGTTTGAATTCCTCAACTTAACATTCACAGACGACATAATTTAGAATAAATACATTGAGAACATTGCCAAGACTGCTGCAAAAAAAAAAAAAATGGGTGGGCTCTCTATACTATGCTAGAAAATTACTTGCACTTGACAGTATCCTATATATCTACAAAACCACAATTCACCCATGCATGAACTATTGTTGCTACATCTGGGCTGGTGCATCTATCACTAGCCTCTACCTCTTAGGCTCTCCAAAAAAAAAAAAAATCTCCAATCTAATTAAAAGCCAAGCTCCAACCTCTGTCCCATTGTTGCAATGTTGCATCCACTGTGCCTGTTTTACAAGTACTTTAATGCAATGTGCTCTGATGGACCTATTACATTTGATGTACATAATTTTGACTAACCCAACAATTAGCAAAATCCCACTCCTTCATTTTTAAAGTCTCTAGATGTCAAAAAGCTTTCTACTCTAATAGTTTCTTCTCCCAGACTACTAGTCTTTGGAATTCTCTCCCTGTTTCTTGCTTCCTTGACTGTACTAAAATGCAGAAGTTTAAATGTAATGTAAACAGACATCTCGCTGCTCAACTCCTCACATAATCTCCTTTAGACATGATCTCACTTCTGAGTTCTACCACAATGAAATTGAACAGCTGGAGTCATATTGGCAGAAAGTGCTGGATACCAATGATGAAGACTAAATATAAGTTACACATACTGTGAAGCATTTTCTTTTTTTGTTTTCTTTAAAAAATAGACAGAACATTTTTGGTTACTTTGCATATATAAAGTTAAATATATATATGATGAGAATAATGGAAATAGTATTCTAACAAAATAGAGAACTAAAAACCGAGTTATGTGTATATCAGCATTTCGTCTTTCTTTCGAAGTTTCGAAATAAAGACAAAACGTTGATGAACACATAACTTGGTTTGTTCCTTTTTGTCTCTCTCTCTCTCTCTCTCTCTCTCTTAAAGGAGATATATTTAGTAAAAAAACAGATCGTCTGATGAGATCGGCAAGATAATTTATTGTTCTGTCTTAAAACAACTTCTAATGATTTAAGCAAAAATCCCCAAGGTTGAAATAATAAAAACACACACACACACACACACACATATGACAATTAAGTTACACAGAATTTTTACATTTCATCCTTGTGAGGATTCATCAAGTTGTTGCAATATGTATATAAAACGCAGAAAATTCTGTGTAGCTTAATTACCATATATATTTTCAAAACTTATTACCTAGTTTTTTTTTTTTATCGAGCACTGTTGAAGATAAATACTGAAAATAGCTACATAAAATTTTATACACACACATATATCTTATGCATAAGATCCACTCCTAAACTAATGAACAGATCATTATGAATTATGGCAACATGGTGAGTAACATGGGGGCATTATTTATTTTATAAATTTCATCATTTAGCCCCCCCCCTAAAAAAAAAAACAAGAAAAAAACTTAAAATAAGTGAGATACAAAAAAAAAAATTGCTGTAAAGCAAACTTTGAATTATATCATGTAATCAAATTTTAATGTGTGTACGAGATAAATTCCTAAATTATTATGGGCTATGTGTTCTTGGCAACAGAGTAACGGTGCCACATTTTTATTTATTTCTTTTGTAAACGTTATCATTATGGTGTTGTGTGAAACCTGATATTAAAAGGATAAAAAATAATTTGCTAAAAAATTGTTTTAAATTCATCGTTATTTGTTTTATTTTTTATTCATTTTAACTATAATGTGTTTTAAAAATTTTCAACTACCGTGGAATTTCCACGGGTTCTACTAGTATATTATTATTATATTATGCAAGTAGATTGAAGATAGCAAGGGCAAACTTTCATGAGCTGTTGCCTCTAATAATATCCCCAGTAAGCTGTCTCAGATGTCTTATGTTTATGACAGCAAATGCTGGTCACTCACCGAGTTCTTTCTTGTTTGACTGCAGCGCAATGGCAGATCTATTATCAGATGGAACTGCAGAGTAAAATCTGACCAGATGCAACGTATTACGCTGGAGGATTTGCTGAAAGCTCTACATTTGCCCAGATGGATGTTGTCCTAAAGATGATCCGGTTACATTGGTATGGTCATGTGAAGTGCTCATCCTCCTGGATAAACCATTGCAGCAGCATGGATATTTTGAATCATAGAAGGTTGAAAAACATGGAAGCAAGTGATGGGATAAGATCATACAAGATGAAATTTAGAAACGGTTGAGTTGCTGAATTGTGAGGAATGGAGAATCAGCTTGTAAAAAAAAAAAAAAAAAGTCTGATTTCTAAACAAGGGAAAAGTGACGTTAAGTGAATAGTGTTTTGGTAGTTAAAAACCCACACACTTGCAGGGTATTAAAGTAAACATTTCTTTTTAACTACCTGTATATTTTCTTTTTTCAACCCTGTATAAGAGGGAGAGGCTAGCGGTTGGTGCACTATCACAGATGCGATATGGACAAATGAGGTTTTATAGGGATAAAGTTTTCTGAGTTGATAGGAGCTCACTTTCTTTGCAGCAACCTTGCAATGTCTTTTATTTAGAATTTAAAAGGAATGTATGATGTCATTTTGTTTTTCTCAGCCAAATATCTTGAGCAGTTGCAGAGTTTTATGACAGAGATTGATGCGTCCTATTGTAGCTCTGTGGGAGATATGGAAAACCACGCATCTAATTTGTGGAATGACCTTCAACAGGAAAATAAGTAAGTACACGATTGTCAAAAAATAATATATGCTTAATAGTTATTTTGCATTATTTTTTCCTATTATTTGCATTCTTTGGATTCTTGTTCTCATCTTGCAAGGACCCATAGCACAGTGGATAAAATACTTGGAGGTTGAAGGTTCAATCCTCAGTGCAGACAACACTCAAAATGCAATTGCGAATTACTTAGGACTTCTACCTAATCATGACTGATGAAACAAGAACATGCTACCCTTGTGGATTAAGGGTTCCATTTGAAATTCCATGAAGATTCTCGAGTTTGACAGAAAGATTCCCGAGTTTGACAAGATACACCTGAAGAAGGTTGGAAGTTACATCAACTAAAATGTTGTGAAAATAATGCAAGATGAGAATAGTAGTCCAAAGGATTTAAATAATATGAATAATCAATCCTCATCTCAAAAATTTAGAAGCGTAGTATTATTTGTTATCTAAAATTAATTTAGAATGTATTTTTTTTTTTTTAATTTTTAAAAAATGATTTAAAATCTATATAACAATAAGGCAAGCATAGTGTGACATGCATTATACAATGCTCCGAGTCAAGAAGCTGAGGAGAATAATAATCTAAATAATCCTTATTATTAGCAATAATTTGATGACAAGAATAATTTATGTATTTTCTTCTTTTTTTAGTTTAGTCAAAATAGACAATAGAGTTAATTTATTTTACTTGCTCGTTCTTCCGTTTGCAGACTTCCATTGGGTGGTCCATTGATGACTTCTTGTGAACAAGAGTTGCAAGAATTGGTGCGACAAATTGACGTCATGGTGAAGAGTCGGGAGAGTCAACTCCGGCAGCATACGAGGAGGATCCAGAAACAGATGGAAGCAAAGACGAAAGAATGTTTGCAGCAAAAGATGACGATTGATGAAAATTTAAAAAAGGTTATTATGAGAAAAAAAATTTACGTTCTTTTGTCATGGACACACATAAACAAAAATGAGTATTTTCCTTTGGTTTAGCCAGAAAAATGCACCACATTAATATTTAACTTTTTTCGTTCAAAACTTTCCGTTCAGCAGTTTAAAGGCTTCAAAATTACTTTCAAATTTTGAAACGATATGATTAATAAACGAGTGTACACCTTACGCTTTTATTAAGAAAATCATTTTTAAATAAATTTAAACGATTAATGGTAATTCATAGGCATTACAAGGCTGATCTCCCAAGTTTGAATTATTGTGAAGTTATCTTCCCTCCTTTTTTTCAGGATGATGAGTGAGACACTTGTTTTTTGTTTACTCATAAAATTTGATTAATTGTTTAAAAATGATTTTCTTTATAAAAATAAAACTACTTGACCAATTTATGATTTTTGGAATATGATATTTTTGTTCTGTCATAGAATGTACATCATACAGATGTTTTAATTCTTGTTATTTTAATATAGGGGAATTCTGGATAAGAGCCCAAATTATGATCTGAAATATAACAAAAAGAAAAAAAAAATGAAACATGTCCTGTGACTAGATGTCTAATATTAGATCTATAATTAACTTGGAAAAATATACAAAAGCATAAACTAATTGCTTGCTGATCTATTATGTCTAGGAAGAATGGTAGAAGGATGCAGAAAAAGAAGTAAACTACTGAAAATATTGCACGATAACATATATCCTTGGACTTGCAAATCAATCACTTGGCTAAATAAAACAGCGAGAGAGAAGAAGTCTTTGAGACAAATATAGGATAGACTGTATTTTGCAGTATCCGAAGAAAATGTTTGATATCTTTCCACCAAAATTCAGAGTCAAAATTTGTTAGAGAAAAAAACTGACTGTATTAGGAAATTAAAACGTCATTGCAACAAAATCTGATTGGTGAGAAGATTAAGAAAAAAGATTAAAAAGAAGAAACCAGAATCATTTATTTGTAGACTAATACTTCAAAATCTTACTTTCACTCAGAAGGACAAGGAGGATAAAAAAAAAACGATATCTGACCAATAATCATTGTTTTCAACAGTGTTAAAGGGAGATATTTTTTCTTATTTAGAATTTTATGTAAAAATTAAAAAAAAAAAAAAAGCAAGCAATGGTTAAGTGATTAATGCCATGGATTGAAAAGCTGAGTTTGCCAAGTTAGAATCCTATTCATTCCACAAAAATTTTCATTAAAGCCACACCAGACTGTCTAATCTCTTCAAGAGGAGGCAAATAAAATATAAAAAGTAATCGAAAACAACATGAGTTTTCCCCCCTTGCTATTTTTTTTTTTTTTTTTTTTTTTTTTTTTTTTTTTAAGATTATTTAAAGTGTTTTATATTACCAGTTGCCTGAGTTGGACTAAGTAATTTAGAAAGTAGATTATTATATCATTAATAACATGCTACAACAATAACAAATGAAAATTGACTAATCAGAAGTAAATGCTTTAAGATTTGGAAATTTATGTTGGAATAAAGTAAATTTTGTAAATTTTAAGAGAAGTTTTTAATTTGATAAATTTTGTATAAAATAATTTAGCTTTATAAATTGCTTTATTTCTGTGCTGAACATTTTGAGCTTTAAACCTAATGTTGTATTTCTGCTGTTTTTAAAAGAATGTTGACACACTGATATATAAAAATATAACATTTTATCTTTATTCTATGTGACGGTTATGGATGGTGAGTTGTTAGGAGGGAGATGCATGCATGGGAATTTGACGGGTTGATTCTTCTCAGTTCGAAATCGTCAACCATTACTGATATCTTTTTCAGTTATTATTATATAATAATAGTGACAATCTGACTCCAACCCCCATTGAAACGGCATTATCACTATAGCAACACTCAAAGGGCATTTTATTCGGCTATTGTAGTTTTACTGAATTGACCTGACTTGATTACACCTGTATAACTTTTTGCTCAAAATGACCATACCTTTAACTCTTCTTCTTTTTGACAATTGATCAAGTTTGTTGTTTCTTATCATATCAGGTTCATAATTTTTATCTAAATAACCTTTTCATAATTGTTTTTATGTCATTATTTTGCATTTATCACCAGGTATACACTTTTGTCAAAATGATTTCTCAAATGACATTTTAGTACATTTGATATTTATTTTGTTGTTACTTGCATACTTGCATTTGGTCAGGTGCATGTTTTCTTTTTCTCTTAATTCATTTAACATTGTTTTTGTCCAGGGTTCAGATGTCTTTTGATATTTTGCAAGCAGTTCTCAGGGTTTAGTGGATCAACTATCTCCAAATTCCACTCTGTACAGTCTTGTCCAATCATATGCTTACAAATTATTTGTGCTGGTTCATACATCCTTTTGCAACAGTTTATTTAAGAGGATGAATGCTCCACATGATCGTACAAGTATAACCAATTTGTCCCTCCATGTTGAATAAATGTAATATTTATAAGAAATCCATCAACGTAATGTTTGGTTTGGTTTGGATTTCATATTGGAGATCCTTCTTGTCATCTTTGCAAATGATGTAAACATTATAACATGATTTCTAACATACAAACTTTGCCTGATTTGCATTATTTAGATTCTTTGGACGACTGTTCTCATCTTGAGTGTTATTTTATAACATTTTAATCAATGTAAACTTTGCCTTTCTTGAGGTGTATTTTGTCTGGGAATCTGCACGGAATTTCAAACAAAATCCTTTATTTAATCCTTGGGGCAGCATGCTCTTGTTCAGTCTGCAATGACCGGGTAGTAATTTGCAATTGTATTCTGAATATCGCCCACACTGAAAATTGAACCATCAACCTCCAGAAGAGTATCACTTACAAATAAAATTTACCTAGTATTTTATCGATCATGCCGAATTCAACAGAAAGATTCCCAAGTTTGACCAGATATATCTGAAGAAGGCCAGAGGTTACATTGGCTGAAATGTTTGGAAAATAACACTCAGGATGAGAACAGTAGTCCAAATAATACAAATTATTAATCCTCATGTCAAAAATTCAGAAACAAATTTTGGATGTATTTTTTTATGTGGAAATACATGATTCTTTTTGCAGATTAACTTTTCATGAAAAAAAGAAAATTATTTATTAATTTAGTCAAATTTTAATAGATTATTACTTTTCCTAACATTTTCTGATTCTCTGATTTTAAAAGCTTCCTGTTCCAGTAACTTCTTTCCAAGAACTGCTGACTGTTTTCCTCTTACCTTTTCAAGACTAAAGTCAGTAGGCATCTCTTGTCTTTTTGATAATCATTTGTCTTTCTTATTAGCTCTTTACATCAAGTGGATTCATGCCTTGTCTGAAGCTTATTTCCATAAAAAAAATTTTTAAATGAAACCATTTACAGTGCTTATTTGTAAATTTCTTTTGCTATTGTAGTAGTATCCACCTAATGTCCTGAAACAATCTGATAGAACAGTTTTTTATGTACAGAACATTAAGTGATGCCGGAAGTATACTAGAAATGATAAAAAAGTGGAATTTAACTTTGAAAATCGAAAATGTCAATTATAAACAAATAAGATGCAAATATTTTTTATTAAATTATTTAAAAATCATAACAAGCTTCAAAGAAACTTTTTTCCATTTTCACTTTGCTTAAAGTTTTGAATTAAAAAAAAAATACAAAACTATTTCATCACACTGTTCTTTGGTATGAGGTAGACACTACTACAATAACAAAAGGAGTTTACTAATTATTAAAAAAGGTAATATTTTTACTAATATTTAAAATGAGGTAGTACTTTTACTAATATTAAAAAAACTTTTGTCTCTGATGGATATTTTATCAAAATAATTTTAAGCCAAGGTTGTAAAAACATGCTTTAATAAAAAAAATATTTGAATATTATTCACTATTATAATGGCATTTTGCCCAAATTTTGATTTTGTATGTGTGTGTACATGTAACTTTTGATACCAGTTTTATTTTGTAAACTTCTGGCACCAGCGTTATATTTTGTGTGTTATAAGGTATTGTATTTCAATACCTGATAATGATGGTCACAATAAGAAGAATAGCATATGGTAGCAAGAAAGGCAGACAAAATATCAATCTAAATATTTATTGAAGAAATGTAATGAATGAGAAATCCTCTTGTTGATAAGAATGTTCCGAAAGAAAGAAATTGAAAAGTCCTGGACATCAAGGTTAGTTAGAATTAATTTAATTAGAATTGTCACTTGTTGATAAAAAATTTCCAAGAAGAGAAAATAATAAAGTCTTGTTATCAAGATGTATTGTTGTCAGTGTGGAGCGAACGGCTTCTACTGCTATGAGAAAGAAAGGGAAAAGACATTCGTGCTGACTGCTACTGTTGTCAGGAAAAAGGGAGAGAGATATCCATGCAAGATATTTGGACAATCTCTACCACCAACTGCTGGAGACCGCCGATGGCACAAACCTTTATGTATCACACACGTGGATGTAGTTGAGAGCTGAAGTCTATGCTGCAATCGGAGGAGACATCTTGTCATTGTTTTAATGTCTCGATCATCCTTGGTGTTAGGCGGTGCTTGTTCTCCTGGAGTCCGCATTTGTTTATTTCCATTTTAACTTGATGTGACTGTAAATGAAGTTTAGTTTAAGTTTGTCACTTGTAGATCTTTTATAGATACCTCATCACATATTTCCGTATCTGATCTGTCAAATTTTTTCTGACCTTTCTCTTCTTGTAGATATTTCCTTGGGCAATGTGTTTTGGCCGATAATTCTTTGTTATAATGAACCGTATATTGTAATAGAATGATGGGTACAAAAAGCATAGTTTCTAACAACTTAATGTGTCGTTAGCAGTCAATTGAATATCGAAGTAAAACACAGGTTGGCACCATTTTCACATTTGTGTTGCTGTTGTGATATCGGTGGCTGCTCCTGGTGTTTGGATGTCTCCGCTCCTGCTGAAGCAATTGTTTTGTTTACATGTTATTATAGACTCTATGGAGATCTTGTATTTCATAATATAACATATATATAATGTTTATTTATACAAACGTGCTTATACTGTACAATAATATAAATAACCCTACTTTATGTTCTATTGACCTTTTTTGTTTCTGTTAGATTATGACCTTGCATGGCCAGTTGGACGATGCAGTTAAAGAGAAGCAAGATGTGGTGCTCAAGTATGAAACTCAACTCTCAGGACTCAAAACAGAGGTAAGAAGATAATGACCTTTTTTTACAAAGGAGTCACCACCTATTAAGGCCAGAGGCCACTCGAGGATAAGGGTTAATAAGTGTACAGTGGTCAATGGGACAATGTAGTAGTGATTGTTAATAGTGAAAATTTGGTAAATTGGATTACTTAAGGGGAATGGCTCATTTTTGAGTCACTTATTCCTGATATTTATTAATGACCTTCTTGATAAAATTGTGTCCAAGATAGGTATTTGCTGATGATACCACGCTCTATAATAGACATGAGTGGGGAAAAAACAAATATAAGCATGTTCAAGGCAATGACAGGGCAGAAACGCTAGATAGTAACCATCAGTCAGTAGTGGAATGGAGCTGTAAGTGGATGTTAACATTTAATGCTACTAAGACTAAGCTCCTTTCCTTTAACAACTATGGTAATATGGCTGTTACACTTGAACCATGTTCATTACAGTTCAAACCTCTCTTGGATCACCACGCTGTCCGACTCCGGAAATGGAAAAAACAAAAATAAAAAATCTGACTCTGCTTTTTTTTCTATGCTTTTTAGCAAAAGGCATTTATTACCATTACTTTCCAAACGATGCTTCTTGATTTTTCTAACTGTTCATTTTGTCTATCATGAGATTAACAAAACCCTGCCATCTCAACACCAGCTTAAAAGTCTTGCTGCCACTGCAGGACCACATATTCATATCACCTGGCATACGTTTTTCTTTTTTTTCTCTGACCACAAGCTGGTCACAGCAGCCATCCTCAACCACTGATTGTCATGACAAATAACACCCTACCTGAGAGTCCATCTTTCGAACTACTTGTTTTAACACACACAGATAACATGAATTTTAGCAAATACGTTGAGGCCTTTGCAAACAAGGTGGGATTTGTAATGTTATAGAAGGCATTCTCATTTCGTTCTTCCTCTTGTCTGTCGACTCCGAAGTGCCAAACAAATAAAAGAAATACTTTGAACTCATTTTTCTGTATCACTTCTGAAGCCGTGGTCATTTCACGCTAAAAGAAGAAAAAAATAACATGTAAATGCCTAATTATTTTGCTTTATACAAAACATTCACAACAAACACTCGTCTAGCTACAACCACTGTTAACAATTTTTCCTACTCTGTATCTGTGCCTGTGGAACTCTATACTGCGAGGCTGCTTTTCAGCTGACTACAACATGGTCATTTTCTTGTGGAGCTGCCTGCTTAAATAATTAAATTCCACCCAAATTCTATCACTACCAATCATTATGCTGATGTCTCACTGACCACCTTATACTCATCAACCCTTATCCTCGAATGACCTCCAGGTCTTGATAAGTAGTGACTCCCTTGTAGGAAAACAATTCTGTATTATAAAAAGAGAATTCTCTTCTCACAATCAGAGCAAAAATTTGATGTGGCAACATTGAACCATCGAACCATTAAACGATTGAACCATGTCATGTATTCAAAGAGAGAAAGATGATAGACATCCTGATGCTTGTACAGATTGGTAATCTTTTAAACCAATACATTTCAGGTGAAAACATTATTACGTACTTACATGTCATGTCGAAACTAGTATCTATTCCAAAAATTATGTTAAAATAATTACAAGTAAAAATAAAAATGCACAAGCACCGATGTCTCATATACAAACATTCTTTACGTGTTGTGACAAGTCATGTCAACTTTAATGTTTAAAAATCTAAACTTCTCGGCCTTCGGAGACAAGATCACAGTGTAGTATCTGTTCTTCAGATGCTGCACTTAAGATAGTTTGTACCAGTCAATGGAGGGGAAACCCTCTATACTGGGACAATTATTATTTTTGGTAACCAGAGTGACCCCTTTTTGCCTACTTTTAGGGGAGCTGGTTTTTACCTCACATTAAAAACGGCCTTGTGCCTAATTTGCTCAGTGGGGGAGCAAATAAATACCATCTGTTCTTCAGATGCTGCACTTCAATTTCTTGTTCTCTGTCAGTGGAGGAGAAATCCTTCACGACTGAGACAAGTTTTATTTTTGTTCCTTTTCTCCACGTTAAAAAACGACCCTGGTGTCTAACTCTGTCCCGTGGGGAGGCATTGTAAATAGGAACATAATAATAATTTGTAAATATTGATGGATTCAACATTCAAATCTCTGTATTTCCACTTACACCAGCTCTGATTTAAACACAATTTGGGGAAAATTCAGAGAACTTCTTGATGCTAACATCCCAAGCAATCCCAATTATTACCAGGGGTAAGGTCTATGATAAGCATAATGTTGTATGACAGTGTTAGATCTTCACCCTGATCTCCTTTGGCTGACTCCAAAGAAATGACATGACAATGGTTAGGTGAATATGCAACGTAAAGCCAGACCAGATCCAAAACATTACGTCAGACATTTTACTCGATAAATTAGTTATTCGAAAACTTGTTTTTCTAATAAGGACAAACGATCTTTGCTGGTTTAGACATGTTGAAAGAAACAATAGGTATATCAGTGTGACAGACAGAGGTTGGTGTACTCCTCTGAAAACACTCAAGGGAGCGAGCTGGAACTAAATGCTGCCCTGATGCAGAAGTGGCAATAGTGATGGCAGTGCAGAGTGATAGACTGGAGTGAGAGACTAAGGAATTAAGAGATTGATAAGCTGTGTGGGTTTATTAGAATTGTAAGGACGTTGTTACTAAATCAACAAAAAGGAATCTTAACTTAAGAATGGAATGGTGAACAAGTTAAGAGTTTGATAAGTAAAAATAAATACAGATGCTATAAATCTAAAAATAGCACACAATAATAGAAACAATGTTAATGTGTGTGACATGATATATATAAATTGTCATGAGTTGTGGCGATTGAAGGTTGTCAATAATTTGGTGATGCATGTGTGTAGTCTCAAGGGTTGAAATGTCATTAGCTGACTGATTCGTTATATAAATACAGCAATTTTTGCCAATAGTCTTTTTTTTTCTTTTTTTGGTGAGCCGTAAGAGGGGTCAGCGAGCGGAATGGCGAGCCACGGTGGCAAGAGGTGACTCATGTTGAGAGTTGCACATCGAAGTTATCAGCCGTAAATGTTCCCCAAGTGTTATACATTTTACTGTATACACACAAGAAAATCTTTTGTCGGGTTTTGGCAAACACATTGTTTTGCTTCTTTCTTTGATAATATGTTAAATAACCCCATTCTCCTATAATCTGTTTCATACCAAGATTTGTACATAAACAAATTGAGATTCACTCATTGTTGTTCGACTTTTGAAAAGTGCTGTTTCTTGTTATCGTCATCTTCTAAACCTTAATTCTATCACTAATGCCCAGAGCCAAGCCCAGCTCCCAGTTAATTGCAACAGATGGATATCAAACCTGCTTTCCGGATAAAAAAAACAACATGGCAAAGAGCAGATTCAATCCAACTGACTGATCGAACATACTGCAGACACTCGGAGCATACGACCAGCCACCCCTGAGTTTGTTTTAACTTGAGTGGGCACCTTGACCTGAGAGAAGGACGACGAGGGTTAAGGGGCGCAAGGTACAGAGTGATAGATTAAATCGGTACCTGCAGAGACGTAAGACTGGACAGCAAAAAGAAAGTTGTACGTCTTAATAAGACATGGAAAGAAACGAACAGACAAGACTGTAAATAGTGCTAAATGAATACAGGCAGTCCCCACAATCATGATCACTAGAGGCATAACGACAGCCAAACAATATCAAACTTTTTGTCAAAGGGAACATAGACAATAAACCTGTTGTAGGAGAGATAATGGTACTTGTACAGTTTAGTCTAGACATTAAAAAATGAAAATATCGAAAAAAGGTTATATTACACGTATCCGTTATGGAACAAAGTTCTCCGAAAAAAATTTTTACTTAATTTCATCAAGTATTTTTTTTTTTTTTTTTACAGCGAAAAAGCAATTTGTTATGATACCGAGCAAAAGGTTCGATTTTTAGGAAGAAAAGCTAGAATTAAAGATGGGGAGGGAGTATTGGCGCTTTACATGGAGTTATCTCCCCGTGGCGTGTTCAGCAAATTTCACAATGGCTGACTTCAACATGCTCTCATAAGAACGTGTTTTTCCGCTGTAAAAAAAAACTACTCGATCAGATTAAATTAATTTTTTTTTTTCGGATATCTTCAGTCCAAAACAGATACGTACAATATAACCTTTTTTCAATATTTTGATTTTTAATGTCTTGACTAAACTGTACAAGTACCGAGATAATTATGTATGAATGGATGTGAATTCTAAATTTTTTGACGAAATTCCGTTTTTCTTTGTTTTTATTTTTGATTAAAAAAAGCAGATTTCCACTTAAATCATTAGTCTACCATGGATGTGAGTTTTCTGCTTTTTAGTCACAATCTTTTTTTTTTTTTTTTTTTTTTTTTGTAAGAAAAAGCTGCCAAATTATTTTTCGTCACTATTTGACTGTATTTTATCTCTCTTTCTCTCTGTTCCTGTTTTTTCTTTATTGGTCCAGTCTTTCCTTGCCTTCCTTTTCTCTATTATTAAAGTTCTCTCTAAAAACAGAAAATGTTAATTTTGCTAAAAAAAGCTTTGATTTCAAGTAATTCATGTGGAATTACATGACTTGTTTCCTCATGACTTTCTGTCTCTTTCCCTTCACATTCACACTCTTTGTCTTTTCTTGTTGACCAAGATTGATATTTCAGTAAGCAAACATTTTTCAAATTATTTTCAATATGTTTTTGCTTACTTATCACTAACATATGCAAGTCGTTTTTAGATGTGCCTTCTTTCCACATACGCATGTTCACACACAAAAGGGGGGTGCGAGGACAGGTTGCGAAATTCATTTTGATTTAAACCTTTTTTCAGCGTTATCCGTGATTTGCTAATTTGTATGTTTGCTTTTTTTGGTGATAATCAGGCTTCCAGATTAAGGAACGAACATGAACGACTGCACAAGAAATATCAGCGCAAAATGCGGGACGTGGAGAAACGGGGAAAAACAACATCTGAACAAGATTTAGAAAAAGACAATGAAATCAAACGAATAACCAATCGTCTTATGGTAAGATTTTAAACTCCTATAGAATGGACCAATCGGCTTTTAAACTTGCTGTACTGATACATGATTGGGTATCACAAACCAGCCTAGAGTTTAGTGCGTGAAAATGAGTAACTATGGTGAAATTCCCTTCAACTTCAACTTGTAATGACTCGTTCATTTTTAGGGTTATTTTGATAATATTTAGATGTCAACAAAATTTAATCTTTTTTAGTTCTTATCCAAAATTCAACCTAATTTAAAAAACAAAAATGTAGAAAAATCTTTATGATGTACTTATTCATTATAGAATGAAAATATCATATTCCAAAATTTATGTAAATTGATCAAGTAGTAGTTTTTTAGTGATTAATATTTTGCAGCCATTACAAGGCCGATTAAAACAAATAAAATTGTTTGGTAGTCGAATTGAGCTGTCTCCCTTCGATTTCTAAACCATGGCAGATCCGTCTTGCTTCCTCATAGAATTTGATTTCCTTGGTTAATATAACAAAACTACTTGACCAATTTATGTGATTTTTGGAATATGACATTTCTGTTCCATGACATCTACATATCAAATATCTTTCTGTATTTTTTTAATTAAGTTGAATTCTGGACAAAGACCCGTCTTTTTCTTTATAAATTTACAATTCTTTCTCTTGTGTCATTAATATTTTTTTTCTTCCAGATTACTTCAAGTTAGATAACTATTTTCCATAATGGAGGATTTATTTTTTAATTTTGATGTTTTGGTTCTTCGTTATTGTAGCGAACTTCGAAAAATGAAAGATTGAATTTCAAGTGAAACCAATAGTATCTACTGAATTGTCATGTCGCAATAATTAAAATATCCAAAAATTACAAAAAATGATAAGGTAGAAAATGAATTATTAATGGAAACAGTTTTCGAAGACAATTAGTGAAAATTAAGTTTGATTGGCCAAAGATTTTAAGTTTTCAGAAAATATTTACCCCCTTTTTTTTTTACAATTTGAACTCACCGTTTTTTTTTTCTTTGCAAAACTCAATTTTCACTAATTGTCTCTGAAAACTATTTTATTAATAATTAACTTTATACCTTTCTTTGTAATTTTTGGATATTTTCATTACTGCAACATGACGATTCAGTAGATACCATTGGTTTCACTTGAAATTCAGTATTTCAATTTTCGAATTTTGCTAGAATAACAAAGAACCAATGTTTTTCAAGTTGACATTCATAATATTGTGTGCCTCTTAATCTATTTTTTTCCACACGATCATACCAAGAAAATAAATTAAATGACAAATATCCATGTATTTCTGTTTTCATTATTTTCATATAAACTTGCGTTATTTCAATATCCAGGAAACTGAGCAGCAAAATCAAAATTACGAGTTGAAAAACCAGGAATTGCTCAGCCAAATGGAAAATCTTGATAGAAAATGCAAAGAACTAAGTGGGAAATATCAGGTATTTCCAAAATGAAAGATTTATTTTGTTTTTATTATTGATTGTCAATCAAAAAAAATATATAAACTGAAAAGTCATCTGCATGTCTAGCATTTTTTTTTTTTTTTTTTTTTTTTTTTAAAGGTGATTAACCTTTACATAATCACATTAATACATTTTGTTGCAATATTTTTTTTGATATAAAGAGAAGGGTATGATCACCGAAAATTGGAAGGTTCTATTTATAGGCACTGGCGGTAGGAACTAATGAATCAAATGGAATCATGTTCTGCTAGCAACCAGTCAGAAATCGGAGTTGCTCCATAAAAATATTGAATCGCTAGCATTCCAGCACGTAATCTTTTTGTGTCAACATGAGAAAGATCTTTTGCTCTTTGCCTGCAAAATCATAAAGTCCAGGACTTGTACAGAGCAGCTACCCACTGAAAATTCATCTTCAGGGCTTGTATAGAATAACTACCCATCGGAAACTGTTCTGAAATTAAACATTCAAGATACTTGTTCTTGGAAGATCACTGAAGTTAAGTAACGTTGAGCCTGGTCAATACTAAAGAGGTGACTATTTGAGAATATCAAGCAAAGCCTCCATGCAAAAAAATAAATTCTTGAAAATGCATTTAGCAAGTGTTTCATTTTAACCTTTGGTGCTTGTTTACATTGGTGATCTTTTAAATCAACACATTTCAGGTGAAAACATTATGTACTTGCATGCCGTATCAAAATTAGTATAAATTCCAAAAATTATGAAAAATGCTCTAGTAGAAAAATAATCTATATAAATAAAATGGTAGGTGTGTGTGTGCATAAAAATATTTAACTGATAAACTCTTAAACTTCTGGTCACATAACACTGAAATTGACAAGAAATAATGATTGTGCACCAAGGATGGTTAAAAATATTAAAATCTTTGTTTGGATGGATGAATAATTCTTACAGAAATATGTCGGCAAGTTGAAATGCAAAATGTTCATTTCAACTTGCCAACATATTTCTATTACTTTTGTGCATGTGCAGATTCATTCATAGCTTGAAGTGGTTTGATTTTAAATCTTTCTTATCTGTCTGTTGATAGTTCAAATAGTAGGAAATACGGCTGAAATGCTAAATGTTCTGGTTTCAATTCTAGCTGATGGCACCCAAGCAATTTTTTTTTTTTTTTTTTTTTTTTGACTGATCTTTTGAAATCAGTACTATATATTAGGTGCAATATAATATTCAATAGAGAATTTGCTTTGTAATAATAAATATGAAATCTGCATGAATTAAAATATATTTAAGCATATTTTATGATTAGGCAAGGCCAGGCAGCTCTGTTAGTTACAAATAAAAATAGAATTTATTGAATTATCAAGTTTTATTGTATGTTTTTAATGTGGAAGACCTCTGTGGGCAATTCAGTATGACAAATTAACTTATGTCTCTTGACTTTAATTAATGGTCTACCATTTTTAAACAGAATGTAATTGTGGCTGATTTTATTTTCTAGCACATCTACTTGTTCATTTTTCAAAATTTATACTAATTTTGACATGACGCATATGGAATAATGTTTTCATTTGAAATATAATGGTTTAAGGTCACCAATATAAACAAGCATCTAATTTTTTAATCTATACATTGCGTTTAAACAATTGAACCACTTAGTAGAAATTCTGGACTAAATCATTTGGTGAAACTCTGCAGAAACAGTATTTTCTTTTCTTTTTTTTTTGTCTTATTCACTGTTAATATTATAGAGTTAGAAGTTTGATTAAATCTAATGTTTCACATAAACTATCTTTTATTTTTTACACTCATACTAAAATGTTGTAGGAATGAATAAAACAAGTGATTATTTCATTGAAATCTGATTGATTTGAATTGATATTTAACAATCATAGGAAGACAAAATCCTACGCCTATGAAAAGCTTTAAACTTAGTGGTCAGAAATAAAGTAAATAAGTTGATCATGTCATTTTTTTTTTTCAAATGTAAAGTTAATAATACTTGAATAAGGAGTACTCTGTTGATGAAATATGAGGAGAATATGGGGGATGCTACAAAATTTCAGATTTCAATTCTTAAACCTTAGTCACAAACCCGAGTGGAATGTGCTGAAGATATTTCCCAGTTCTTCGAAAATGTTTATGTGGGATCTATTTTTCCAGTTTCTTTAATCAGTGTTGAAACATCAAAGTTTTGAGCAAATTCTTAAATGATTTTCATCCACTGTTCCAACAATTTATCATCACCAAAAATAGGCTTTCCCTTTTACTTTTAAAAAATGTTTTTAAAGTTCATCTTTGTCTTCTGCTTGTCATGCCATTTTTCATCTTATACTAAATTGTTGTGTCCAGTGATAATTTCTTTTTTTTTTCTTTCTTTGTCTGGATTCAACAGCAATTAGAGAGTAAGGAACACAAATTCAACTCAGAAAAAAACATGTTGGAAGATCAGTTAAACTCCGCCATGGGAACAATTTCAGCTAAAGTAAGCAATTCTTTATAAATCTATAATCATTACTTTGCCTTACTCCCTATTTTTTTTTAAACTTGAAAATCATGAAATTTTTTCATTTTTGAGATAAGGATTATTTGTACTATTTGGATTCCTCGAACTACTTTTCTCATCTTGAGTTTTATTTTTCACAATGTTTCGATCAATGTAACCTTTGACATTCTTCAGGTGTATCTTATCAAACTCTGGACTCTGCATAGAATTTCAAACGGAACCCTTTATTTAATCCAAACACCTTTAGTGGATAAAGTACTTGGTAAAATTTAGTTGTAAAAGTACACTCTTCTGGAGATTGAAGGTTCAATCCTCAGTGGGTGACACTCAAGATACAAATGCAAAATACTTAGAACTTTTACCTAATCATTGTAAGTGTCGGCAAGATGACGTATATTTGAAAGCACACCCGTTGCCGTTAATGTCTTGGTTAAGTAGCCTGCTCTTGCCTCTCATGCAAGCAGGCGAGTCTACTTCTATGGGGGTGTGTCTGACACTAAGACCACTCTGGTCTTGTAACTGGGTGTCTTGGGTTCGATTCCACCTCTACACGCACTCCCTCTTCCAGGGCCACAAGATACTTGCGTTGTGGTCCAATGATTTGAAGCTCTGGAGTAGTCGTGTGATGTGCCCCATACCTGTGAGAATAGATTCCTGGGTGGTCGCATCACCCTTCGGCTACAACGTCCCAGTTGATCTTCCTCAACCTTCATCATCCCAGGGGATGCTGTGTCATCCACTTCCATCTGTTCTGGTAGAGTGTCGGATGTTTCGGGCTGATGTTGATCCATACATGTGGGGGACCATTGTCCCGGTATTTCGGGCCCTGTTAGGTTGTCTATGGTATCCAACATTCCTAGTGGCTCCTCAGGTATCGAATGACAAGGGGTATCTACCACGGGGTTTATTCTTCAGAGGAATCTGTGATTACGACGGGTTACCCAGTTACTCCCATCAATGCATACATTATATTGCCGGTTACCCAGCGTTTCCACCACCCTTCCTGTCTTTGCTCATCGGCATGGATGTGGACCAACTTGGTTTTGAACCTGCATTTTCAGTTCCTGAAGTGGGTGACTTTTTAGATTGTATTCCCTTATATTCTGTAAGTGTCTTTTTGCCATCGCTGTTTCCCGATAATGACTGATTTTCTCCAGCGTTTATGGATTCGATATTGGTCCTTTATCATGTGACCGTAGAACATCATTGCTGGAGACATATGTAGGTCTTGTACCGGAGTGTTGCGATGAGTCAGTAGGGACCTAGCTGCCCGGTCATGGCGTAGGTGACCGCAACTGTCCGTGCTATCAATAATTATCCCTTTAGCCATTTTAACGGCCAATTCTGCTCTCCTGTTGCTTTGAGGGTAATATGCTGATGTTCGTTTCCTTATGCCCCAATTATCTAGGAACCGGTTATATTCACTGGAGTCAAACGGTGGTGCACCATCGGTTGACAGTTCCTCTTGGATGCTGTATGTGCAGAACCAGTTTCGTAGGACGTCGCATGTGGCCTTGGCATTCCCGGACGACATCAGAGTGACTTCTACCCATCCGGTGTATCTATCTGCATATACTAGGTAGTTCTTTCCTCGTAAATCAAAAAAAGTCGTTGCATACTTTGCACTGGGTCTGGGTCTGATGAATGCTCGTGTCCAGTCCTGGCCAAAACAGCCGTTGTCTGGCATTTGCCAACATTCCATTGACGCCCTGATGCACCGCATGGAGCAATTCCAGTACCTTCGCACGTAGTTTTCTGGGTATGAGGATTTTATTTTCCTTTATCGTCACCCCTTCCAAGCAATATAACTCCTCTTTCATATGTCAAAACTAGTGAATTATCTCCGGCAGTTTGTGCCGAGATTTAGGGAAACCATTTTGTATGAATTTGGCGAGGGTACGGCATTCCTCATCAATAGCAGCTGCAGCCACAATCCTGTCCCATGTTATTGCCCTTAATTTGGGGTCCTGCTCATAGGTGGAGTTAAATGATGCTCTTATGGCACTATCTATGGTTTGTGCGATGTCCTTTTCATTTGCTTCCCCCTGGCTTAACGTTACTGGACATCTCGATGTACAGTCTGGTGCCGCATTGAGTTTGCCAGGGAGATGTCTTATTCAAAATATGTACATCAAGGACCGTTCTTTCAAGTTGAACAGTCTTGGATTCTTTATGTCCTCCAGAGCTTTGTTCAAGAAGATCTTCACCAAAGGCTTATGGTCCATGGTGACTAACAGCTCTGGGCATGCTTCCAGTCCATAGACTAATGCCAATGCCTCTCCTTCAACTGGTGCGTATTGGGACTCTGTGTCATTAGTAAATCGGGAACTGGCAAGGATTAATCTTCAGTGGTCCTCACCACACTTTAGTCCGGCTTCGGTAGCACAGTTGCAGTGCTTCTGGAAAAGAAAATATCCCAAGCCTGTCCTACTGAAGTCCGTCAACAAACAAGTTGGTTTGTTCACTTCAAAGGTTCTTACACCGTTCTTGATCTCTTCTGTGATCCTTCTTTTCAACTCTTCGAAGATTTGATCGAGTGTGCTGTCCCAGTAGAACTTCCGACTTTTTGTTTTCAACAGTTCCAGGAACGGGGCCATTACTTTGACCTGAGAAAAAGCGTAGGCTACCTGGTTCACCATTCCAAACTAGGATCTTATGTCAGTTATATTTTTTGGTGTCGGAAAATTCCATATTGCTTCAGTCATTTTTTTGGGTGGGTTTTATCCCGTCTTCCATTATCAAGAACCTGGCAAATTCCACCTCTTTTTCTGCAAAGTGAAATTTCTGGGGGTCGATACCATTTTTGCTGCAGTTATTTATGTACTCCATCGTATGCCAAAATGATGCTTCAATAGAATCGTCCCATAGTATTGTGTCGTCTATACATCTTGTTTTCCTGGGCATATCTTCAGTGATATTGTCGAACTTGCGTGTATATGCATTTCCTGACGCTTGGAATCCTTGTGGTGCTTGAAGAAAACGGTATCTACTCCATTCCGTGATGAAAGTAGTTGCATCTCTTGCTGAAGGCTATGATGGCCATTCCATGCATCCAAGACGGTTTTTCTAGTTTTCGCAGGCACCAGCGATGCCTGGTTGAAAGGAGACGGTGTATGATGGGTTTCTCGTAGGGTAGCGGCGTTGAGCTTTTGTAGATCTACCGTATGCCTCAGTGACCCATCCTTTTTCGGTGCAACTACCATTCTGGAGCACCATGTTGTAGGTGTACCTACTGGTACAAGTTCCATGATGCCCAATGCCACGTCTCGGTCGAGGTCCTCTTTGACTCTTTTCTTCCAATGGTGTGGGACTGGGATTAGGGTGTGGACAGCAGAGGGTTTGACCCCTCGAGATGAATGTGATGTCCATGGGTTTTCCTTTCATTGCCTGCAGCCGTTGATGTGGGCATACATTGAATGCACTGGACTCAAAATGCTTCTTCATCCATTGTTTTCTTCCGTAAGGGCAAAAGGGATACTGTCCAGTTTAGGTGAGACATTAGTTCTTTGTGGACACTCACATGGTCCCTTCCGCTGTCTGCTTCCCCAACAGTACTGACGTGCAAGTGTAACGTGAACCAACATCTTGCTGCCCAAATCCCTACATAGTACCCCGGTAGTTGTTGCCCCTGATAGTAGCCCCCTACACCAAAGTGGCAATTTGCCTTGTTTGGGGTGAAAATGTAATTAAAAAAAAATGTGGCTGGTTAGCATTCGTTTATGTGGGTTGATTCCTGCATTCATGGATTTTCCTCAACATTTCAGTTGTATTGTTGTTCTTATTTTGTAGTAGTCTCAATTTCTGCATGTTTTCAGTTGTATTTTGTTTTTGAATCACCTTGACTTTAGACATTCATCTGTTCCTAATAGGCAAACCTTTTACAGAATTGGAAAATAAATTGTCTTTTCAATCTCTTTAAACCATTTATGGTGGCTTTTTGTTATGGTTCCAGGTGTTCAAATTACAATGGGAATCACCTTGATTTACTTAGGTTTTCATAATCTAATTAATTCATAATTGAGATCATGACAATTTAGATCTTGATATTTATTTATTTTTTGCATGTTCTTTCTCCTGCACTCTAGGGACAGGCTATGATAATCATTAAGCAAATGCTCTTATTTATGTTTAAAAAAAAATTACGTCTGATTAGGAATGTTCAAGAACTTTATCAGATTATATCCACATGTCCTAAAACAAGTTTGGCATTGTCATTCTCTTGTATTACTTTCAGCTTATGCTTGTATCACTTGTCATCGTGGTCCAATTCATAGTTAGCATACATTCCAATGGAGTACCAGAGCGACTTTGTCGTGTCTCCATTTTTTATTTTGAAGTCGTGCTAACACAGGACAATATAAAAAAAATTATTGTTATTACCACAGGTGTTATCTTATTTTTATTTGTTTATTTTTATTTGTTTATTTTAAATTAATTTTTTTTGATTTAGTAATTTTTATTATTGAGCATCAACTGTACTGAGTAACATTTAGGTTTCTTATGCATTTAAAGTAAACCTTGGTTTTTCAATCCAGTTGTTGGCTTAAGAGATCAAAATTGAAAAAGAAAAATCAGTTATTAATTTCTAGACAGGAATTGAGACAACTGATACAAAATCCTTTGTTCTTCTTCATTTTCTGTTTTCTTTTTTGTTTTGCTTTTGTTTTTGTTTGAAGTGTTTACACTTAAACTCCCTGTCTGAAATGTTAATATTTCTGTGCACTGCTATCAGGATGCCTTCATTGAGAATATACAGGCAGCCATGGAGGCGTTATCTAAATCCATGAAACGAGTAGCCGAAGAAAACCAGCGACTAAATCGAGATCAGGTGGTTCATTCCAAGTTGCAGGTACAAAACTGCATGTCATCAACACAAAAATTAATATTTCCTCATCTTTTTGTTTTGAGAATCTTACTTATTTTAATAAAATCTTTCTAGTTTTCACTAACCTTTTTTTCTTTCTTTTTTTCCCCCCCATTATTTTAGGTTTCTTTGTAATTTTCATTCTCAATATTAAAATTTAAAAAATTCTTGGAGAAATTTTTGATTGAATAGGTAATATTTCTTAGGTCTGCAGAAGACGACATGAGTGAGAGCTATTGATTTGTATATTCTAGTAATATTTTTGTTTACAGATATTAAACCTGTTAAACCTGTGTTTGTATAATAGTGCTCAATAATAAGTAGAGCTATATATTTATTTGTTAATTTTATATATAAACATTTTGACTGGATATGTGCAAATATGTTCCAGTTATAGCCTTATTTTAGCTAAGCTTCAAGATGAAAACAAAAAAAAATGAACTGGTTTGTGTTTCTGCTTTCATCCTGATTATTCAGCATGATAAAGTTTAGTCAAAATAAGGTTATAACCGAAATATGTCTGTGTATACGTAGCTATAATATCCATACGAATAATAATTATATATATATAATATATATATATATATATATATATATATAAAACAATTTTTAAAGATACAAAATTATGATAACCTAGATGAAAGCTTTAAAGTTCCATATACAGATTTAAAAAAAATATAAATGAATACATTAAAAAATAATTGCAAATTTATTGGAATGGCTACACTAGCAATAAATTATATGCCATTAAACCAACAATTGGTAATTGGGAACAAAGTTCCAGAAAAAATAGAAAGAAAGAGGTTGTATTGACGAGATTACGTATAGGTCACACATACCTTACCGAATCATACTTACTTAAAGGAGAAGACCAGCCAATTTGTATTGCATGTCAGGTTCTGCTGACAACAAAACATTTTCTTATTGAATGCATTGATTTTCTGCCTATAAGATGAAAATATTACAAAGACAGCAATAAGAACTTTTCGAAAACATAAAATTCGAAAAGATAATCGATTACCTTAAAGAAATTGGTATATATACAAAAATATAAATTTTCATATATATGTGAATAAGCAAAACAATTTAATACAAATCGATACGAATTAGTATTTCTAAACTAATCCTTTGCACTTTTTATATACATAAGAATAATTAAATAAAATTTGACTTTCTTATACAAATTAACGCAAACACCTTAGTAGTAAATATTTACTAATACAAATGTAACACACATAACGCAAATTTATTTTAAATATTTTTATGCAAATATAACACTTTTATACAAATTTACACAAACGCAACTACACCTAAGTAATAAATATTTATCATTACAAATTTACACACACATAACGCAAATTCATCTTAAATATTTTTATCTATTTACTTGCAAATTTACTCGCATTTTAATACATTTTATGCATTTATTTTTTTATTTTTGTATTAAAATGTTTACGAATTTAGTCAAATTTTAGTGCAAACTATACTTCAGTTATAAATATATTTATTCAAATAATTTTGTTTAAAAAAAATATTTAAACATTAAACTACGATTCGGCATAAAATAACCCAACAAGGGCAGACATGCCATTAAACACACACACACAAAAATATTGACATATTCATTGTTTAGTGTATATGTTTAAAAAATATGACATCTTCAAAATTTTCAGTGTACATACGTTTTGGAGACAAATTTAAGTTTTTTTTCATCAGCACAAATAAGGATGAGAATTTTTCAACATTTTGAGAATGGAGTTACAAGAAAATCATAAGTGCATTAAAACAAAATTTTCAACAATCTTGAAAATTATCGTTTTTTATATATTAAGATACATTGATGAAACAGTTCATAAGACTAGCAAGATTGATTAAAACATTGTGACTATACAAAAAGTGTATAATTTGTCTTTTAAAAAATATTAGTAGTCTGAACAAAAGGAATCTGGTAGTGTCTAATCATAGCAGAGTGTGAATTTCACAATTGAAAACTTTCCACATATCTTTAGATAGTAAATTCTTTTGGTTTGTACCAAGATTTTTTCTGTCATATCTGTAGATATACTGATGATTAGATAATCATGAAACACTAGTGTCTAGGTATGAAAGAAATTATTAATATTTATTGAAAAAATATAAACCTTTAAGAAGTTTAAAGTTAAGCCTTATGTAGTAAATTGAGAATAAAGTGGTCAATTAGTTACATGTATCATTTCAAACTTCTTTTTTGTAAAATTGATTTTGACAAGCCCTCTTACACAGCTACATAAGTATCTTAATACACTTCCATTTAAAAGTTAATTCTTGGTGATCAAGGGGAAGAAGGCTAGCACACAAAAGCCAAGGTTGGCTTTGTTGACTCAGTTTGAGTTCTGTGACCAACAGTAATTATCACTTTCTGCACTTATGATTGCATGAAACACTAGTATCTGTAGGAATAAAAGATTAATATTTATTGTAAATATATATATATATATATATATATATGGCAAGTGTAAAACATGGAATCAAATTTCAGACAAAATAAAATGGCTAATATATGGAATTAACGGATAAGAAGTAAGCACACTAGTTAAAAAATACACGAATGTATCTCTAAAGTCCAATAATATTTCAGTTATGAAATCCAGAAAAGGCCTTTTCTATCACATGCTATTCCACGACTGATGCTGACTTTGTGTTAGTGTTATCATTTTAATTACTCTGCTTGCTTGTTTATCTGCTAGTTCCATATATTATCTATCCCATCCACAAACAGCTGTTTTTCCGTACCGTGGCTCTTCAGTATGGTTAGAAATGAATGACTGCTTCCAGTTGTGATTCAAATGCTGTACTGACGGAACCATCATGAAAGGGAAATGTATAAGTAGTTATATATGCATTCGCAATTACAAGGCTACCTGAGTGTTGTATTCTTGTGCAAAAAGCTATTCATTTAAGCTAAATAGAAGACAATTATTTCCTTAATCAAAAAATTCAACCTATTAGAGATGGGGAGGGGTTTACTTGGTTCATTCATAAACTTCTTTTTTGGTACTTGGGTAGATTGATGATCTTTTAAACCAGTGCATTTTAGGTGAAAACATTATTGCATACTTACGTGTCATGTCAAAATTAGTATAAATTCCAAAAATTCCGAAAAATGATCCCGTAAAAGATATGCTGGATGTATTTTTTACAAAAAATCAGCCACGTTCTGAGATTTTTAGGGGACCCTTAATTTAAGTAAATTTAAATAAAAGTCAGTTTGTATTGTACTGGTAGTACTGCTCTTTTACAATAAAACGCAAAACTCAATAATTCAATAAATTCTATTTTTACTTGTAATTATTTTTCTTAATTTTTGTAATTTATACTAAATTCGTCATGACACATAAGTATGTAATGTTTTCACCTGAAATATGTTGGTTTAAAAGATCACCAATTCACACGAGCACCGATGTTTTCATCAGATAACAGTGTCGTTAGAAACAGGCAGGTTAGATAGGATGACTACATTTAGCAGTTTTTAAATATTATTAAAAACAAATTATTTAAATTGTTAACATTACTTAATTGATTTATATAGCTAACATTTGGGTTAGTAACACCTTTCTTGGGGAATATCTAATATATTTGTGTGAAACATTTTTTTTGTTTTAAAAATTTTTAATAATTCTTTTAAAAATAATTTTTTTTGTTTATTCATATCTTGGCTTGCATCACTAAACATATAACTCTAACTGAATTTTTGAACAATTTGAATATTTTGTTTTTATTTTAATAAATATTACTACTAGCAGGAATATTTTAATAAATATTAATACTAGCAGGAAGACCCAACCTTGCTTGGGATCTAATGAGGAGCACTGATTTTTTTTTCACTATGCTCATTGCTCATTTTTATTTTTCTTTAACTGTTCCTCACCCACCATTGCTTCATCCCCTTATATAGTTGGAAGAAACTGAAATTTTGGGAAACTCTCTTCATTAGTGTCTTATATGTGTGGTTTAAATTTTGTTGTATTTATCATTATTTTTATTGTGTTTGAGGTACCCGTACCGCGAAGGAAGAAAAGAATGTGAAAAAAAAAACAAAAAAAAACAACCTGATGGCTTTGCTGTTGCGTCCATCACCAAACCGGAACAAAGGTTTAAATTAAGGCTAGTCAATCGAAAAGAGGGAATGACTTTCGAAAATATCAATGAAAAAAGCAACCCCCTCCTTGTAGAAAAGTGCCCAGTTGAGGGTGAAGGAATTAATGTTTTTAGTCAATTTTTCAATATTTGTCATCTGAAGGGTCGAGTTTCAAAACGATAAATGTGAAAATCTGTCGCCTCTGTCAAAAGTTTTAGGTAGATATACAAACAAACATACATACATACATACATTTAAACAGACAAGTGAGATGATTTAAATTTCATAAAAATTGTATACGTGTAATTTTAAGGGAGGTTTTGCTGCCTTAATTCTCTTAAAGGTGCACTTATAGATTCGAGACAACTTCCATTGTCTTTCAATGGAAAATTTTACTTATAAATACATATTTACTTTTTATGTAGATTCTCTAACATTTCTTTTTATAGGTAACACATAGACATTGATTAATATATAGATTAAATAAGATGTAAATGAAATCAATGAATTAATATAAGATCATTCGCATATGTTTAAAGAAATCAAAGCAATAATAACTCGTATTATTTTTTTATTTTTTTTTTTAATCATTTAAGATGAGGTTTTCATAATTTGTGTATTCATTTTTTTTTTTTTTTTTTTTTTTTTGCAGACTGTTATCTTCATCTTCATAGTTGTTGTTTTTTTTTGTTGTTTTTTTTACATGGAGGTCACCACTTATCAAGGCCCAAAGGCCACTCAGGGATAAGGGTTATTGCATGTACAGTAATCAATGAGATAGTATTGTAGTAATCATTAGTATTGGGGGTTTTGATAGAGTGTCTTACTTAAGGGGGGGTTTGTCAGGAGTTTGTTTATGTTGGACTTGAAGACGTCCAAGTTGTAGTCAGGTGGGAAACAGGCAAGCAGCAGAGAGTTCCACTGGCGTGCAGTTCTAAGAAAGAAACTTTGCTCATGGAATCTACGTTTGGATTTAGGCACAGATAAAGAGTGGGGAAAATTATTGACAGTAGTTTCAGTTTTATGTTATGGAAGGCAATAATTACTAGGTTACATAATTACAAGATTCAGCATTCCTATCCCGTTGTGGTTAATCACTTGAAGAAGGCCAGAGGATAAGTTGGCCAAAACGTGGTGAAACAACAATGAAGATGAGAATAATCATCAGCAAAACAATGAATACACAGATAATAACCGGGTTGATTTCTTTGAACATATGTAAACGGTCTTATATTAATTTATTAATTTCACTCATTGTTTTTAATCTAAAGTAGATTAAATAAGTAAAATTAATAAATTGTTGTTCTAACTCCTCTCTATTGCACTGTAGTATTGCAGGCAACTGGTTTTAATTCATATGTCCGAGTCAATGTGGGAAGAACACACGTATGAGTAATAATGGAATAATCTATTGTTAGAAACTACTATAATTTTGAAGTTAAATATAACGGTTCAAAAAAACAGATAGAGTGTAATTTTTTTTTTTTCCTCCCAAGATGCTTCCCACACTGACTCGGGCATTTAAACCTCCATCTTCATCCACAACTGCAGATTGTGCTAAAACAATAGCAACATGACACGTAAAAAAAAAAAAAAAAAAAAATATTGTTTGCATTTTCCTGATGTAGTCTCTTATATGAATAAAAAATTTGAATTTTAAATAAATAAATGTTTATTAAAAACAAATATGCACTTTGGTCTCTTAATTTTTATATTTTAAATTTCAAGATGACACTACTGTATAACAGTGGATTGTTCTATTACTACTATTATTAATTTTTAAATGAAATATTTATATTAAAAAAAAAAAATGAAATATAAATATATAAATCATAGTTTTATAAAGAAATAAGTTGTTTGGAACGAATGCATCAATAATATATCTGGATGAAACCAATAAACTAGGTAATCACTGCATGATACCATAGAAAAATGATTATTAATGAAAATAGTTTTCAAAGACAGCAAAAATTGAGTTTTGCAAAAAAAAAAAAAAAAAAAAGAGAAAAAAGAAACCGAAGAATTTGACTCATAATTTAGGAGGCACTTATTTTTTTAAATCTTGAACCAATTTAAAAAAATTCCATTTTTCGCAACTGTTTTTATTAATAATTAATTTTCTACCTTGTTGCTTTTTATAATTTTTGGATATTTTCATTACTATGACATGACAATTAAGTATATACCATTGGTTCTAATTGAAATTCAATATTTCGATTTTTGAATTTCGCCCTAATAAAGAAGCACCCTTTTTCTTCATTCAGAGTACCCCAACCCACGATTTAAAACCAATCTTTTGTTTAATTCTGTTGTCATGGTGAAGCAAGCAAAGAGAAGTAAAAGAAAAAAAAATGGATATTTTCATAGTTTATGTAAATATTTCCTTACAATTTTATTAAATTGTTTCTAATTGCATTTATTTACAGTTGACAATTTAAGTTTTATAGCTTAACTTTAATCCAAATCATAAAATATTAACCATTCCATGCTAGTTGATAGAACTTTGAACATCAAAGATAACAAATATTTAAAAAAAACAAAATTATGAAAGTTTGAAAATGAAGTATTTATTTTATAAGACAGAACAGACTGCCTTGCAAATTTCATATTTTCTATTTTTATTGAAAAAAAAAAAAAAAAATGATATTTTTTCTGTTTGTTTATCATATCCGGTGTGAAAAAAAAAAAAAAAATACGCAATTTTTTTTTTTCTGAGAATTGCTCCAGACAAAGTGTGAAGCCGCTTAATGTAAGGATTAAACAAGAATGAAAGATAATTATCGCAAAGACAGGAAATGCCTATTGACCTTAGTCTTGAAAAGACCAAGGTTAAAAGTAGGGAGAAAACAGTCAGCAGAAAGAGAATACCACAAGCTTGTGGTTCTTGAAAAGAATCTACTGGAATAGGAAACTGTTATAATGAGGTATCAAAACAGCTGATTGATGGAGGCCACTAGACGAACAAGTCAAATGATCCAGAACAAAGGTAGTAGGGAATACACCAGATAATTCTGAAGAACACATGCCATAATAGTATTTATAGAAAAGACTGAGACTAGTAATATCATGTCTGTGAGAGAAAGGTTGCAGAGAAGATAGGGTTGAGGTCAACAAAATTGCAGATATGTTTCTGCATCTTATCAAGAACTCTCAAATGGGACAAAGATTCACCTTCCCAAATATAACAACAGTACTCTATACATGGTCTGATTATAGAATTGTAGTGATAGAAAATAGCCTTGGGTGTGAGGAAGTGTTTGGAGAGATAGAGAGAACTTGCTTTATGAGAAGCAGAAAAAGCAACGGATCTAATTTATGTACTCCAAATAAAATCTAATAATAGTTAAAAAAGTTTCAAAGTCAATTTTTTTTCTCAAGAGTAGAGCTATCCATGAGAATTTCATGAAGTAAAGGGATATGCCTACGATTGAAAGACACACGGTGAGTCTTAACAGAATTAAAAGAAATAAGACGCAACACCAGAATATCAAGTGCAATGGCTCTACCCTCTCCTACCCTTTAAATTTGTTTATATTGTTTTGCATCTTATTTTTATTTGGCATGTATTATAATTAAAAGATTATACCGGTCTTATCCAGAATTCAACCTAATTTACAAAACAAAACTGCAGAAAATTTTTTATGATCTACATACCTGTCACGGAATGAAAATGTCATATTCCAAAAATCACATAAATTGATTAAATTTTTTTTAACTAAGAAAATCAAATTTTATCATTTTTAGCAATGAATATTTTGCAGCCATTCCAAGGCTGATTAAAACAAACAAAAAATCTCTGTAGTCGAATTGAGTTGTTTCTCTTGATTTCTAAAGCAGATTCATCTCGCATCCTCATAAAACTTTGTTTTCTTAGTTAAAAATTTTGAATTGAAAGCTATGTTTAATTTCAGAAAAGTTTCCAATAGGTAACTAATTTGCAGAAGTCTTGGAGATGAAAAAGTGATTTTGGCAGGTAGTTGATCTGTACAAGTCCTAAACTTTAAAAGTTACATACGAAGGGCAGACATCTTTCTCATGTTGACACAAAAAATTATGTATGGGAATTCTAACAGATCCATTGTGCTTTCTGATTGGTTGCTAGCAGAAGGTGGCCCCATTTGATTGATCAGTTCCTATCCTCAGTATCTATAAATAGATCCTTCCAATTTTCCTCGGTCATATTAATATTAATAAAAAATTAATAGACATCATTATTTCCGAAATATTCCAACAAAAAAATATTTGATTAATTTATGTGATTTTTAGAATATGACAGTGACGAGTATGTACATTGTACATCATAAGGATTTTTCTGTATTTTTGTTTTTTTTAATTAGATTGAATTCTAGACAAATACCAATTACATTTATTAGATTTCTTAAAGCAACTATTTTGGTAGATATTTAACGGATGATTTTCCTTTTTATGTTTGTTTTTAGGCCATGAAAACAGAACGGGTAGAATTAGCTGAGAAAATCAAGGTCTATGAAAAACAGAAAATAGAAGATAATCAGGAGATCCAAAGCCTTCATGATCAAGTTTTAAAGAAAGATGAAGAATTGACGTAAGTGGTGTATTTGATTTCTTGGCATTTTTGTTAAAAGCAAAGGAATCTAGTGTTGTCCGGTAAAAGTAACTTGAACGTTTTGATCAGTTATCAGAAACCTGCTATTGGTTTGGATCCTTTTCAGATCTTAGCAGAATTACACTTTTTATGGATTACTAGCAGGGCTACCTGGCACTGCCTGGAGCCATAAAAACAAAATAACTAAATAGAAGATGCTAAATTGTGTGGATTTTCTCAACCCCCCCTCCCTAAAAGAGACACTCCTTATTTTAAAGCAAGGAGTGAAAGAATAAAACTTAGGAGGCCTCCAGAGCACTACTAAAAACGTTAAATAAAATTAAGAATCCCTGAAGAGCACTAATAAAATTAAGTTTCTCCCATCCCCTTTCTTGGTAGACAAATGACAATAATTAAGAAAGGATAAATTGGTACTCCTGCAGTATTTTACCCACCGATTTCACGATCTTAGCCGAGCGTTGACGAACGCTTTCGGCGTTAACGCCGACGAAAGCCGAGAATTCGGAGCTACGCCGACGGTGCAAGAACGCTAAAAGTATGTGAATAGCAACAACATTACAAGGAAAAGATATTACACACACACACAACAAAATGGATAAAATTAATACAGAAAAATTTGGATAAAATAAATCACAAACACTTACCGTAAGTTTTTTTAAAGTAAAATAAATTTATTTTGTTGAATATTTTTTTTTTTTTTTTTGGTTCATTTTGTTTTCCGATAGTTTTTTTTTGGGGGGGGGGGGGTAAGCAACAGTAATAAACACTTCAATGCTTTTTTTTTGTTTGTTTTTAACAAAACGTTATTAAACAGTAACAATTTTTTTTTTTTTTTTCAGTAATGTTTGTAGGGGGCGGGGGGACACAACAATTACTGTTTATCTTTAGTTCCAACTGGAAGATTTTCTACTGACTGTAGAGGCAAAGTAGGGAGCAAAGGGTTTTCAGAGGATGTGGAAAGAAGCTCGTTCCCAAACCGGGTAGCCTTCCGCGATTTGATTTATTATGGAGACAAAAGGGTTGTGTCCAAATTTTTGTCTCCACATAAATTCGCATAAATATGTTTCCAACAGCTCCCGGTTTTTTTTTTTTTTTTTATCGCTAAATTAAATAGCTGAAATGAAAGGCTGTGTATTTTTACTTTGAACAATAAAATAACTGAAATGAAACGCTATGTGTGTAATTTCAATGAAAATTATTCGTCTGCTGCGCATTCGTTTGAAGCGCCCTGATTGGCTGATAGAGTATCGTACCGCTCGCCATGTTCCGGCGTTTTCCGACGGATGTCGATCAACGCTCGGCTAAGATCGTGAAATCGGTGGGTAAAATACTGCAGGAGTACCGATAAATTAAATCCAAAAGTAGCGTCTTTCAATTTAAAAAAAATGCTGACTTGTTTTCATGATTGTAATAATACATAACATAAAAAATCGTGTTTACTTCATCAGATTAAATCATATAAATGTCCCCCTCCCAAATGAATCCTTTTTATTAATTTTAGATATTTTTATGATTACTGATGTAAAACAAAAATGCCAACTTTATAGGGGTTTGTTGTGTATTTTTTGTGTTTTAGCTGGATGCACAAACAACTGCCCTAGACAGTTGAAAATGGTTATTTTTATGGCAGGTGCTTGTTTTAGCTTCAATCTGTGGAACACAATACTACAAAGCTGCTATCCGGTTGACTAGAACATGGTTATTTTCAAGTCCAATGTAAACAAGTTCCTGTTGAACTATCCTTTTAAATAAACATTCTACTCAATTTCCACCATTATCACTCATCTGGGTGTTGTCTCACTACCCATATGTCATTTATTGATCATTATCCTTGAGTGGTCTATAGGCCTTGATAAGTTGTGATCCCTAATAAAAAAAAAAAAAAAAAAAAAGGTGAAGTTCTGCTTTTATTTTAATTTTAGAAAAAAAACAGAATTTTTGCAGTGGCTTGATTATTATTTATTTTTTTCTTTCTCCTCTTTTTCTCACTTTATTTCTTTTTTTCTGTTGTTTTTATCTTTCTCATCTAACTTTTCTGTTCTCTCTGGAAATGTTAATTTTGTTATACTTTATTATGGGCAGGGAAAGTGGATGCTTTTGCTTTATCAAAGAACCCCATCCTGTCGCTTTCCTTTTGAATGTACACTTGTTTTTTTTTTTGTTTTTTTGTTGTTTATTTCTTCGACTAAACTTATTTTTTTATTTCTTTGACTAAACTTATTTTTGATCTTTTAGACTTTATTATTACACACAAAATATGTTTTGACAAAAAATAAACGTTTATACACAAAAAGCTAAGTTTAACAGAAATAAAATGAGAACACCTCAATCGATAATTTCAATATGAAAAAATAAACGCATTGTAGATTAACACACTCCACTATCCCCTCCCCCCTCATGCATACAAAAAAAAAAAATAGATTTTACTTTTTTTAGGTGATTATGTTTGATCACCTAGAAAAAAAACTTGACGAAAAAAAGCAATTATTTCAGAATTTAGTATAAAGAAAAAGTTTCATAAGTGCATTTAATATAAAATAATCTTCCACTTCTGAGCCATTCTAGTGTTTTAGGGCAATTATTTTTTTATTTATTTAGCGGAGAGGCTTGCTACTCAGATTTAAGGGTGGTGGTTTTTTTTTTTTTTTTTTTTACATAGGCATCACCACATTATCAAGGCCAAGAGGCCACTCAAGGATAAGGGTTAAAGAGTGTACAGTAGAAATTGGACAATATAGTAATCATTAGTAATGAAAATTTGATAAATTTGATAACTTATGGTGGTATAGTTAAGGAAAGTTTTGGGGTTTATTTTTTTCTTTTTTCTTTTTTTTTTCTTTAAGGAGGCTTTACGACTTGAACTTAAAAATATTGGTAGGGTAATTATTTTGCTTATAAACATTTCAGTATGAGCCCCCCCCCCTCTGCAAAACAAATATAAAAGAAATGCACACAATTTATTTCTTATAACAATTTTTTGTTAATTGCTCAAAAAAAAAAAAAAAAAAAAGCTTGAATGACCCGGAATTGAGGGATTATTCTATGTTAAATTCCACACATGCAGAGGAGTGGGAGGTGCAGGTTGGGAAATGGGACAGGGGAATTTCCTTCACCTATGAACTGAACCTGCTACCTCAACTAGTCTACATTTACTAACTCAAGAACTTTCATCAATTCATTCAATGTGGTCATACAATCAAAGTTTCCTGTTCTGCACACATCTCTATAAAGTGTCCAAACTTCATACACCTAGACACAACATTTTATTGAAAAAAAATATACATAATGCTTACCTTTTAAAATATTAATATCGTTTTTGTTTCTTTGTTTATTCCGTCTAGTGATTTGAACAACACTGAGGTATTGTTGAAAGAAGCCGTTTGTGCGTTTAAAGTGGAGTTGGCCAACAAGGCGAACCGTATCTCGCAGCTGGAACAACAATTGGAGACTCTGAAAAGTAATCCGAGTGAAGAATTGCAAAATAAGGTCAACCATTTTGTTTATTGAGAAAAAGGGAAAAGCATAAAAACCAATTTGTCTCACTCACTATTATTTAGAATTTGACTTAATTAAACAAAAAAAAAAAAATACAGAAAAATCTTTATGATGTACGTAAAAATTACAGATTTTTAGTAATTAAAAAGGTTTAAAAAATGTTCACATTTAAATAATAGATGCATATTTAGAATTATACTTAATTAAAAAAAACAAAAATACAGAAAGATCTTTATCACATACTTACCTGTCAAGGAAGGAAGATGTTATATTCTAAAAATCACGTAAATTAATCAAGTAGTTTTTTTTTTTTCTAAGAAAATCAAAAGCTATAATTTTTTAGTTATTGAAAAAGTTCTAATTATTTTGAATACAAACAATATTTTAGTAGTCAAATTTAATTATCGCCCTTGAATTTTAACACATTCTAAAACAGTGTGGCAACTCTAGTCTCGCTTTCTCATAAAATTTGAATTTCTTAGTTAATAAAAAAGAAAGAAAATACTTGATCAATTTACATGATTTTTAGAATATGACATATTCGTTCCATGACAGGTACATATCTCATAAAGATTTGTCTGTATTTTTGCTTTTTTAATCAAGTTGATAGAACCAAAACACTGAATTAATAATTTCAATATTTTTTCAACTTGACATTTAATATACTTTCATTCCTATTACTTCCACCATTTTTTTCCCTATCACTTAATCATTCAAAATGCCCTTTTAAGAATCTCCTTCTACCACCCCATGTTCCACACATGTTAACGTCCCTCAATATTTTTTTTCCTCCTCTCATTCAAAAATAAATTTTGCAGAATCGTCATGGAATTTGGTTTATATGTAATTCTTTTATTTTAAAAATGTTTTCAAAACTTAAACCTAACCTTTTATTAAAATTTTTTTACAACTATTTATGTAAAAAAAAAAAAAAAAGGGCTCTTCTATCAAATCCCAATTTATGAGGTTCAGGCAGCTAAGTTGTCCAAAATCCACACAGATGGTTTTTTTATAGTGGTGAAGGCTTTGTGTAGGACCATCCACTCTTTTTGGAACCACTGTTAACGTCAGTCAGTGCAAATGATTGTCACAAGACGGATCAGACAGTAAACCTCAGGTTTTACATAAAAGTTTTTCTTCTCCTAACGACATAATCATGTTGACACACTGGTTCTCATTAGATTACCAAAGTTAAGCAATAATGAGCCTGGTTATTTTAGAATACTAAGTGCTGTATATATTGCATTGGAATGTAGAAATTTCCATATTAGTATATGAGGCCACGTTAATACCACTGGGAGAGATGTGCTCTCAGTCGTATATATATATATATATATATATATATATATATATATATATATATATAAATAAAAAAAACAATATTCCTTAATATAAGTAGAAAATAATAGTGAATTAATATATAGATTAGCATAAAAGTCTAATAATATAAAAAATAAATTAATTAATAATTTTATTAAGTTCACTGCCAACTGTCATGTTTGTGTGTTCTAGTTTTGAATCTGTTGTTTTGTACATGTGTAAATTTGTATTTCATAACAATAACATATATATAAAAAAATAATATTGATAAATGGTATTTAACATTAATAAAATTAATATTTAAGTTAACAAAATAGAGAAGCTTTATAAAAACAAATAAATAAATTTTAATAAATTTACTACCCATTCCTTCCCTATTATTTTCTGCTTAGCAACTGATTTTGTATTCCTGTTCCGATTTTACCTCATACTTTTGGTTTGTTTTCTTTTTGAAAATATCAAAGACCTTTACCATCCATATTTACTGATTTATGTATGTGAATTATTTTGAAAAATAAATAGATGTACAAAGATTTATTAGATATACGGACGTTTATAATCTAAATATAACCTTCGTTTGTTTGGCTGTTTTTGTTCATAGATCACGTCACATTAACATCCCCATATTCTACATCGCTAACAACCTTCTTATATGCTTACATGTTGTGTTCGGGGAAGTTGTGATGGCAGGATCATTGAATAGCATAGAACGAGTAGACAAGCTCATTGTATTTCAAACACAATTTATTTGTGGCAGAAACATTAAATTATTTAAAGTACAAATTCAGTGTCCGGCAAAGCTTGCTTAGGTTCCCGCAGTAGAACTCTCTAGTCTTTTTAAGTATCTATAAAGGATGACAACTCTTACTTTATTTATTTAGAGTTATTCCCCCTTTTATCGCTATAACATCTACCCTTTGAAATAGGATGCTTGTAGGATGTTTGATGTGGATCTATTTGTAGAGTTGAAGTTAGTTTACACCTTCATTACATCCTTCGAATTGGACCTTGCTTTGTTTATTGCATGTTGCTTGAATACTTAAAGGTAATTCAAATGTGTCCAGTAGAATATTTAATTGAATGATTGTGTTATTTGGTTGTCTCTTTGGTAGACATGAGTGACAAAGTTAATTTGCATATCTGACCCAAATAGATGATTGTACATCCACATCATAGATTACATTACTAGAACGACGTACCATGTGACCTTGTGTCCATTTTTCTTTACCATTGCGGTAGTCTTTTGCCAATATATGTTATCCTGGTAGGAATTTACGTGACCTTGCTCCATGATGACGATTGAACTGGTTTGTCCTGTTTCTCCTGGGAAGATTATTTGATGATGAACGAATAGCATCCATTGATAAACATATTTTTCTGTTCATCAGTGCTTCAGTAAGAGACTTTCCATTTGGGCAATTTGGATTTGGGGTAGCTTTGTAGCTACTTAGAAATATTTCTATGATCTCGCGAGTCATTCCTTCCCCTTTTAACTTCAAGAGTGCTCTCTTAAATGTGTCAACAAAGCGTTCGGCTTCACCATTTGATTGTGAATGGAAAGGTGGAGATCTGAGATGTTGATTGCTGTTTTGTTTACAGAAGTTAGAAAATTCTGCTTGTAATTTCTTTATAGTTTCACTTTATATAGTACTAGTGAGGGGTACCCGGCATTGCCCGGGTGTTTTTCGGGGTATGTGAAAAAAAGCCGAAGCGTTGACGACACGCAGTTGGAAAATAGTAAAGTGTTTTAAAAAAAAACAGGTGCGTGTTTTTGATTGACGTGACGGCGATAGGTATTCAGCAGTTATTTTGTGCGGGACAGTTTGGAATAAATGGGTTTGTTTGTTTTTAAAAACCTGCTCCCTGAAAGCTACAGTCATTGAACAAACTGGCTTTCGGCCTGTGATTAGAGTCGAGTTTCGCTTTTTTTTATACCGAAAAGCGAATGTAATACGTGCCGATGCGGGGAAATGTGGAATAATTAAGGTTTGAAAGTGAATAAAATTAAATAGAGAGGCGAGCTCCGTGGATAATTCGTAGATATTACAATTTATAGATGATATAAAAAGTTTTAAAAAGTTGTGAAGCGAGTAAGCGCTTGTTTGAAAGAAGCCTTTCGTGGACATCGGGGAAAAGCGAACATACATACATACATACATACATACATTTTCGCTTTTATATTTATAGATGGCTCATCTGAAAGACTTCTGGTCACTTACTGTAAGCATCAACCAATATTAAGTAATGTTGTCCATTAATTGGTCCTGCAAAATCTATATGTAGTCGTGACCAAGGGGTTTCTATGTTGCAATGTTGTTTTCCAAGGAGACTTCACAACCAGTTGACATTTGGCACAACTTTTTACAAGTTCCTCTAACTGCCTGTCCATGTTTGGCCAATACTTATAGCCACGTGCCAAGTCTTTCATCTGATTTATTCCTTGATATCTATCGTGAAATTGCTTGAGAATTTTGTTTTGGAGTTTGAATGGGACAACAACACATTCTCCAAAAAGAAGTGTTTCATTGATCTTGGATAAATATCTCTTAAAAAATGGTTAAAGTTGCTAGTCAGTGCATGTTTTTGGCCAACTTGCGAGATGAAACTGTAAGAATGGATCTGTGACTGTAGCTTCCTGGATCATCTCTGAAGTGACAGGTAGTGATCTCACTGTGGAAACAAGTGCAGAGACAACTTCGGGTTCCACAGATATAGCCGCGATGACTGTTTCTTCCATTACCTTTTTATGAGACGAGATGAGTCTGTGTAACACATCTGCCTGGCCAAATTTGCTGCTTGGTTGGTATTTTAGAGCAACATCCAAGACCCTCTTGAAAAATATTGCTAAACTTTGCTTTAAGTATGTTTTCTCTGAGCTTCAAAATTTACATTGAAAGTCGTAAAAATTGAATTCAATGTGGCTTTCTGGAAACGTCCTGCCGTTTTTCTGTGGTTTTTAACTCTTGGCTGTGCAGTATGTATCCTGAAAGTGTTACAGTTATTTTTACTATAGAATCCGTCCTTGTGCCCACAATGTGAACAATGTTGAAATATGTGTCTTTTAAATCGGCAAAAATGAGCATAGTGCATCTCCCCACATGACCAACAGGGTGTTGGCAGCTTCTTTCTATTTCCAGTTGGAGATTTCTTTACTGATTTGACAATGAAACCAATGGGCTTTGTTGTTGCACTATTGTCATGTCTCGTTTTAGATTTATTTGTCGTTGACATTCTGTTGTCAGAATTTCAACTGTCATTTCTTTGTCTTTTTCAACCATAGACAGTAGATTCATACATATGTCTACATCTTCTGGAGATTGTAACTGAGGCATTTGAATTGATCAATTGAGCGATTTCAGCTGAAAATTTTCGCATTGTAAATTAACAATTCCAACATATTTGACAAAATCGTCTGTAGCATTTTTCTTTAGATTCAAGCAATTGTAACAGATATTAAGTAATGATGCTGACTCACCACAAATGTCTGATAATTGTGCTATCATTTCATCAAATGTGTTTTTTCAGAAGGATGAAGTTTGTATATCTTTCATGTTCTGCATTGTCCAGTTTGCAAAGTAGCAACCGCAATCTCCATGCATCGTCCACGAATGTGAACTCATGTTGAAATATATCCTTCCATCGTCCATACCAAGCAGTAAAAGTTTAAATCTGGATTGAACAAAAAATCCGTTATTGTGCTTGCTATGGTGTCCAGAGAAATTGATTTTGGCATTTCCATTAATTGTTCGTAAAATTTTGCAGTCAAAGTTTCAATTAAACTGTTTTGAGCCTTTAAAAATTCTGCTTGCCAGTTTCACAATATTTTATCCAATAAATTTGAATCCATGACATAAATAATTCAGATTTTGTTTATGCACAATATTTTCTTTCTTTTTCCATTTGTTTGCAAAAAAAATTGTTCTTTCTTTGTTTTTGTTTTTTGTTTTGTTCTTTTCGTATGTTCAAAAAAAAAATTATTGTGGAAAAAGTACCTTTTTTTTTTTTCTCCATGTGTTCACAAAAAAAAAAATTATTATGCAAAAGATTTTTTCTGGTGCTGCTTCTTGCATCTCTCTAAAATCGGTTGAAATATGCAACTAATCTAGAAGTTGACTTGGGTTCAGTTGTGGATTGGGGTACAAAAGGGTTTATTTTTGTTCATCATCATATCTTATCGCAATAGAAATTAGCCCATCGCATGGCAGTGCTGTTTGCCTCCTTAAGGTCTTGGTTTGAGCAATGAGGACCCAATCGGCAGTTTTCCCTAAGGTGGTGCATCGTTTGTATCTCTCCACATGGACATAAAGGTGAGGTGTCTAGGCTTCACTTGTGGAGATTGTCTTTTGTTTTGCCTACTTTGGCTCTGGCTCTATTTAGAGTCACCCATTTTTTTCTACCAAGGTTTGAACCCTGGGGGAGTGTTTCTTTTGGATCTGGTAGGGCTTAATTTTTATTCCTGCTGTTATAGTCTCACCATCGTTCCATCCTATAGGAGGCAGCTTGCTTGGGATCGATTTCCTCTATATTGATGAAGCTACTGCGAGATTTTAGTCTTTGTCTCACTGGTTGGTGGCCAAACAGTGAGTGCCTGTGGTCGTTAAGCTGTTTGTACCGTTCTATTCTGGTGATGACTTCTTGCCTGATATATGGTGATGGAATACCAGTTAGGCAGTATAGAGCTGGCAAGGGAGTTGGTCTTAGGGCACCAGTTATGGTCCGGTATGCCTTGTTCAGCTCTACATCAATTTTATGGACATGGCATGATCTTGCCCATACTGGGGCACAATACTCCGCTGTGGAATGGCACAGTACGAGAGCTGTTTGCCTCAGTGTTTTGGGGTCGGCACCCCAATTGCTGGTGGCAAGCTTACCGAGAAGGCTGTTTCGTGATGACAGCTTGCCTTTCAATGTGGTAACGTGTTTTCTAAAAGAGTGTTCTGTCCAAAGTTACCCTCAGGTAGACTGGGAAATGTTCATGTGTAAGCATGTTGTCATTCCACATGACTCTTAGTCTCCGATTTGCTTGGTGATTATTAAGATGAAAGGTGCAAACCTGGGTCGTGTTTGAGTTTGCATTTAAGTACCACTTTTTGTAGTACCTAGAGAGAGTGGCTAGGGCATCAGAGAGTCTTTCTTCTATGATGTCAAAACTATTTGTCTGGGTGGTGATGCATAAGTCATCGGCATATATATATCTTTGTATATTTGGGTATTGTGGTTGGTCGTTAATGTAGATATTGAATAAGGTTGGAGCCAAATCTTAACCTTGTGGGAGGCCATTGTTTTGGATAAACCATCTACTCTTTTTCCATCCATCTCAACATGGAAACGCCGATTACTAAGTAGACATTCAATTATGCTCACCAATGCTGAGTTTTGTATCATTTGGGCTACTTTAATATGAGTGCCCTGTGGTTGACAGTGTCATAGACTGCTGTAAGGTCTACAAACTCAGTGCCTGTTATTTTTTTGGTCTCAAATCCATCCTCAATGAATTGGGTCAGGTTTAAAATCTGGCTACAACATGACCAACCTGGTCTAAAGCCAGCTTGGTCAGCTGAGAGTTGTTCTTCCACTGTTTCCGTTATTCTGGCAAGTATCATGTGCTCATATAGTTTATAGAGAATGCACAGTAGGGAGATAGGTCGGTAGCTCTTAGGTGATGTGGGGTCTTTTCCAGGTTTTAGAATGGCTACTACTCTTGCCTTTTTCCAGATTTTAGGGAGTTTGGGGGATGACGCACAGTTATTTATTAGGGCCAGTAACCACTTTCTTACAGTTGTTACAAAGTGTGTTACCATATCTGTGGTTATTCCATCAAGGCCCGATGCCTTTCCATTTTTTAGTTGAGATATTGCTGCGATTATTTTGGCTTCTGAGAATGGTTCTAGATGGGCATTGTTGTTTTGCATGACGTGGCTAAGTTCGGCTTTCATTCTCTTTTTCTGTTCTCTTTCTTTTTGTTGCGGTTTGCCATTCAGTAGCAGCTGATGGGCTACTTGGTTGGGTGTCACGGCTGCAATTCGGAACTGAGGGGCTTTTTCTGAGTTTAACTTTTTTATTGTCATCCAGGCTTTTTTGCTATTGTGTGTCATATCGATGTTACTTGCTAGCGCTCTTTGTATTCGCTACTGATGGAAGCAAGCAAATTCTCTTCAAGCTCTAACGTGTTTTCAGCAAATGGGTCTTCATTATAAGCTTGGATATATTCCTCATACTATGCTTTATTTGGTTCCGTGAGACCAAGGATGTACGTTTTTCTGCACCCTCTTGGTATGTTTTTCCTGGCTAATTTCCAAATCAGGGATTGGAAGTTGTTGTATTCACCTGGTAGTGGGGTGATGGTGTTGATGGCTTGTTCTAGGTCAAAGGTATAGCCTTCCCAGTTGGCCTTACGGAAATTGAACCGTGGCCTAATCTGGGGTTTCTGTGGCCTAATGATAGGTCTTATATCAATAAATATGGGTCGGTGTTGAGTTTTGACACTGAGCTTCCCACAGTTTTTTCTAGATTTCCATAGTGCTTTGATGAAATAAATGCTAGATCAGGGTTATATCCCAGTCTCCAACGGGCACTTTGGAAGGATTTCACGTGGTGTCCCTGTTAATCTTCGGAGACCGATTGCTACACCATGCATAGAAATATACCCATTACCAGAGGTGGTAAAAGGATTAACCCTTGGCCACTGGAAGTAACCATAAAGAAATTCAGAATTCTCAGCTTAAATGCTGGAGGAATATCTGCATCTAAATATTTTTGTTTAATCTTGTTAAAACTTTTATCTTTCAATCATAGATGTGTCCCTTTTCTTCCTGAGATTTTCATGGATAGCTCTGCTCTTGAAAAAAGTCGACTCTGAGACTTCTTGGTCTCTCTTTCTCATTAAATCTTTCTTGGTGTTTATATATTAGATTTACTACTCTTTCTGCTGTTTGTAAACTCAGTTCTCTATCGCTCCAAACACTTTCTCACACCTGGAGCTCTATCTCTACAAATCCACTATCAGACAATGTATGGAGTCATGTTATCATATCTGAACTGGTGAATTTTTGTCCAATTTGAGGGTTCTTGATAAGGTGCACAAGTGTATCTGTAATTTGATTATCCCCACCCTTCTCTATAACCACTCTCTTACAGACATGATGTTGTTAGTCTCAGTCTTTTCTGTAAATACTATAATGGCATGTGTTCTTCAGAATTTTCTGATCTATTCTCTGCTTCCTTTGTTCCAGCTGTTTTGACTTTTTTATTTAAAAAAAAAATTATTTTTTTATTACATTTTCATCCCAAACAAGGCACATGGCCACTTTGATGTAGGGGGCAAATCTTTGAAATCTTTGAAAAAAAAAGAATCTTTGACTAGGGACACAGGCTACAGGTGTATTAGGTGAGGAGTTGGGCAGCAAGATGTCGGTTCGTCTAGTGGTCTCCATCAATTTGATGTCTTTATACTTCATTGTAATGCAGCTTCTTATTTCAGTAATTTCTTTCTCAAGAACTGCCAGCTTGTGGAACATGCTTCCTTTTTAGTTGTTTTCTTCCTACGTATAGGCTGGATCTTTTCAAGACTAAGGTCAATAGGCATCTCCTGTCTTTGTGGGAATCATTTTTCATTTTTGTTATCTTTTTATATCAAATGGCTCTATGCTTTGTCTGGATTGATTTCCATATTATGATGTTTTGTTTGTTTTTTTGGTTATTGTTTACAATTCAAACTAATTAAAAAAAAAAAAAAATTATAGAAAAAACTTCATAAAGTATGTATCCGTTACAGAATGGAAATGTCATATTCCCAGAATCACTAAAATTAATCAAATAGTTTCATTTTTATAAAGAAAATCATTTTTAAATGATTTTAAGCAATTAATGTGAAATCGTTAGCAACAAAAGGATGATCTTGCAAGTTTAAATTATTGTGGACTTATCTGCCCTTGTTTGTTTTTTTTTAAGGTGGCGATGCTAGACAGTTCCTTTTTGCTTACTCACAATATCTAAGTTTCTTAGTTAAAAAAAAACACTACTTGATCAATTTGTGATTTTTGGAATATGACATTTTCATACTGTGACGGCTATGTACATCATAAAGATTTGTCTGCATTTTCTGTATTGTTTTTTTTTTTTTAATTAGCTTGAATTCTAAATAAGAATTGTTTCTTTTTTTTTTTTTCTTCACATCTGTAAAAAAAAAAAAAAATGGTGGTTAGCAAACCGTGTTGTCATGACTCAGGTTATTGCTGATGCAGAAATCTGCAGATAACTAACATAATGTTGATGTATAGATCTTCTTTCTTTTTTTTTTTTTTTGCAAAGGAGTCACCACTTATCAAGGCCCAGAAGCTACTTGATGGTAAAGGTTAATGAGTGTACGGTAGTCAATAGTCAATATTTTAGTAATCGTTAGTAGTGGAAATTTGGTAAATTGGATTAAGGGGACAGCTCATCAAGAACTTGTTCACATTGGACTTGAAGACAACCATTTTTTAGTCAGCTGGAAAGCAGGGAAACGGAAGAGAGTTCCACAGGTGTGAAGTTCTAAAAGAGAAGCTTTGTTTATTGAATCTACATTTAGATTTAGGCACAGATAAAGAGTAGGGGGAAATTATTGATAGTGTTTTCAGCTAAACAAGTGTTTTTTGTGACAGTTTGGTGATTGGAGCTCAAACAAACACTTGCCATGAAAATAATGATAAAGCAGAGACAGGTTCGCAATGTCTCTTCTGTGGGGAAAAAGGTTGCAGAAAAGAGAATAGAGCATCTCCTACTAGGCTACAAAGTCTATTTTGAACTTTGTCAAGGCAGGATAAGTAACTTCTAACAGCTCCTGCTCAGATATGGCAACAGTACTCCATCCTAGGACATACTTGACTCTTATACAGGTAAAGAATTGCTTTGGCAGTAAGATATCTACTGGAGTGGTAGCGACCTTGGCAATGGATTTAATGTACGTGTTCCATAAGATAAGAAGTGCAAGACATATAAGAGTCAAGAAAACGATTTTTTTGTTTTTTGGTTCGATTGTTGTTTTGGAGTGCATGTTATATGGAAATTTTCAATCCTCTAATAATATTAATCACCATTCACTTGTCAATCTATGCATCTCATTAATGCTTTCTCAAGTGTTTTCTTTAAACTTGATAATTTAAAAAAAAAAAAAACAGTTTGACAATAAATATTGTTACAACATTAAATAATCTGCAAAAATGCTGACATGCTGTAAAAACTGACAAAATCTAAGCACAAACCAAACTCATAACCATCCAGCTGAGAAATCTGGTTCCTTTCCAAATGGATGAATTAATTATATGAAGTCAATACACACGAAGCAACTGATGCTGTTAACTTACAGAATACACGCACGATTTCATAACATGGTCAAGTCTTTAATTATTAAGCTCAGATTTTGCATAGCTTACGCAGACTTCAAGACAACAAGCTGACTTTTATTGCTATTTTCCGGTTTGTTGATTGTCATCTACAGTATAAATAATTCCACTTGTTTAGACGTTAATAACCTAGATATGCATATACATTTATAGAGAGAGAAAAAGAGACATTGCAAGTCCATCCTTGCACTATCATTATTTTCATGATAGGTGCTCGACTGAACTTCAATCGATGGTCCTCCTCCTCCTGTAAAAAACTCTGGTCTATGATTACTCAATCATGAATCAGTTTAAAATCTTACCATAAGTCGATTGGTCAGTTCCATAGGAGTTTAAAATCTTACCATAAGCCAATTGGTTAATTCCATAGGAGTTTAAAATCTTACCATAAACCGATTAGTCAATTCTATAGGAGTTTAAAATCTTACCATAAACCGATTAGTCAATTCTATAGGAATTTAAAATCTTACCATAAGCTGATTAGTTAGTCATTTGATTTCATTGTTTTTTTTTTGTTCAGATGTTGATTTTCCCTGTTTTTCCACGTCTTGCATTTTGCCTTGATATTTCTTGTGCAGTCATTCATGGAAGCTTGGTTATCGTCAGAAAAAAGCAAACAAAAAAAAAACACTCCTCTAGCTGCAACAACTGTCAACAACTAAAGGAAAATTCCATGGGAAAAGTTTATTGCCTAGAGCTGGCCGTCATAGGATCATTTTCAAGTTTAATGCAAATAAATTCTTGTTGAGCCGTTCTCTTACAAAATTCAATTCTACCAAAGTTCCATCATTACTGATCATCATGGTGTTGTATCACCGCCTTCCCAACACACATGTTTACCCTTATCCTAGCGTGGCCTCTGAACCTTGATAAGCAGTGATTCCCAACTATATATATATATATATATATATATATATATAAATGAGATAAGTCACAGATTAGAAATCAAGTGAATTGTCCTATTAGATATTAAAGTGCGATAATAATTTCAGGACAATCCTAGCCAAAAAGGTAAAGCTCAATATATAAAAAATAAGCAACATATAAGTGTAATGATTAAAGTTAAATTCCGTGGATTAAAATATACATAAAAATATATTATAGTTAAAAATTTATTGCTTGAAACAAGGAATATATGGAAAAGAATTATATTTATTTCCTTAATCTATGGATTTTCAATAATGGCTCATATCATCAGAGGAAATGAAATGCAATTATCAAAATGTGCAGCTGTAAATAAACAAGTATTTTGCTTTTCAGCACATATATTGAAAATTTTATTTGAAAGTTATATAAGTGGTGCTTAAAGTCATAGAAAAAGGATTTCATTTCCTCTGATGATGTGAGCCATTAATGAAAATCCATGGAATAAGGAAAGAAATATAATTCTTCTTCATATATTCCTTGTTTCAAACAATAAATTCTTAACTTGAATATATTTTTTTTATATATTTTAATCTACAAAATTTAACTTTAATGATTACACTTATATATATCGCAAGTTAGTAGAAAAAAACCTCAATGTTCTTGATTGTAGGTTATAGAATCCCTAACTTATACAATATTCTGCGTGTTGTTTCCTACTTTGTACATGAGATTTTGAAAAAGGCCAAATACAATTTTTGAAGGCAAAACTGCTTTAAAAAGGCCAAATTCGCGAAATTTGGTATTTAAAACGACCAATTTGGCAACCCAGGATAAGAATATGAGAGTGACCTCTCTTTGATGCAGCCCAGTTTTCGGATATCATTATATATATATATATATATATATATATATATGATAATTGTTGCAATGGCATGAGAAAGGAACTCCTAATAATTTCAACATGTAACAGTTCTTCACCGAAGAAAGAAATCAGCAAAACATTACGTAAAAAAACAGGAAAAACATTGTCTGCCAAGAAGTGCTGGATTAAAGGAGTAAATTAAAATCACATTACAATGTGATTTTATTATTTGTATTGAACTATATACTGACGGTACACCAATTATAGTACTCAAAAGACTTCAACTAGAACTAGCGCCATCCTTACAAAACTGTTTAAACGTTGTCTTAAGGAGAATTGCTTCCCATCACCCTGGAAAATGACATCAGTATACCCTGTATGTAAGAATTCAGGTGATCGCTCATCTCCCTCTCAGTACAGGCCAATAAGTTTCCTGTGCGTCATGAGTATGTTGCTGGAATCTGTTAAGTAGAGAAGTAATCAACCATCTCAGCAAAAATAACCTTCTTAGTGACACGCAATATCGTTTACGTTCTGCTAGATCTACAGCAGATGTGCTTACAGTTATATCTCATAGGATTAGTGAATCTCTCAATGGAGGCTACCTTTCTAGGGCAATTGCTCTTGACATCTAAGACCGTAAACGACCAAGTTCTCTCCGATTCTCTCTCCTCTGATCTTGAGCAAGTGGTACAATGGGGAAAGAGGTGGCTTGTTACTTTTAATGCATCTAAAATCAAGCTTTTATTTTTACATCATCAACGCTCTGATCCCCATCTGGCATCAATTGAAATGAATGGCTCTTGTCTTGGGGAGGCGTCATGTTTTGACAAGCTTCTGGACTTGACCTTTACTCCTGATCTTAAATGGAACACATACATTAAATCCGTTGCCAAGGCCGCTGGAAAAATGGTGGGATCCTTCTATCAATCCAGTAGATATCTCACTGCTGATATAATTCTCTAAAAGCCAGGTACGTCCAAGGATGGAGTACTATTGCCACATCTGGGTAGGAGCTGCTAGAAAGGTCTAATCCTGCCTTGATAGAGTTCAAAATAGACTTTGTAGCATCGTAGGGGATGTTCTTTTCTCTTCCCTGCAAGCTCTTTCTCACAGAAGAGATGTAGCGAGTTTGTCTGTTTTAGCGTTATTTTCATGTCAAGTGCTCGACTGAGCTTCAATCTATGGTCCCCCCTTGCCAAACTTTCACAAGAAACATCCGTCTAGCAGAAAACATTATCAATAATTTCCCCCACTCTTTATCTGTGCCTAAACCTAAATGTAGATTCCATGAACAAAGCTTCTTTCTTAGAACTGCACGCCTATGGAATTGTCTTTTGTTTGCCTGCTTTTCAGTTGATTACAATATGGTTGTCTTCAAGTCTAATGTAAACAAGTTTTTGATGAGCCGTTCCATATGTTAACAAATTTAATGAATTTCCATTACTAACGATTACTATATTGTCCAATTTCTACTGTACACTCTTTAACCCTTATCCTCTAGTGACCTCTTGACCTTGATAAGTGGTGATGCCTATGTAAAAAAAAAAAAAGAAAAGCACAGTATTACTTCCTGAGTATTTATTAATTCATATCATTTGGGTCAGTTGTATACTTTAAATATAATCGACATTATTTTGATAGAAATGTTAAACTCATATTTGCTGCGTATTATTGTTTTTTCTGTTCAAAAAAACTAATTTTTTGTGCTATCCAGAAAACTTGATTAATGGGTTCCTCATAAATTGAATGACAACCAAAAGAAATGCCGTTATGAAGTGTCATCTTCCCTTTTATGCAACAAGAACGACACGTTTCTGATTGGGTTGTGACTTGCGATAAAAAATAGGTTCTTTATGACAACTGGTGGCACTCAGCTCAGTGGTTAGATGCCGACGAAGCTCCATGACACTTCTTTAAGCCAGAATTGCACCAAAAGAAGGTCATTGAGCACTCTTATATAAACCACGTAAAATTCATTGGATATATTTGATCTGGAATAATTATATATATGTAATGTTTTTCAAACAGTTGGCTAACGGACAGATGGACTCCCTTCGATCAGAAAATCACCTTCTTCGTAAGGCTTTAATTCAGCAAAATGTGCCAGGAAGCAGTGGACAAATTGAACCAGTCAAGGAAGATCCGAATTTTGTGGAAGAGCTCACCAAAATAAAGGTAAATATTTATTTTTTCTTGTTCAAATTTGTTATATTAATTTATTATTGAGAATTGATTAATGACTTTTTTATCTATTATATGAAGAGCAAATGTCTGCTTGTATGTCTAGATAAAATTTGAAAACTACACAACAAGCACCTATAAAGTTGTTACTTTTTTAATCAGCATAATCCTTGATGTATAATATTGAAAATTTAAAGAAAATGATTCATTATTTGGGAGTTAAATGTTCACTTATATCATTTAATGTTATTAACATGTATATGCATCTTTTAATGTTAGTGAGTAGTCTGTTTTCCAGCCACTAATTAAACGGAAATAACTCTAATCTTTTTTCATAGAATGTCCAGAGAGACGGGAATGGACTGGGTGAAGATGAATGAGAAAAGGGGGAAGAGAGGAAAAAGAAGTTACATTTTTGTCCTGGGTAATGCCAGGTATCCCTGCTAGTTATCATGTTTTTATTTTTATTTCACTTTTTTTTAACCCACAGAAGTTGCTTAAAATATCTTATGTATCTTGAATTATTATTTTCATTTTTTTGTCTTTATGTCTCCTGCTTGAGGTTAGACGTTTCATGATATATCATGATTTAGGTAAAAATGCACTTTCGTAAATAATTGAATTCATTCAAAACGTATCACAAAAACAAATAACATCTATGTAAATTGCGATATATCTGAACAGTCAGCGAGGTGGATGAGTGGTAAGAGTTCAGGCTTCTTACCATGGGGTCCTGATTTCGAATCTCGCTAGATTTAGCCACTCTGATAAGTCGTACACGATGAAACACGTATCAGTGAATAATTATATTTTAAAAACAATATATATGCCACTCCCCATATGGAGGTACCAAATTGGTTAAACGGAAAATTATTCCCAATTCGCATTTAAGTAAAAATGCACTTTCGTAAATAATTGAATTCATTCAAAACGTATTGCAAAAACAAATAACATATATATTTTTTTTTTATTTTTATTTATTTTTTTTTTTTTATTACATTTTCACCCCAAACAAGGCACATTGCCACTTTGGTGTAGGGGGCTACTATCAGGGGAAACATCTACTGGGGCACTATGTAGGGATTAGGGCAGCGAGATGTTGGTTCACGTTGCACTTGAACTTATGCATGTCAGTACAGTTGGGGAAGCAGTGACCTGGAATGGAATTCCAAAGTCTAGCAGTTCTGGGGAAGAAACTACTGGAGTAGAACGATCTTTTACATCTAGGGATCTCTACAGTGTGGGGGTGGGATTTTGCAGCTTGTCGGGTCTGTCGAGGGTGTTCACGTCGTGGGGGCACAAGTGCTTGCAGTTCTTCAGAGCATTCACCATTATAATACTTGTAGAACAGGCAGAGGGATGCAACGTTTCGACGATGGGACAGAGGCTGAAGTTTTGATGCCAGTTTAGGGCCTATCAGATTTGCGACTCTCTTTTGAACCCTGTCAAGGAGAGAGAGACTAGTAGCCGATGCACCGGCCCAAATATGACAGCAATACTCCATACATGGGCGAATAGTGGCCTTATAGAGGTACAGGATACTTTCGGGTGTTAGAAGTTTTCTAGCACGGTAGAGAGAGCCCACCTTCCTCGCAGCGGCCCTGGCAATGCCCTCGATGTAATTGTTCCAGCTCATGTTTCCTGTGAACGTTAGGCCAAGGAGCTTGAAAGACGTACTCTCAGCTAAAGAGTTGTTGGCCATTGCTATAGGTGGTAGAGAAGGTTTCCTGTAATTATTGAATGAAACCAGTTTTGTCTTGGTGGCATTGAACGTTACCATCCATTTTTGTCCCCATTCCACTACTGATTTGAGGTCATCCTCTAGTGTTTCTGCCATTACTTTAGATATATGTTCATTTGTTTTCCTGTCGTGCCTGCTATAGAGTGTGGTGTCATCAGCATATATACCCATCTCAGAGGCAATTTTATCGGGGAGGTCATTTATGAATATCAGGAACAGCAGAGGACCAAGGATAGATCCCTGGGGCACTCCGGCATTTATATTATATTGTTTAGACGTACGACCGTCGAGGACAACCTGGATTTTTCTCTTATCTAAGAAGGATTTAATTATGTTAAGTATTCTACCAGTGATACCGTAAGATCTAATCTTCCTGAGGAGACCCTCATGCCATACCCTGTCAAAAGCCTTAGATATATCTAGAGCTACCGCTCTGCCCTCTCCCGCTTTGTCCAGTGAATGGTATATGCGTTCAGAGATTACAGTGAGGATGTCTGCCGTGGAACGGGCTTGTCTAAATCCATATTGATGGTCGGTCAGAAGTTTAGCATCTGTAAGGTGCTGGACTAGAGCATGGTTAATTAAGGTCTCAAATATTTTGGCAAAAAGTGGGAGGAGGCTAATAGGGCGATAATTTAATGGGTCAGTTCTTTCGCCAGAATTCTTGAATACTGGTACCACAGAAGCAGTTTTCCAGCAGCTCGGAAAGCAAGATTCATTAAGGCATTTGTTGTAGAGTTTGGAGAGAACTGGAGCTACTTCGGCTGAGCACTTTTTTAATAGCACAGCTGGGATGAGGTCGGGTCCACATGCTTTGGAAGTGTCAAGGTTTTTTATGATAGCATGCACCTGAGCAGGGGTGATTTCCAGATCGTCTAGCTTGGCGTCTGTCCGCATAGGAAAGTCAGGTAGGGGGTGGTTTAAAGGGTCCAGTGTAGAGTTGGAGGCAAACCGACTGGCAAGCATGTTAGCCTTCTCGGTTGCTCAGCAAAGAACCTCGTGATTGTTGGTTAGTGGGGGAATTGTTGATTGCCCATTATTTACTACACTGTTGTAGATTTTCCAGAAGTCACGAGTTCCTAATTTTTGTGCTTCGATGCGTTTTTTAGTGGTTTCCGTAAATTCCCTCTTAGCTGTCGCTATTTCTTTCTTAACGTTACTTCTAGCTTCTATGTACTTTTGTCTGTTTGAACTGGACTTATGTCGGTTAAACCTTCGGAATGCATGCTGCCTTTGAGCAATGGTATATATATATATATATATATATATATAAATGTAATTCTTGGTTCATTCAAAATCGATAAAAGCATATTTCTACATTACCAATTTAATTGAAATTTTCAGAAAATCTATCTGTAAAGTCAAGGAATGTTTTCATATTATTAAAATAATTTAACATTGCGAATTATAAAAATATTAAATAAAATAAAAATATTTTTCGTAACTGCGACACTGTCTGCCATTTCATTTCCAGTAGAAATGAGCCTTTCATTTGCACCACGCGTTGACGACTTTTGAATTATAACATTTTACTATCTACTTAATAGTAGCCAACATAAGTACGTGAGAAATTAATAAATGTTTAGTAACTTTTTTCTTTTTTATTCTTAAAGAGTAAAGCATTTCTTTTATTCATGAAAAGAGTTAAGCCAATGTAAATAAGTAAATAAATGTTTGTACACATGAAAAATTATCAATAAATGGTTTAGTTACTTTTTTTATTGTTTATGAAAAGAGTTAAACCAACGTAAATAATGATTGTAAAAGTGCGAAAGGCAACGTAAGTAAATAAAAAAAAAATGTTGCATGCGTTAACTTTAACTAAGGGGGGTACTAAGAGAACGACCATTAAATAATTCTGCGGTCACCATGGAACTGAACGCCCAAGGAGTACCAAAAATAGTTTTCATGGTATGAAGAAATTACTTTTTCGAAAAGTGGGTGATCACTTTTCCATGTAAATTTAACTTAAAATGAGCACCCACTTTCTGACCACCTGAGGAAGGGGCATTTATTTTCGTGTTTATTGGCGTAAAGGTTTTTTGACAAGGCAGTTTGGTACGCGGCATCTAACAACACTCGATTTCCAAGAATCCATTTTTTTGGCTTGAAGCTTTCCTGGCAAAGCCTACCTAAAATAAATTTGTCTAATTCTTAATTTCTTATGTTATTGAAAAAAAAAAATATATAGCATCCCAGAATTTTGATCAAATTTTTCATTAAGGCCCGTCTCACGTTCGTATATAACAAAACACTTTTTTGGGTGGCATTTGAGTTCCATGGCGACCAGCAGATTTATCCGCTCATGTAAATTAAAAATGTTTGTAAGTGGGAAATTATCAATAAACGGCTTAGTTACTTTTTTTTTTTATAATTCATGAAAAGAGTTAAGCCAACGTAAGTATGTGAGAAATTATTAATAAATGTTTAACTTTTTCCTTTTATTATTCTTAAAGAGTAAAACTTTTTTATTCCTGAAGAGTTAAGCCAACGTAAATAAATAAATAAATGTTTGTACACATGACAAATTATCAATAAATGGTTTAGTTACTTTTTTTTATTATTTATGAAAAGAGTAAAGAATGTTTGTAAAAGTGCACAAGGCAACGTAAGTAAATAAAAAAAAAAATGTTGCATGCGCTAGCCTTAACTCAAGGTGGGAGACTAAGGGAACCACCATTAAATAATTCTGCAAGTCGCCATAGAACTCAACGCCCAAGGAGTACAAAATAGTTTTCATGATATGAAGAAATTACTTTTTCGAAAAGTGGGTGATCACTTTTCCATGTAAATTTAACTTAAAATGAGCACCCACTTCTAGCCACCTGAGAGAGGGGGGATTTTTTCCCATGTTTATTGGCTATAGCATAAACGAAGGCTACAGCTGTGAAATGGAAAATAGTCCCAGAGTTCAGGGGTTATTACCATGCAAAAGAAATCAAACAAAAAACTTTTTAGCCAAGAAATACACAGAAAAATGCCCCTCTCTCAGGTGGCCAGAGGAAGGTGCTCATTCTAAGTTAAATTTACATCGTTCATGAAAACTTTCTTTTTGCGATGGAAACCGTTTGCAGATTCGTTTTTAGTACACCAAAATCTACAATAAAATATTTCGGTATATACGAACGTGAAACAGACCTTAAAGTAAAATAATACCGGATTTTTGGGGGCAGATTTGCCGTTTAGTTGTACAAATATCCTTAAACCAGGTAATCACTAAAAGGGACTCTTAAAAATCGTCACTTGTATCGAGCAAAAGTTTAAAACTACCGATTATATGCCAGCCCACGTCGCAGTAACATATATATTTAGTGAGTTCCTAACAGTATTTGATATATTTTTTTTAGTTTAAATTCCCAAAATTTCCCCAAACTTAACGTGTTCGATACAGTTTGCTGCCATTTGTATTTTTCGAATATACCGATAAACATTGAATGTTTTTGAACCGATTATACATTACATAAAGACGCTACATTCTTATCCAGTTAGGTAAAACATTTACTTTTCTTGCCTTTTGATAATAAATAATTAGTTAGGTAGAACATTTACTTTTCTTGCCTTTGATAGTAAATAATTGAATTCATTCAAAACGTATCACAAAAACAAATAACATCTATGTAAATTGCGATATATCTGAACATTTTTTGACAACTTTTTTGTCTCTGTGTTTACAAACCCTTTTCATTTAATGTAACGTTTAGTCGGCTCGAAAAACAGTGTTTATCAGTGTATTTGAAAGCTACAAATAGTGGTGGACACTGTTGATTACATTAAGCTTGAGAAAGTGAGTTAAAACCAAAAAACTATACAAAATACTATCAGAAGCCCACCGATTATGCCAGCCTATGTCATGGTAACATATATTCGGTGGGTTTCTGACACTGTTTTGTATAGTTTTTAGTTTTCAACTTACTTTCCCAAACTTAACGTATTCAACAGTCTGCGACCATTTCTGTTTTTTGAGCCGATTAAACATTTTACATTACATAAAAACACTAAACAATTATCCAGTTAGGTAGAAACGTAACTTACCTTACGTTTGCTTTCATTTATTTGTTTTTGGACAACTTTTTCGAATCTGTGTATAGTAACCCCCCTCCCCCCCACCATCAACCAAATATTAATTACTAACTCACATTTTTGTATACAGAAAACAAACAAACAAAAAAACATTTAGCGTTTCAACATTTTTGCTACGTTCGGCTTCATCCACTGATTGTTGGTCGAGCCCAAACCATGATTGACGGAAACTCCTGAGGATCCAGATCAAATTCTGCAAGAGTACCATTTTTTTTCATTTTCACCTTTTTTACTTTTTGAAGTGGATTGCTTTACTAAAAATATAAGAAACATGCATTTTCTCTTTTTATTAGATGGAGGCCATCTAGAACATATGCTGTAGAATGGAGAAAAAAAGCCAAAGATCCTAGTATTTTGATGTGATGTTTTGAATATAATAAACTAGTTATGACCAAAGTTTCATTTCATTCGAACAAAACACTAAGAAACGGGACCTAATTAGAGTTGGGGCCTGTTTTTTTTTTTTTTTTTGGTCACCCTGTATATATAAGCTGTTAACTTATCTTAAAGTTACTTTCATCACACCAAACAATTTTGGCCCAATCATCAGGTGTCCAATTTTCATGTTTTTTGCAAATTCCAATCGTTTTTTTTTTTCTTGTTGCCCGAGACAAGTAGGGCTTCTTCCTTGCTTTGCATCCTTTTAATCCCACTTTTAATAACCTTTGAGCTGATATGTTTTTGTTTGCATCCTCTTCAAGTTCAGCAGCAAGCTCTGAAGAACTTTTCTTCCTGCAAGAGATACTCTTTGCAAAGATCTATCTTCACTGGCGGTTGTAGACTTTTTACGGCTTTGTCCTTTTCTGTTTTTGAAAGACTTTGTTTCCTTGTACTTTTAAAAAAAATTTTTTTATTACATTTTCACTCCAAACAAGGCATGTTGCCACTTTAATGTAGGGGGCTACTATCAGGGACCTAAATTGCAGTAGAAGATCTGCTAGAACTACTTTTTTATAAAAAGCATAAATATTAGTCGTTTGCCATTTTCTATTATGAAATGATGGATTACCATTATTTAGATTTTTATCCTCAGCCACCCAAATCAAAGAGATTAAACCATTCCTGTCATAACCTGGTCCCTGTTGGTTGCAATATGATGCTGGTTTTGTGCAGTTCTTCTAAGAGGCTCACTTTCACAGGCTTTACCATCTCTCTTTGAGAAGGGGTTAGTTTATTGCTAATCGCCTGAAGTGCCCTTACCAGGGAATGCCGACGGGGCTGCCGAGGCACTTTTTGCATGTCAGAGTGTCCCTCTTTGTGGGTACTGACTTCTCAATCCCACTTTCTGACCCTAGTATCACAGTTCTTGTAGTGAGAGAGAACTAAATACCTACAATTATTTTGTCAAAATCATAGACTGTAATTACCTCCCCTGGATTTTAAGAAGTCTTAAGCAATAACAAATATGATAAAACTCTATTATTTCATACATTTTATTGTTACTTGTCTATCATTTTGTAGGAAATTTTTGGAATTTGTACCAAGTTCAATATGACACGTTACTACGTAATAGTGTTTTTACCTAAAATGCAGTTTTTGGAAATCCCATTTATTGCACAAGCATGTAGTCTCTTTTAATTACTTTCTTTAAAAGTTTTCCTTGGCTGGTCAACCTTCCTTCAAGTCTTTAAACAAAAAGTTAAATAACTTTTGTCTCTTTTTGTTTTGATTCCAGAATGAAAAGCTTGCTTTAGAAAAACAAGTGAACGAACTATCAACTCGATTAAAAAACTGTGAAATTGATTTTCGCCAGAAAGTGCAAGAGGTCATGAAGATAGCGCAACAAGCAGTGGAAGACATTAAAAATAAACATTCTTGGTGAGTGAGAAAGCAACTTTCTTTTTATGTTGGCATAATATCCAAACGGATCCAAATTGAAGTCATATTTGGAAATGGTCTCTAGGATTACCAAATCCTCAACTAAAAGCGAATTCACTTCCTAAATTTAATGAAATTTCAAATTTTCTTTCATGCACAATAACATGAAAAATCTGATGCTTATTTTGTTAGGAAAATTCAGAAAACAATTGAAGAAACAGAAAAGAAACTCCACCTTCAATTTGAACAGCACCAACAGTTGGCAAAGCAACAGGCGGAAGAGGCGATCAAATCATTGAAACAACGCATAGATTACCTCGAGAAAGAATTGTCTGAAGAAAAAGAAAAGAGTAAGTAATATAAAAAAATTCATTAGATTCTTCATCTAAATGACCAAACGATTTTCATTTTACTTTAGATACCATCGTCTGCTTTATTTATTTTTTTACTAGCCTGGGTGCCCAGCATTGCCCTGGTGTTTGGAGGTGTGTGTTGAGCAAAAAAAAAGGGGGTAGTAGGCAGGCAGGCTTGAACCCGTGTCACGAAGGCAAAAAAGAAAGTGAGAGAAAATCTTATGACTTACCACTGCTTCATGATGCGACCGGAAGTCTAAAGCGTTCAAATTTAATATAGTCAATCAAAAACAAAAGAAGACTTGCAGAAATGGCATTGCTTTTAACCTTCCACGAAAACAAATTAGACCCAAGGTCATTTTTAAAATGGGGGGAAAACCAGCTCTCCCAAAAAAGGGGGCACTCTCACAGTATCCAAATAAATAGTAATTGTCTCAGTATGAAAGGTTTCCCCTACATTGACCAAGGACCAATTACAGAACAGATACTACCCGACCCAAAGGCCAGGCGGTTGCATTCCAATAGTTTTGCTTTATTCATACGATAAAGACAAACACTCAAGACTACAGCATGGTGAGAATTTTTTTTTAACTTGATCAAAAAAAGGAAAGAAACAATGTCTGTTTGCGAATGCAAGAGATTACGTTCTGGGAAGTATGTGAAAACTTCTCGTGGAATCTAACCAACGCATGAACCCCTGATACAAAAAGCCCTTCGTGGGCATACACAAATGCTTGTACCAATTTTGCCCTTTATATAACAGATGTTTATTCACCTCCAAACAAAGCATATTGCATCTTAGAAAGAAGGGGCAACTATTTGGACATCATCAAATGAAATTCTGCTGTTCTCATCTGCCTTCACTAATATGCACGCTAATCCTAACCATCACTACCGTGTGTGCTAACTCTAACCCACCACCGGCGTGTGCGCTAACTCTAACCCTTCACCAACATGTACGCTAACCCTAACCCACCAACACCGTGTGCGCTAACTTCAACCCTTCACCAACGTGTTCACTAACCCTAACCCTTCACCAACGTGTTCACTAACCCTAACCCTTCACCAACGTGTTCACTAACCCTAACCCTTTCACCAACATGTGAGCTAACCCTAACCCTTCACCAACATGTGCGCTAACGTTATCACCAACATGTGTGCTAACCTTAACCCTTCACCAACATGTGCGCTAATCCTAACCCTTCACATACATGTTCACTAACCCTAACTCTTCACCAACATGCGCGCTAACCCTAACCCTTCACCAGCATGTTCACTAACCCTAACTCTTCACCAACATGTGCGCTAACCTTAAACCTTCACCAACATGTGCGCTAACCCTAACCCTTCACCAACGTGTTCACTAACCCTAACCCACCACCAACGTGTGCGCTAACCCTAAACCACCATCAACGTGTGCGCTAACCCTAACCCTTCACCAACGTGTTCACTAACCCTAACCTTCACCAACATGTGCGCTACCCCTACCTCTTCACCAACATGTGCGCTAACCCTAACCCACCATCAACGTGTGCGCTAACCCTAACCCTTCACCAACATGTACATTAACCCTAACCCTTCACCAACATGTTCACTAACCCTAACCCTTCACCAACATGTGCGCTAACCCTAACCCTTCACCAACATGTGCGCTAACCTTAACCCTTCACCAACATGTGCGCTAACCTTAACCCTTCACCAACGTGTGCGCTAATCCTAACCCTTCACCAACGTGTGCGCTAATCCTAACCCTTCACCAACATGTTCACTAACCCTAACTCTTCACCAACATGCGCGCTAACCCTAACCCTTCACCAGCATGTTCACTAACCCTAACTCTTCACCAACATGTACGCTAACCTTAACCCTTCACCAACATGTGCGCTAACCCTAACCCTTCACCAACGTGTTCACTAACCCTAACCCTCCACCAACATGTGCGCTAACCCTAAACCTTCACCATGTGCGCTAACCCTAACCCTTCACCAACGTGTTCACTAACCCTAACTCTTCACCAACATGTGCGCTAACACTAATCCTTCAACATGTGCACTAATCCCAACCCTTCACCAACATGTGCGCTAACCTTATCCATTCAACAACATGTACACTAACCTTAACCCTTCACCAACATATGCATTAACCTTAACCCTTCACCAACATGTGCACTAACCCTAACCCTTCACCAACGTGTTCACTAACCCTAACCATTCACCAACGTGTTCCCTAACCCTTCACCAACATGTGCGCTAACCCTAATCCTTCACCAACATGTGCGCTAACCTTAACCCTTCACCAACATGTGCGCTAACCTTAACCCTTCACCAACGTGTTCACTAACCCTAACCCTCCACCAACATGTGCGCTAACCCTAACCCTCCACCAACGTGTGCGCTAACCCTAAACAACCACCAACGTGTGCGCTAACCCTAACCCTTCACCAACGTGTTCATTAACCCTAACCTTCACCAACATGTGCGCTAACCCTAACCCTTCACTAACATGTGCGCTAACCCTAACCCACCATCAACGTGTGCGCTAACCCTAACCCTTGACCAACGTGTTCATTAACCCTAACCCTTCACCAACATGTTCACTAATCCTAACCTTCACCAACATGTGCGCTAACCCTAACCCTTCACCAACATGTGCGCTAACCCTAACCCTTCACCATGTTCACTAACCCTAACTCTTCACCAACATGTGCGCTAACCCTAACCCTTCAACATGTGCACTAACCCCAACCCTTCAACATGTGCACTAACCCCAACCCTTCACCAACATGTGCGCTAACCCTAACCCACCACCAACGTGTGCGCTTACCCTAACCCTTCACCAACGTGTTCACTAACCCTAACCCTTCACCAAGGTGTTCACTAACCCTAACCCTTCACCAACATGTGCGCTAACCCTAATCCTTCACCAACATGTGCGCTAACCTTAACCCTTCACCAACGTGTGCGCTAACCTTAACCCTTCACCAACGTGTGCGCTAATCCTAACCCTTCACCAGCATGTTCACTAACCCTAACCCTTCACCAACATGTGCGCTAACCCTAACCCTTCACCAACGTGTTCACTAACCCTAACCCTCCACCAACATGTGCGCTAACCCTAACCCACCATCAACGTGTGCGCTAACCCTAACCCTTCACCAACGTGTTCATTAACCCTAACCCTTCACCAACATGTTCACTAACCTTAACTCTTCACCAACATGTGCGCTAACCTTAACCCTTCACCAACGTGTTCACTAACCTTAACCCTTCACCAACGTGTTCACTAACCCTAACTCTTCACCAACATGTGCACTAACCCTAACCCTTCACCAACGTGTTCACTAACCCTAACCCTTCACCATGTGCGCTAACCCTAATCCTTCACCATGTTCACTAACCCTAACTCTTCACTAACATGTGCGCTAACCCTAACCCTTCAACATGTGCACTAATCCCAACCCTTCACCAATATGTGCGCTAACCTTAACCCTTCACCAACATGTGCACTAACCTTAACCCTTCACCAACATGTGCATTAACCTTAACCCTTCACCAACATGTGCCCTAACCCTAACCCTTCACCAACGTGATCACTAACCCTAACCCTCCACCCACATGTGCGCTAACCCTAACCCACCACCGTGTTCACTAACCCTAACCCTTCACCAACGTGTTCACTAACCCTAACCCTTCACCAACGTGTTCACTAACCCTAACCTTCACCAACATGTGCGCTACCCCTACCTCTTCACCAACATGTGCGCTAACCCTAACCCACCATCAACGTGTGCGCTAACCCTAACCCTTCACCAACATGTGCGCTAACCTTAACCCTTCACCAACATGTGCGCTAACCTTAACCCTTCACCAACGTGTGCGCTAATCCTAACCCTTCACCAACATGTGCACTAACCCTAACTCTTCACCAACATGTGCGCTAACCCTAACCCTTCACCAGCATGTTCACTTACCCTAACTCTTCACCAACATGTACGCTAACCTTAACCCTTCACCAACATGTGCGCTAACCCTAACCCTTCACCAACGTGTTCACTAACCCTAACCCTCCACCAACATGTGCGCTAACCCTAACCCACCATCAACGTGTGCGCTAACCCTTATCCTTCACCAACGTGTTCATTAACCCTAACCCTTCACCAACATGTTCACTAACCCTAACCTTCACCAACATGTGCGCTAACCCTAAACCTTCACCATGTGCGCTAACCCTAACCCTTCACCAACGTGTTCACTAACCCTAACTCTTCACCAACATGTGCGCTAACCCTAATCCTTCACCATGTTCACTAACCCTAACTCTTCACCAACATGTGCGCTAACCCTAACCCTTCAACATGTGCACTAATCCCAACCCTTCACCAACATGTGCGCTAACCTTATCCATTCAACAACATGTACACTAACCTTAACCCTTCACCAACATGTGCATTAACCTTAACCCTTCACCAACATGTGCACTAACCCTAACCCTTCACCAACGTGTTCACTAACCCTAACCATTCACCAACGTGTTCCCCAACCCTTCACCAACATGTGCGCTAACCTTAACCCTTCACCAACGTGTTCACTAACTCTAACCCTCCACCAACATGTGCGCTAACCCTAACCCTCCACCAACGTGTGCGCTAACCCTAAACAACAACCAACGTGTGCGCTAACCCTAACCCTTCACCAACGTGTTCATTAACCCTAACCTTCACCAATATGTGCGCTAACCCTAACCCTTCACCAACATGTGCGCTAACCCTAACCCACCATCAACGTGTGCGCTAACCCTAACCCTTGACCAACGTGTTCATTAACCCTAACCCTTCACCAACATGTTCACTAACCCTAACCTTCACCAACATGTGCGCTAACCCTAACCCTTCACCAACATGTGCGCTAACCCTAACCCTTCACCAACATGTGCGCTAACCCTAACCCTTCACCAACATGTGCGCTAACCCTAACTCTTCACCAACATGTGCGCTAACCCTAATCCTTCACCATGTTCACTAACCCTAACTCTTCACCAACATGTGCGCTAACCCTAACCCTTCAACATGTGCACTAACCCCAACCCTTCAACATGTGCACTAACCCCAACCCTTCACCAACGTGTGCGCTTACCCTAACCCTTCACCAACGTGTTCACTAACCCTAACCCTTCACCAACGTGTGCGCTAACCCTAACCCTTCACCAACGTGTTCACTAACCCTAACCCTTCACCAAGGTGTTCACTAACCCTAACCCTTCACCAACGTGTTCACTAACCCTAACCCTTCACCAACGTGTTCACTTACCCTAACCTTCACCAACATGTGCGCTAACCCTAACCCTTCACCAACATGTGCGCTAACCCTAACCCTTCACCAACATTTGCGCTAACCTTAACCCTTCACCAACGTGTGCGCTAACCTTAACCCTTCACCAACGTGTGCGCTAACCTTAACCCTTCACCAACGTGTGCGCTAATCCTAACCCTTCACCAGCATGTTCACTAACCCTAACCCTTCACCAACATGTGCGCTAACCCTAACCCTTCACCAACGTGTTCACTAACCCTAACCCTCCACCAACATGTGCGCTAACCCTAACCCACCATCAACGTGTGCGCTAACCTTAACCCTTCACCAACGTGTTCACTAACCTTAACCCTTCACCAACGTGTTCACTAACCCTAACTCTTCACCAACATGTGCACTAACCCTAACCCTTCACCAACGTGTTCACTAACCCTAACCCTTCACCTATGCGCTAACCCTAATCCTTCACCATGTTCACTAACCCTAACTCTTCACCAACATGTGCGCTAACCCTAACCCTTCAACATGTGCACTAATCCCAACCCTTCACCAACATGTGCGCTAACCTTAACCCTTCACCAACATGTGCACTAACCTTAACCCTTCACCAACATGTGCATTAACCTTAACCCTTCACCAATATGTGCACTAACCCTAACCCTTCACCAACGTGATCACTAACCCTAACCCTCCACCCACATGTGCGCTAACCCTAACCCACCACCGTGTTCACTAACCCTAACCCTTCACCAACGTGTTCACTAACCCTAACCCTTCACCAACGTGTTCACTAACCCTAACCCTTCACCAACGTGTTCACTAACCCTAACCCTTCACCAACATGTGCGCTAACCCTAACCCTTCACCAACGTGTGCGCTAACCCTAATCCTTCACCAACATGTGCGCTAACCCTAACCCTTCACCAACATGTGCGCTAACCTTAACCCTTCACCAATGTGTGCGCTAATCCTAACCCTTCACCAACATGTTCACTAACCCTTACCCTTCACCAACGTGTTCACTAACCCTAACTCTTCACCAACATGTGCGCTAACCCTAACCCTTCAACATGTGTACTAACCCCAACCCTTCACCAACATGTGCGCTAACCTTAACCCTTCACCAACATGTGCACTAAACTTAACCCTTCACCAACATGTGCACTAAACTTAACCCTTCACGAACATGTGCGCTAACCCTAACCCTTCAACATGTGCACTAACCCCAACCCTTCACCAACATGTGCGCTAACCTTAACCCTTCACCAACATGTGCACTAAACTTAACCCTTCACCAACGTGTGAGCTTACCTTAACCCTTCACCAACATGTGCGCTAACCATAACCCTTCAACATGTGCGCTAACCCTAATCCTTCACCAACATGTGCACTATCCCTAACTCTTCACCAATGTGTGTTTAAACCCTAACCCTCCACCAACATGTGCACTAACCTTAACTTTTCACCAACATGTGCGCTAACTCTAACTCTCCACCAACATGTGCACTAACCCTAACCCTTCACCAACATGTGCACTAAACTTAACCCTTCACCAACATGTACACTAAACTTAACCCTTCACGAACATGTGCACTAACCCTGACCCTTGTGTGAGTAGGGTCTTTTAGGAAAAGACCATTGAGAAGAACAATAGGTATATCTAGGTCATTGGCAAAAATATCAGGGGTTATTAGAGAGAACCCTTAACTGTACATTAAATTGATCAGTTTTAGCTAAGCCAAGGAAATATCTACCGGTTAAATTTAAAAGATGCAATCTATGCTTGATGGGATTGTATGGTTAATAAGAAATATGAAATAGTGGAATCTTGCTTGCCCAGAACTGATTTTTGATAGTCTGCAAAAAAAAAAAAACGAAAAAACATTGGAACATTATTTCAATTATTATGAAGATATTAAAGCATGAATGAAAAGGAAAATCCTATCAATCAATCTTATGACAAATTTATAAAAACCTCATTTTTAGTTCTATTAAATCAAAGCAATAAAAGTTTTTATTCAATTTCCAACAACATATTTGTGTGTACCGATTTCAACTTGAACTAAACACCTCTCTCTCTGTCTTGAAGTGAAGTTATTGGAGCCTCAAATTTGCAAACTGATTTCAAACAAACAGGAATAAATATTAAAACAAAAAAATGTGTAATACTTGAATAAACTTAAAATTTTCAATTTGTTTTTTTCTTAAAAAATTACAACTTTCTTATTTTTAATGGATGCGTTTCATATTAATAAAATAGAAACTGTTCCAAATATTATTATATAAATAAATTTAGCTTTTTTTTTTTTTTCTGATATTATTTGTGGTCTGCCAAATTTTAAATTATGCATTTAGTCGTTCAAGAAGTTTGAAAAGTTTGTAACCATTGATTTAGTATTTCTAAAAGAACTGGTAAAAGGGTGTCGAAAAAGAGGTAAAAGGGTGCTGGAAAAAATGTAAAAGTGTACAGGAAAAAATATAAAAGGGTGCAGAAGAAGAGGTAAAAAGGGTGCCAGAAAAGAGGTAAAAAGGGTGCAGGAAAAGAGGTAAACCACCGTGAAGATTGACTGTTAACATGTGAACTTCCAGATAAGACAAACAGAAAGTCTTGGAGAAAGCTCCTATTTACTTGCTTCCCCACAAGGGCAAAGTTATGCAAAAGTTCTTATTTTATGAGGGAAAAATCCAGCTTTACAAAAAAGGGGAATTCCAGATTGAAGCAAGTATAAAAATTGTCTCCATCTAGAACTTCAACTTCACCGACAGAAGACAAAAAAGACAAGGTGCAGCATCAAAACAGATACTACACTTTGTCTCAAATCAAAAGTCCTGGAGACAATACAATCATATTTTGCAACATACGGGAAGACATTTGTTAATTCTTGTAATTCTCCCATTTTCAGAGACAGAAGAAGAGCCCGATGTTATGAGTGAGCTTTCAAAAGTAGTCGATAATATTGTACAACAAGCAACTCCAAAATCCAACAAAAGCGATACCATTAAAATATCTACGCAAAAAGAAAATGCGACTGGATCCGATTATTCTACGGTAAGATTCATAAATGCTTTTATTTTGTTAAAATAATGGTGAATCTTGATTTCTAATTATAACAGCTTTCAGAAGCCATTGTTGATGTTGATGTGTGCACCCACAAGTATATAGAATGTGAATTCTCCATTTTTGTTTTTTGTTTTTTTAGTAGAAAACTCACTATTTTTATAGTCTAAAAAAAATAATGAATTTTTGCTTATATCATTAGACCATCCATGGATTTGAGATCTTTACTGTTTAGCCGAAATCTACTTTTTCTTTTTATAAGAAAATGATTATTTCTGCAAAATTACTAAAGCTTTACTTTCTCATTTTTTTTTTTTTTTTTTTTTTTTTGCTATTTGACTGGATTTTATTCCCCCCCCCCTCTCTCTCTCTCTCACTTTATCTTTCTTTCTCTTTTCCTTTTTTTTGTCTCTCTCTCCTTTCCCATCTTTTCTTCATTTTCCCTTCTATGACAGTTCCCTCTGAAAATGTTAATTTTGATGTAATGTAAATGTTTCATGATGTGGTAAGCGAATTAACGATCCAAAACTGCTTCTGTTATGAGCGTGATATATTAATATGTTACTAATTTCGACATGATAATTAAGTAGATAACGTTGCTTTTAGTTGAAATTCAATTTTTCAGATTTCATTCTTATTCCAAACAAGCACCAAATACTCAAAACTATGTCTTCTTTATTGTTAAACAGTTCAGCATTGAAAAGGTCAAGTTACAAGAGTTTCTTGGCGAGGAGGACATGCGTCGAAAGGAATGGGAAGACAATTTTGACAAACGTTTGCAAGAAATCTGGCAAAAGACAGAAGCCACTCTACAGCAGTTCATTGACAATGCTTGATTCATTTACTTGACAAAATATTCGGTGCCAGCCCAGAATTCAATTTAATAAAAAACAAAAATAGAGAAAATATCTATATGATGTACGTACCCATCATAGAACGAAAATGTCATATTCCGAAAATCATGCGCATTGATGAAGCAGCTCTTTTCTTAAACTAAGAAAATCAAATTCTATGAGGAAGCAAGATGGGTCCGTCATGTTTTAGAATGTTTTAAAAATCAAGGGAGACAACTCAATTTGACTACTGAGATTTTTTTGTTTGTTTTAATTAGCCTTGTAATGGCTTCGAAATATTATTAATCCCTAAAAATTGAAAAGTTTGATTTTTTTTGTTAAAAAAAACTTGATCAATTTACATGATTTTTTTAGAGTATGACGTTTTCATTCAATGATGGTATGTACATCATAATATTTTTCTGTATTCTTGTTTATTTTAATTAGGTTGAATTATGAATAAGAACCAAATATTCTACTTAAGAAATTACATACAAATCATACGATCTGATTACAAATATCTATGTATTTATTTGTAGATAAAATATATTGTTTAAACATGTTTATTGCATACATTTTTTATGTACTTTGTTATTTAAATAAAACCCTACAATCTATTCTTATTGTTTTGTTTCTTAAATTTATTTGCACGTTTCCTAGAAGCAATAGCTTTAAACTTGAAAGGTTTAGAGAATTAAAAAATAATTTGTTTTATCGTGTATCTGTTAATTTTATTTTATTTCATTCAAATATGTACTTGTGACCCGCTGGGTCATGACCAGTACTATTATTTATTCTACTTTGATTCTATACCAAAAACCATTTGAATGTTATCTAAAAGTAAAACAGCCTGAAATTAATAAATATGAGTTGACTCCATTCATGTTTAAAATTATTTTTTTAATTTTGAGTTTGTATCAGAAATGTTTTATTTTATTTCTTCCATTTATCCATCACTTCGTCTTGAAATTCTCTCCATCCCTGTTTACATGACTGATTCTGTTAATGGCGACTGACTGAGTACTGACAAGTACTTCTCTTAGCTTAAACACATTTTAATGTAAGCAACAAAAAAAAAAAAAAAAAATCTAAAAATTAGTGATGGGACGATTCTAATATTTTTCCCAATTCCAATACAATTACTAATTCTGATTCTTTTTAAAAATAAATAAAATTTCTTTTTTTTTTTTGTTTTAGAGGAGGTGGGGAGAAGTGGATTACTGCAAAAACCTATGTAATATGTGCATCTATTTTTGCAAATGTAAAAATAGACTTCTGGGTGTGACCTATAGATTTTAGTTTTACTGGTAGTTTAAGAATTAATAAATACTTAACAATTTATCATTACTACAAACCATGAAAATTAAGTTTTAAACAAAAACAAAGATATAAAAACAATAAAAAGAATCATTTTGGGCATCTGAAAAATAAGCACAAATTTTTCTGATTTCAATACCTCAAAAGTTCTAATTTTTTTTTCTCCTGATTCTGATTAATCATTCCAACACTACTAAGAATAAAACAGTTTGAAATTCATAAATAGAAATACAAGATACTCCCTCTGTCACCTATCCACTAACTCCAAATATATCCTTCATTTAACTCATAAATAGATTGTCTTGCACTTCCATGGTTAAATGTAACCACGTTTATGTATGTGAGGGTGGGATTGCACACTCCTACGTCACAGGACCAATTCATGTAACCAGGCCGTCACCAGGCCCTAAACGCAGAGGCTAACCCTCAGTTCCAGTGGCTAAACTTTAAACTTCGTCTAGTGATCTGGGCAGTTTTCTACAAGGAGGGTCTTTTCTTTTTTTTTTTTCCTTTTTTTTCTTTTTTTCTTTTTTCTTTTTTTTCTTTTTTCTTTTTTTTCTTTTTTCTTCTTTTTCTTTTTTCTTCTTTTTTTTGTTCGTTGCCATTTTTGTAAGTCATCGTATCGGTCGGAATGACTTTACTAATTTCGACGTTCTGAACTTTCGATTGTATCAGGGCGTAGGGGTAAGAGGTCAGATTTTCTTTTAATTTTCTTTTCTGTCTTCGTGTCACGGGTTCGAGCCTGCCTGCCTACTACCACTTTTGCTTTTGCTCAACACACACCTCCAAACACTTGGGCAATGCCAGGCACCCAGGCTAGTTTTCTTATAAATGAAAATAGTGCTATATCATAGCTAAATCTAGTTAGCCAATGAGTGTTACAATATGGCACTCAACTGAAATTTTTACCAATTTCAGAGAACATTCAAAAAATTTGGGGGGGGCGGCAACTGAGGATTTGTTTCAACCATTCTTTTCTTTTGACAAATAAGATATTTATGTTTATAAAAACGAAAATAAATTTTGGTATACTACTCGTGCTTTTAGCTTTTAAACTTTATTCATTTCTACCTTTTATGAGAGGGAAACCCATCTTAATTTTTATTTTCTTTTGAAGAGATATGCAAACTTATTTTAGTGCTTTATCTTTCCATGCAGGGGTGCCGAAATACATGGCATAGTGCCAAGGCATAGGATTATCCCTCTCAGTATGATCTCATAGATGCCAGGCTGTCCATCTAAAAGAAGGAAAATTCTGATATAAACCTCTGTGCTATTGACTTCATACATTTTGGCATGAAACCACTGGGGAAAAAGAGACCTCCTTCATCCTGGTGGACAATTTTCTTAGAACTAGAGTCTCAAACTAATATCTGGTTTGCCAACCTAAAATTGCTTAAGAAATGATAAAATTGTCATCCTAGAAAAGACGACATGATTCCATTTCCATTTGATGAAAATCGGTTTTCTTTGTTGCAGACCATCTGCTAGTTGGCCAGTTATGTAGAAATCCCAAGAGTGATAGGAGCTTTCTATCATGTCTGAAAGTGACACAATGTTCAACAAGCGAAATCAGAGATTAATTTCTTCACCCTAAACTGAGCAGTTTTCTACAAGGAGGGGTCTTTTTTTTTTCTTTTTTTTTTTTTTTTTGTCGCCATTTTTGCAAGTCATCATATCGGTTGGATTGACTTCTCTCAATTTCAATGTTCCGAACTTCCACTCGGACTGTGGAGACATTGGCAAAGATGTCACATTTTTTTTTTCCTCTTTCGCGTTATGGGTTCAAGTCTGCCTGCCTACTACCACTTTTTTTTTCTCTTCACCCAAACTGCCTACTGTTGCCTCTCTCCACTACCAATTTATTTTTATTATTTAGCATTGCCCGGTCATAAAATACTCTTAAATATGATATTTTGATTAATGCAGATTTTGTATTTATTATTATTATTATTATTATTATTATATCATATTGAACCCAATATATATTAATGATTTAAAAAGTTTTAAAAAAATGACTCTTGCATCACCACCAAGAATCAAAACGAAAACGTTTAGCTTACGATTTATTTTTTCCTTTGACGTTAATGCCTGACCTATGAAGACATGTTTGCTGCAAGACTAAAAATTAAAACATGAACCAATAGCCATTATGTTACGCATGTATATTCGTAATGCCATCGTTTGACCTTCACCTGGCAAATTCCATTTTTTTAATTTTTACACTTTTATACAGATTTTCCCTGACTAAAACCAAAACGTAGTTTTGTATGGGTTTGAATACCCTATATATGAAGTTTCATGTCTGTAGACCAAAAACTGACAAAAGTTTGGTAGGCAAAATTTTTTTAATAAATATATATACACATACATAAATATATATATATATATATATATATATATATATATATATATAAAGAAGTTTGTGTTTACTCAAATCTTCTTACGCAAATGTTACGCAAGTATAAATCATGTAGAATATCTGCATGAATATAATTATACGTAATAGTTAACTAAAGATGATCATCTCATAAGAAAACTGAAAAAACTAATAGGGAATTAATTAAAATGAATGTTTAAAAGAATATACAAATTAGCTTGGTCTTTTGCAGATGAATGCAATTCCACAACCCATATATAACAAAGTTGTATTTTCTTTTTTAATAAATAGAAAAAGGGGTTTTAATATGAATATCAATGCACAAAACCCCCAAATTTCTAGGAGTATAGATTGAATAAGTTTATGTTCAGTATAAATCATGTTTCTTATTTTTCTCTTTTTTCGATGCAAGTTTTTAAGTTTTCTAATGTTTTTGTAAAAAGCTCTGATTCATTATTGGCAGTCTGACTGTTCGACAGATCTTGCTTGCTAGGACCTCAACTGTGATATCATTTTTCAGTAATTAGGCCTGAAAGTCGCAGTTTAACCCGCATAGAGTGAATGCTGTTTTCTGCTACTGTTCTCTGCTGACCACCTGGAAACTATCAAACAACCGGTTTGGGGAATATGCTATTTAATTAATTGGAATGTTTATTGATAGGAGTATTATTTATTCATTTTTTTATTGCAGACTATTATCCTCATCTTTCTTTAGTTGTTTTTACGACATTTCGGCCAACTATTCCTCTGGCTTTCATCAGAGGTTATCGCGACGTGATAGGAACTCCGAATCTCCTAACTGCCTCCTCAGCAATTACTGCCTTCCATAGTTGCTTGGAGAAATTCAATAGATTTTCGCCCCCACCTCCCCACCTTCTGCCTGTTCAGATACCTCACTTTGATCACTGAATCATTTCCAAATACAAGATTTTTCGTTGTGTGTATATGGGGGTTTTTGCTTGGGGGGTGAGGTTGGGGTGAGTCAGGTCAATAAATCTTCTCAAGAAACTCAACAATCTCACCAGACATTCCACACAAACTTCTATCATTGAAATTACATAGTCTGAAATGCAACCAATTTTCTTTGCAAGTAATTTTTGTAGGCAGGATTTTTTTTTTTTTTTTTTTTTTTACTAAAATGAAGAGCACGTGGCCCACTTGCTCGACAATGATTGTCCACTCCAATGTTGTGTGTGATGGATTTCTTTTCTCTCACCTTCTCTTCTGGTTCTGACCATGTCATCGTCTCACATGCATTGGCGACTGTCGAGAGAGTGCACTAGCTCACAAGTATAAAAATTAAATAAAATAAAACGAAACACAAACTCAGTCAGATTCCGTAGATATTAGTTGCCTCTATATACGTCTGTCACAATTGTGGGAGACTACCCTATAAGCGCTAACATCCATATCATAGTTTTTCTGTTGAGGTTGTGTTTGTCAGTTGATGTCAGCCCATTTCAATCTCCCTAGGCTCGCCTAAAGTGGTCCAAGCCATGATCTGCCTTCCACTGTGTCCAACTGGCAACTCTCCTCAACTTTACTTGTCGATCATCACAAACCCAAAACTATCTACAAACTGCTCCCAACTGTCGTGAAACTCCTTGCCAATCTTAAAACTAACTCTATAAATACATCTTTTGTTCACATTAACTGCTATACCTTGATTACAATAAGACTCAACTATTGTCCTTCAATCGCAAGTGTATCTCTTTTCTTCCTGAGATTCTTATGCATGGTTCTGCTCTTGATGAGAAATCAACTCTAAAACTTCTTGGTCTTTTTTTCTTTTTCCTAAAAGCTTTCTTGCAGTCCATATATTAAATCCATTCTCTTTCTGTTTCTCGTAAAATCGCTTCTCTCTTGCTCTAAACACTTCCTCACACCCGAGGCTATTTTCTAGCTTTACAAATCCATTATCAGACCATGTATGGAGTACTGCCATCACATTTGGGCTGGTGAATCTGTGTTGTATTTGGATGTTCTTGATAAATTACAGAAACGTACCTGTAATTTTATTGACCCGTACACTTCATTGCAACCTCTCTCTCACAGACGTGATGTTGCTAATCTCAGTCTTTTCTACAAATACTATAATGACGTATTCCTAAGAATTGTTTGATCTATTCCCTGTTTCCTTTGTTCCAGCTCGTTTGACTCATTTGTCTAGAGGTCTCCATCATTGTAATACAGCTTCCTATTCCAGTAGCTTCTTTCCAAGGACTGCAAGGGTGTGGAACTCTCTTCCTGCTGACTGCATTCCTTCCGTCCTTCCTTGGTCTTTTTAAGACTAAGGTCAATAATCATTTCCTGTCTTTGCAATAATCAGCTTTCGTTCTTGTTAGCTCCTTACATCAAGTGGCTTCATACATTGTCTCGAGTGATTTCCATAAAAAACAGACAAAAACAAACAACTCCACCTCAGCTCTCCTTTGTATGCATTGGGGAACAACTTCTTATGACATTTCCTATACTTTTGTTTATCTGATAAACTTATTTCCTCTTTTTTTTGTTACACTTTTTCCTGTTTTCTTGTTTCTTCCAACAACTTAAGGAAGGAGGGCACCGATAGTACACGAAGAAAAAAAACACAAGAATGGTAGTGTGATACTTTTATTTCATCACTATTATAAAAAATTTATGCTACATCCACGTTTTCATCATTTAATTGATTGCAGAATGATTACTAGGGCTAGGACAACAGCATATTCTTTTTATTGTTTTGACGCATGAGTGTGTATCCGTTGATATCTTATATGCTTTTATATAGAGTGATGTGATTCTTGGTTGATTAACTGTCTAGCTGAGTTGAATATATACTCGAGAGTCAAAACAATGAGAAGAACATGCTGTTGTCATAGCCCTAATGATTACATAATTTGGATGTTTTCTTGTATAAACACATGAGGGCGAGGTGATGACTATGCTTTAAGAGGTTATGGATCAAATGATTAATTTTCAAGAGTACTCTCTTCTTTGCTGTTTAACATCACATGATCTTATTTGACCAATCACAGCTTCATATCACAGCTCCCCCTCTCTCTTTACTCTTTAACAATGGTACAAGAAAATCAAATATTACTTGAATTATTTATTCTTTTGCAGAATAACCAGTTGAAATTTGAGGGTCGTGCAAATTCAACTATTTTCTGTCATCAGCAGCACAGGTTCACATAGTCTTGTAGTTTTGATTGTTGACTGATCTATAAATAAAAAAAGGAAAAAATTGTGGTTTTATCTAAAGTACACAAAATGTTAAACAGAAGAGTTTAATGAAAATGATCTATGGACATACTGGGATCATTTCAAGGCTTCTATTATTATATAATAAATCTCACCTGTCTGTTTAAATGTATGTTTGTATGTATGTTTTTATGTTTCACAAAAACTTGACAGAGGCGATGGATTTTCACAATCGGTATCATTTTGAAGCTCAACCCTTCGGACGACAAATATCGAAAAATTGGCCAAAAACATTACTTCCTTCAATCTCAACTGGGCATTTGTTTACAGAGGGGTCACTTTTTTTCGTTGATATTTTCGAAAGTCATCCCCTTTTTTCGATAGTCAAGCCTTAATTTAAACCTACGTCACTTCCGGTTTTGTGATGGGGGGCAACAGCTAACGCGTCACATTTTTTTTTCACTTTCCTTTCCTCCTTCACGTTACTGGTTCGAGCCTGCCTACCTACTACCACTTTTTTTTTTTTTTTTTCAACATACACCTACAAACACCCAGCCAACGCTGGGCACCAAGGCTAGTCTATTATATAAAGAGCATTTTCTTTTTTTTGTTTTATTTTACTTCAGTCGAAGTTCTCAGAAATCAAGGGGCCCACAACCTGGGGCTAACACTTGAAATCTATATGAGGTACATAGATATTCGAATGTTCCATTTAAGTTCTTTATTTTTCAAACACTGAGTTAGTAAAGAAATTGAGAACGTAACTTTCCTCTCCCCAATTAACCATTTTTATATATTGTATTATATCTTTCATTTTGGTCTCTTGGTCTTACTGGATTCCAGGACAAAAATTTATCTACTCTGGTAGAGTATCCAGCTTCGTGTTATTACTTGAGGTAATGTCACTTGGAGAAGGTAGTGAGGAGATCTTATTTGTGCAGCAAATACTATGTGATATTTGGATATTTGGTCAGGATTTACTTCTATGGAAAAAGTATCCTCATGCCAGGTTATGCTGACAAACCCCTGTACAGAGAGACCTTAGACACTCGAGGACAGTGTCTTGTAGGCATTCAAGTTCTCTCCAGTAGGCATTCAAGTTTGCCTGTGTGGGTGTTTGCATGTTCAAATAAAACTAAAAAAAATACGAAACAAGCATCCACAATGCGGGGGGGGGGGATAATCAAAATAAAATTGCAAATTACTTAGGACTTCTACCTATTCATGACACCCTCTGTGGATTAAATAAATTGTTGTGTTCGAAGTTCCGTCCATATTCCTAAGTATACACCTGAAGAAGTTCTGGGGATTTGTTACATCGACCAAAACATTATGCAAATAACACTCTAGATGAGAACAGTAGTCCAAAGAATCCAAACAATGTGAAATAATCAACCCTCATCTCAAAAAAATTCAGAAGCAGAAACATCTACAAAGTTGGTATTTTCCTGATCAGTGTTGCCCCAAATGTATAATATTGAAAATTTAGAAAAAAATTATTCATTCTTTGACCCTAAACTGATGCAGATTTCATCGGGCAGGGGGTTATTTTCCAGCCAAATTATATATTGAGTAAAGGGAAGTAACTCTGATTTTTTTTAATCAAGAAGTTAATTCCCTTATGCGAACTTATTCCTTTAGGAATCGATATAAAGATAAGTTGTCTGTGTATGTCTCTAAGGAATGGGCTGGGCATAGAAAAGAAAGAGGGTGGAGAAAATAAAGAAAAATAGAAGTTTTATTAGAAATATGTTACACTCTTGGCCTAAGCAACGCTGGACAATCCTGCTAGTACCGAAATAGGTTTCGCTTTGGAATGATTGTAGCATATAAAAGGATAGCATTTACACATCAAGAGTAATTCACATGAGGATAGGAATTGTATGGAACTGTTATGGATAACTTTTTTTTACTGTTTAGTCAGCACATCTTCTTGGACTCGTCAAGGTCAAAAGCCACTCGAGGATAATGGTTAATAAGATTGAATGATTGTCAGCTGAAAGACGATGAACAATCAATGGTATGAACTGAGTTTGCTTACTTATTATTTATGACAAAGTACTTGTTGACATTAGATTTAAAGACGATCATGTTTTGGAAAGTAGTCCCATGATAATGTGTTCCACAGAAGCTCTGTCCATGGAAATTCTACTTGATGCTAGGCATACGTAGGAAGACAGAAATGTATTTTTCTGTTGTGATAACAATATGAGTTTTTGCTGTGGAAAGGACAAACCAAAGATAGGAGCTCAGTCGAGCACCTTCTCTGAAAATAACAACAGAATAGAAAAGCACTAACAACGTCTGCAGGAAAAGTTAAAAGTCATCTTTTATTAGATTCCAAAGTCGATTTTGTACTCTGTCAAGGCAGGAAAGATAGTTTTGAGTGGCACTGCTCCAGATGCGGCAACAATACTCCATCTTCAGACACATCTGATTTTTAGACATTCATGGCTGACTCTTGGAAAACAAGTAAAGCATAGATTAGTTTTCCTTTTTACCAAAAATGTCCTCAGTCGCATTTAAAAACATTGTTGCACATTAGCACATCCAGGGTATTGCTGAATTATCTGAGCCAGAAAGTTATTATTATTATTATTATTATTATTATCATGTAGATGGAATTAGATTTGTTTTAAAGAGAAAAATGCAATTCAAGGACAAATATGGTTGAATGACGTTTTAGGAATTTAACTTGACTAGATTCTATAAACAATAACAAGAAGGACTATTAGATAAATAAAAACAAATATGTTTTAATAGAAAAGAATATAATGGACATAAACAAAATAGGTTTTCAAACCTCAATATAAAACAATAAAATTGGGCCAATTAAGTCACCTGTAAGGTTTTTGTGTAGTCGCATGACATGAACACAAAGGATTACTTTTAATATATATGTTTATCTTGATAGTTAAAGCCAACCAAGAAGATTGGTTATGAGCTTTGGTATGTCCCGTATAAGATAGTTATAGAAAAAAAAAAAAGCGATACTTGATAAGACTAACCATGCGGAAAGAGACGATCAGGACACTTTTGGGACGAAAGGAGTCGTTCATTTCGAGGGAGATGGAAACCTCTAGTCTGCGGCATATGGGTGGCTGGAAAGTAGCTGATGTGAATCATAGGTAAAGACCTTACATCCAAAAAGTAAATGCCAAGAAGATCTTATAAAAATATAATAATTGTGAAGTCGGCCGAGGAGGGTTGACTGAAAGAGATTTTTTTTAGCCTGATCTTTCCTAGCTGTGTGGTTGTGTAAATGTAGAAAAAAACATGTACTAAATTTAAAAATGCATACATTTTTTTTTGTGAAATATGGAAGGGAGGGATGTTACATGATAAGGGCTGTCCCCTTTTCATGTAAGTATAAAAATAGAGAGATTTAGTTAAAATGAAAATGAAATAGAATAGACGAAATTCGAACCTCGTAAATTAGGTTTAGAAATAGATTACGAGAGAGAATTAGAAAATGGAATGTAAAACAAACCATTGTTTAGCTTAGAGATAAAATAGTTTCAAGAAAAGAATGTGCGTTGTCAATTCTGTTATGAAAAATTCAATTGAGGAACATATACAAGATAATTTAATAAACATGTTTTTAACATATTGGAAAAATAGGTTACTGGGAATATAGGTTAAAATTCCTTTTGTAAACAAAGGAAAAAGTTTTGGACACGCATGTCCAGAACACGTGAAAGAAGACACATGTTTTAACATGTGTATTACGTCATGGAAAATGGGAAGTTCTAGATATAGTTAGAAACTTGGGAGAAACTGGGGGAGAAACTGGGGGAGAGTCAGAGAGAGTCTGAGGACGACAGACGACAGTCGAGTTGGGATTCGAACGTCTAGAAGCGAGACGGTCACTTTTGAAACTTAGAATGTGAAGCTTTGAATTCTTGACTCAGAAAACCACGGCCGGTCGTGAGAAGAAATAAACCCATCATGTGTTTTTATAAACGTTGTCTTTGTGTTGTAATTCTACCAAAAGGTAAAGTGAAAATTGTTATTATATGTCTTGTATATCATGTGGTTTAAAATGTCTTGACATACACATCTCATATCTACAATGTGAACTCTACATCTCATATCTACACTTCTAAGTATGAACATTTAATATATATATGAAAAACTTTATAACACGAACAATCTCTCTTACAACAAACACTCACTAAGACTCTCTAAGACTCTCTTTCTAAGACTCTCACTATTAATAAGACTCCTATATATACAGGCAAGTTAAGAGTTAGTTAGAAGGGAGTCTTGAGTGAACAAATTGGAATGATTAGACGGGACAGCTAGTTGGGAATCATTCAGCTATTGAAGCATTCAGCTAAACAAACAGTAATATGTAATCCCCGACGGAATGGCATGCAACCCCAGAACAAAAAAAAAAGTCGCAACAGGAATGAATGTAAATATGGCGAAACAATTTGGTTGTCTGGGTTGTCAGGTAGAAAATGATTTACATTTTCAGAAGCGCGTCTGGAAAAATACAGCGATGGTTCCAACCAAAAAGTTATGTTCTTCCCTTGTCTGGGCAAGCAGACAATGGTGCTATTTGTCCCGCTGGTTGAACTGTTGCTGAAGGTATCTATTATATGTGTTAAAAATGTATGCACACACATGCAGCGAACATTATATAGATAACTATATTTTTTTTTTTTTTTTTTTACACAGTGATCACCACTTATTAAGGCCCGGAAGCCACTCAGGGATAAGGGTTATTGCAAGTACATTACGTTAGTGTGGGGATTTGATGAAGTGTTTACTTAAGGGAGCGGTTCATTAGGAATTTGTTAACATTGGACTTGAACACATCCAACTTGTAGTCCGGTGGGAAGCAGGCAGACGGAACAGAGTTCCACAGGCGTGCAGTTCTAAGAAAGAAGCTTTGTTCATGGAATCCACGTTTTGATTTAGGCACAGATAAAGAGTGGGGAAATTTTTCACAGTGGATTCGGCTAGACGGGTGTTTTTCGTAAAAGATTGGCGAGGGGGGACCAGAGATTGGAGTTCAGATGAGCACCTGCCATGGAAATAACGATAAAACAAGGATAGGCTCGCAACGTCTCTTCTGTGGGAGAGAGGTTGCAGGGTAGAGAAAAGGGCATCCCCCACTAAGCCAAGAAGTCTATTTTGTAGCCACGAAGTCTATTTATAACATGTACATAGTTCGGTCTCCTCGTTTATACATACAGAATATGTATACACCAGCTATGAATATAATATACACTCCTCCAAGTTATACAGACTCTCCCAGTATACAGACACCCTGCTATGTAATAATATGTGTCCATACTGTTATCTAAAAACATTGTCCATAGTTGTATCTAAGAAATATCCATGGTTTTCTGTAAAAAAAAATTATGTCTATAGTTGTATATAAAAATGCTCCCCAAAATTATCCATAGATGTAGTCTAAGGTATTGTGCACAGTTGTATATAAAAATGCCCCCCCCCCCAACAAATTGTCCATAGATGTATTCTAAAAAATGTCCATAGTTGTATATAAAAAAATGCACCCTCAAATTGTACATAGTCTAAGAAAATGTCCATAGTGGTTTCTAGAAAAATAAATATTAGTAGTTGTATCTAAAAAAAAAAATCCCCAAAAGAAATTTATTTGTATTAAAAAACAACAACAAAAAAATACTTACCTCATGACATTTAAATGCATTATTGAAGAAATTGGACGTGATTTTCCTCTCCTGGGAGGAACAAATATTTTTCCAGATTTGTTCATCACAGTAATGGCATGGCTTGATTTGGTCCTCACGTATTCGTCATTTGAATGACTGGGGTAAGCTTCAAATGTTCCTGCCTTCATGCCCCCATCCTACAAATTAGAAAGAGAAGTACAAATTAGTCTACATGCAATATAATAATAAAGTGTTTTTATACGACATAATTCAGATGTGTGTGACAGGAATACTTAATAAGCTATTAAAAAATTTGAAAAATAAAAAGTATCATCAAACCTATTATTTAATGACATTTGCCTAAATGAAAACATGTTGCCTAAATACACACAGAAAATGAATAATTATGCTGCTTAAGATTTTCTAGACCATATTTTTACGGACTTTGTATTTAACAGATTTCTTGCTGGAGATTAATTTAAATCAGCTAAATACACTGACTGAATTTTTCCTTTGGATTATATGTGTTCCTCATGAACCCTACTTTCTTTCACACTCTTACGACCATTGTGTATAACCACAGTTTCAATTTTTATATTGATTAGTAAGCTTCTTTCATTGGATGAAGTAGGGAATAAGGACTCTGACCGGCTTCCTATCAATACAAAGTTTGGTTTAAAAAGTTTTCTTGTTACAATATTTGTTTACAGAGCCAATGTGTGTGTATGAAGGTCAAGGTCAAACCGCTGTCGACTGGAAGGTGTATTTTTCTTTCTTTCTTTGCAGTGAAGTCGGTTGGGGTCCAACTTTTATTATATTCCCTATTTTTTTAACATTTCATGGTTCAATAAATTATGTACATTTATATTCTTAATCATTAAAATAATTTCTTCCTATATATATATATATATATATATATATATATATATATATAATAAATTCTTCCTATATATATATATATATATATATATATATATATATATATAATAAATTCCACAGCCAAACAGCGTCGCAGCTCACAAGAGCCATGACAGTCAACGAACCGGAAGTCCAAGACTCGAGTTTCGCCCTCATTTGGGCTCATCAGTTAGACACATCCGAGCTTAGGATTCAAAACCCGAGCCTCTTGCATGCGAGGCAAGCACTCTACCAACTGAGCAAACGCCAAATGAGGGCGAAACTCAAGTCTTGGACTTCCGGTTCGTTGACTGTCATGGCTCTTGTGAGCTGCGACATTGTTTGGCTGTGGAATTTATTATACAATCTCTCACATTCTGAAAATCCTAATATATATATATATATATATATATATATATATATATATATATATATATAATTATTATATGTATTGGTTTCCAAGATGTAAATCCAATGAAACTCATGTGATTATTAAAGAGTGCCCAATGCCGGAAAGAGCTGGTATATAGTCTGTTTATTATACAAATATTATTGGTTACATATGTGCATACATATCCCAATTCAAGGATAACATCTCATCAGACCAAAAAATAATTGATATTGAAACTGGAGTCCAAATTACATTAGTTTTATAGGATATTTGGGTGTGGTTTACGTTTTGGAAGAAAGTGGGGTGTATGCTTGTTGAATGTGAGCAGTAGGGGTTTTTGAAGGGAGGTGTGGTGAAAGAAGGGAGTAGTGGTATTCATCAAAAGATCTCTTTTTGGTGCCTTCTCATTAGCTGTTTTGGGTCACGTGATGTAAACAAAGAAAATCAATGTTTTCCTGATTGGTAAAGTTACCGAATTTTGTCAGATTGGAAAATATCTCTGAGTGAATTAGTTCAGGTTTTTTAGGTCTTCAGGGATGAATTTTCTACTTTGAAAAATGTTTTTTCGTTAAAATCTTTGTCTCCTTTTAAGTAAACTCGATATATTGAGAAGAAATAGAAATGCATAATATATTAACAACGTGAGACGATTGATCTCAAAACTGATTTATTTGAGCTTTTGATATCTTTTTGTAAAAAAACTTTCTACCGGGAAATTAACCTGAATAACAGATTAAATATTCTGACAGAGATTAAAAATATTAAGAAAAATTGAAATATTGCAATATTTGTTTTAAAATATTTTTGAAAGAGGTCAAAAATATTAAAAAAATATTTTCAGTAAGTCTTAAATGGCATTCTTATAAGGAAAATTTAACTGTCAGATAAATGTTATATCGCATATTCCTCCATATTTACATGAATAAACCAGAAACTAGCAGGAGCAGCGACAGTGATAATAATGGCGACGCTTTCATCAACACAATGCAAATGAACACACTAAACACATAGGACAACATCAAAGCCTATTTTTTTATGTATACACATCAACAGAATAATTTGCACCTCACTTCAATAAAAAAAACCGCCAGAGGAAGCTGCACATCAAAAGAAAAATCAAAATACAAGGCACAAACGTCACAGCAGATGCAACTCCGGCAGCATATAAACACGAATAATTATTTCATGAAACACTACAACAGTATAACACCTACTAGAATATATTCATAACTTTATTAGCTTTAAATTGATATAACACATGTATACAAATAACAAACAGACGACTCCCTACAACACATTAAAATACAAAATAAGAAACTCAAATAAAAAGTTAAAATGATAACCAAGCAATTAAAGCCGCCTTTGCCTACTACTACGTCTGCATCGCGAGTATAAAAAGATCATCTTTTCCACACGCAAACAGATCAACCCAGATCGGCTTCTGTGTATCAGCCATGAATCTCGCTCCGTCAGCAGCCAGTGGCAATTAACCCTTCACCAGCGACATCAGCTACTGAGATTACTGTGCCACAGCCGCCGCTGCACCGCTGCCATCTCACTCGTGATACTGGACAGCAAGCCTTGAAGACTACATCTCTTCCGCCACCGGCACCACCAGATCACCACAGCTCACCAGCCAACAGCTGTTAACCCCTTGCCAGTGACACCAGCTATTGAAGATCGCCGCACCTATATCCAGACACCAGAATGCTAAGCCACATTCCTGCCATCGCCGCCCTCTACCTCAGCCTGACAGTAAATTAGGTTGTCGCCGAGTTCGTCTTAACACCCGACCAGCACTCCCACCGACGCCCCGTTACTGCCAAATTATCCTAACACACCAAACAGTTCGTTTCACGATCGTTTAAACTTTAAATAAAACGTTTAAACTCAACCTTTTTGTTTGTCACTTTCTTGCTTTCCATACGCTCAGTTTTGTAATAGATCTGAAAGTTTTGTAAAGATCTGCAAGTTTGTAGTTTGTGTAACTAGATTATTTAATATTGTTTATTATGAATAAGCGTTATGGTGGCGGGAAAGAACCAGACAAACAATATAAGTTTAATGTTAAGTGATTGATTACTCAATCGTTTATTTTAAAAATAAACTTAAGAAAAGCAAAATAAAATGTTCTTCAGTTCAACAACATTTTGTCCCTTCTGTTAAGGTTATTCATTTCAGCATAGTCTTTATCAGCGATAGAGAAGTGTTAATATTCACGTCTTTCTTTGTTGATAAAATATGTCATGTTATTTCTTGTGGTGGTGTTTTTGATAACAATATTGAAGAATAAGTGCTTGCTTTTCAATGAAAAATGTTCAAGGAAGACAACTTAGCATAAATAATGATTTTGTTGATAAAAAATGTCAATATGTTTTATTCCTTGTGCTAGGTGGTTTTGATAACAATATCGGAAAATAAGAATTTGTTTTTTCGATGGGAAACGTTAAGGAAAGCAACTTAGCAGATTTGTCATTTACTTATTTTTGAAATGTTGTTCCTCTCTCGTTTAGATGAGGCGTTTATTCAGCTGTGCTTCACGGCTTTGTTGATCCTAACATGGTACAGATTTGTCGTCTGCCGGTCAGCGATATCAAAACTTTTTCTCCCCTTGTGCAAGCTCTCAGGTCTCCTGATGGATCTAGTAGTGTCCTTGAAGGTTTGTTGATCCTTGTGTTGTAACATACATGAAAAAGGCTGGAGATTTGACCAGTGGTCTGGTGTAGAAGTCAGTATTGACCGGTGGTAGACCGGTGAAGTGTAGTACTTCTCATCTCTTGGTGTTAGTCGAGACCCATGGCTAAACTGGCCAGGGTTAAAGTTTGTTGCTTTCCTTGGTCTTGAAGTTGGATTGTCAACTGACAGGGATTTGTGCAGTGTTTACCAGGCTTTATCGAGCCAGTATCCCTTCGATCAGCTTGGCTCCTCTCTATTTAAACATAAATTTAGCAGGTGCCTGGCTCCCACGGTAAGTCTTTTCTGTTTGGTCAAATTTGGATTTTGATAGCCAATCAAACTGTTGGAAATTAACCAATCAGAGTTGAGTATTTTGGTATTTTGTAAAGATTTGTAAATATTGTTGTTTTTAGCTGCTACTGCTGCTATTATTTGTCATGGTTGGGACTGTCTCTTCTCATTCCATAATGTACTTGCTGCTACTGCTAATTTGTTGTTTTCTTTGCGAGAAAGCTTCATAAATCGAAATGAGATCTTGTACTCAACTTTGTAACAAAGAGTATTAATTATTTCTTGTAAAGATAAATAATAAGAGATAAAAAATATATAAGAGAATGAAGCAAGAAGATTGTTTCAGAATATTCCCTAAAAAGTTAACAAAAAGTTTCTTGAGTTCAAATGATTTTTATTCGTAACATAAATTTAAAAAGAAAATATATTAACAGAAGATAATATTTTAGCTATTTTAGGCTAGGGTTTTCAGCAATTTTTCTTTTCAGATTCTAAACAATTTTTTCCCGAGTAAAAGGCGATGCTGAACTGTTTTTCTTAAAGTTTCACCAAAAAGCAAAAAATAAAAAATAAACAAAAGAACTATTTTCAATAGATTTTCTGACAAATTTCAAGAAGAAAAGAAAATAATAACTCTTTTATAAAAACATTGTTTGCATCCTTCTTTGTAAAGTTTTTTCAAAGCCAAGAGAGATTTTTATGCTAAAAAAAATGTAGTTTGCTTAAAAAGAAAAAAAGAACGAAGCAAAGAAAATTCATAAAACACTCAAAGCATAGATCCAGAATTGTTGTTTCTGTAAAAAAAAAACTTCAAAACTGTGCATAGATTTTCTTTGTGTTAAATATTTATTTTTATCAATCGCATTCGACCTGTATGCAATGTCTCTTTTATTATTTGTCTTTTTTTAAAATAAATTTCTTGTTCAATTGATGCACGAGTTATATAATAATTCAAGTGATCATTATTTTTTTATTTTTATTCTAATTCAAAGAACAATAAACGGACTTGTTTATTGAAATTTATTGAAGATTAAGCAACGTTTCTTGATTTCAAAATTCTAAATATATTTTTCTCACCACCTGTTTTAATAGATGATGTTATTTTTTACCATGTCATCCATTGTGCACACAAACGAACATACACACACACAAAAAAAAACAAACAAACAAACAAACATACAAAAAAAAAAAGAAACAGACATACAAAAAAAAGTAAACATATATAAGTGTAGTGGTACTCAGGTCTGATAAAATCCCTTTTTCCACCACAAATAAAATTTAAAAAAAAAAAATCAAACGTGAAATAATTGGTGTTTATTTACACAAAAATAACAAGTAACAAACGAATCATTTTTCTTAGATTCCGAAAGGTGTGTCTGGATAGACATTTCTTGCAAATGTGAAAGTTATTGAGACTGTTTGTTGTTTTGACAAGAAAAAGCAGAGAGTGTCCTTTGTTTTCTTATCAAGAAAACAGGCTTAATTTTTCTGTGTGCTAGGAGAAATAAAGAAGAAGGTAAATATCCTTGTGTGCAGTTTAATATCTGCATTATTCACGGTGCGTGCGTGTGGATAAATGTTTCTCTGTCTGTGTGCGTACATGTGGATAATTTTATTTTGTCATGCTGGCAGAAAAAACACGTAGCAACAGAGTCGTTGACGTGAATAGAGAAGTGAGCAAGCTGTGAGCACAGAGTGATGAGCGCAGAGTAAGGAGCACTCAGTGAGAAACGCAGAGTGAGTGAATTCATTTATTTGTCGATTGGCTCCCAGGCGATGTGAGAAAAAAGGTTTTGAAAATTAAATCTTTCTTGGAGCATTGATTGGTTAAAAATGTGCTCTTTTGTCACGTGGTATGCTTTCAACTATGTCCACCAAACAAAATGCATTTTAAGTCTTATTACCCACAAAATTTACGTGGGCGTATTTTTAAAAAAGTCTTTGCGCCTCTTAAATTCATCTTCTTTTGTTTGCGCACATAATTGGGTTTTTATTTATTTATTTGTTATTTTTAGAACAAGAAGTGAATGCATTCGTAGGTTCAATCGCACATGAGCAAAGAAGCATACAAAAAACAAAGAAACATACAAAAACAAACATACAAATATAACAAATATATAAAAAAAAGAAACATACAAAAAATAAACAAACATATAAAATAACAAACAAAAAAGTAAACATACAAAAAACAAACATGTTTATTTTTTATAAACAAACATACAAAAAATAAAACATAAAAAAAAAACATACAAATAACAAACATACAAAAAATGAATATACAAAAAACAAACATACAAAATAAGAAAAAAGTAAACATACAAAAACAAACATACAAAAAATAAACAAACATACAAAATAACAAACAAAAAATAAACATACAAAAAACAAACACACAAAATAACAAAAAACATCAATATACAATACAAAAAAAACAAACATTTTTATTTTTTATAAACAAACATACAAAAAAATTAAACATACAAAAAAACATACAAACAAACAAACATATAAATAAACAAACAAACAAACAAGATCCACGGAGTTTTAGTAGTATACTGTATTGTTATTAGGGCTATGACAAGAGAATATTCTTTTCATTATTTTGACTCTCGAGTATATATCAGTTAATATCGTATATATTTTTGGATAGAGTTATGTGTTTCTCAGTTGATTAACTGTGTCTAACTTTGTCAGATATAAACTCGAGAGCCAAAACAATGATAAAAAATATGCTCTTGTCATAGCCCTAATTATTATATGGCATAAGTAGATACTTTGAACAACAAACCTTAAGCCCAACATGACTCGGATAAAATGGCTTCACTTCTCTCTTTTTGAGGATTTTTTTCTTTTCAGGCTCCATCTTATTTGTGAAGTACGGGTTTGGATCAAAATAGGGTTCAGGATGCATATTCAGCTTGAAAGCAGAGCCTTTCATCTTTTGCTTGTTTTCAGTTTGCTCTTTCTGGAAAATAATTATTTTTTAAATATTTAAACCTTTCTTTGCAAACCTTTAATAAGCGATAAAACCGGAAGTCAGAAGCAAAAAAATAAAATCAAGGTTAAGACAAAATGTGTCCTTTTGGTTGTTGTTCATTTTGCGGTGCCTCAAATCCATTTGATCCAAATTTTATTTCAATAAACCTTTTTTGTGTGTGCGTAAAAATTAAATAAATTTTCCTGGTTTTTCTAAAACCAACCTTTAATCGTCCTTGTGAATAATTACAAACACTTAGTTTTACTTATAAAATCCTTCTGGAAAGCACCCTGACTGGAGAATGCTGACTGAGCCACCTTGACTGGAGAATGCTGACAAGACTACATAGCAATTTTTTAAAAGGTCAGAGTGCGCCTCCTTTAGGGGTATTAGCTAGACTCTCTCTACCTTACAACCTTATTCTACATCTTCCTGCAGTGAGAATAAGTAAATAACAGTGATTTGTGGCAGTTGTGGCCCCTAAAATCATGACGCATACTTCTGTAACATACTTTTGCTAATATACTTTTTGTTAACTATACCACTGTGTTTGTCTTGATTAGTAACAATATCCAAGGCTACAAGAAGATATCTTAAATGACAAACAAGAAAATATTTCTTGGATCATTATTTCTCACCCTTTCAATTTTCAATTCAAATTTGTCTTTCCTCCCATTTCCACTTTAGCAATGCTCCCCAAGCCCTGATTTTATTTAGTTTGTTATACAGTTGTACAAAAACGCAATCAATTTTTTTTTTCTTAGAAAATCAATAATCTCCTCTTTCTTTATTAAGTAAAACTTGTTCAAACCATCTCTGGCCACGGTTGTTGCATCATAATTTCCTAGAATCTTTAATTACACTGATCAACAGTGAACATGGTTTTTACATGTGAACATGTCCATCTTACTAATTTCATAGCACTGATTTCACTTTTTGGTACTCATTTTTTGCATTCTTTTAATCTCAAGTGAAAGTGCTCACCACACACTTTAATGGATTTCAATGATGCCACATTTCTGAATGCACTAACTAAAAATTTACACCTTCTGCATATGTTCACAATCTGATGAAAGTTTTGTACTTATATAAATTTGGGTATGTGTATATGTTTATGCATTTCTATGCACTAGATCTATTCCTAAACTAATTAACTGATCATTATAGTTTTGGGAGCACCTCTCATTTGAAAATTAAAACATTTTAGATTTGCATTGAAGAACTCTGGCAAAAGAATTGACCTGTAGAATTATCGACCAATAATCTTCTCTTGCTTTTCACTAAAACTTTTGAATCATTAACCAATCTAGCAATAGTTCACCACCTTGAAAATGCTAAAATTCTCTCTCACCAACAAGATGGATTTAGACAATCCTGTTCTATTGCAAATATCCTAACAGTCATCTCTGAACGTATATACCATACACTGGATAATGCAGTTGAAGCTATGGCGGTCATGTTTAATATATTCAGAGGCCCTATTTTCTTTTTTAAAATATTCAGGGGCTTTTGTAAACATGCACAATGATGCATGTTTAGTGGGATGCATACATGCATATGCTGCAGATTGCAGACCTGTTAAGAGAAAAGGCCACACAAGAAATTTGTTGGCATCTTTGAAATAGTAATGTTTTCTTGACTACAACATGTTATGTTGCAATTGTGAGCCACGTGTCTTAAAAATAAATTACAGATTCGAAACCCCTTGGATAGTAGATTTTATTGTTTAACCATTTATTTTGTCTAGTATCTATATATATATTCCAGCAGAGTGAACACAGGGTGGACCTTAAACTGATGGACTGTTTGTGTTTTGTTGGGAGATATGTTTATCCTTTTTTTGTAAGTCTGTTTTTTGGTGCAAAAAAAAAAAAAAGTAAATGAATTCATTACTATATATAGTTTAAAAAAAAAAAAAGGTAGAAAATGTTGTTATGAACGCCTGGGGCCAAGTGCAACCATTGAGGTCTGTTGTGAAGGTGGTGACTGACAAGTCCATTTTTTTGTGTGATACTATCAACGCCCCCTACCCCAGTGGTAGGAATAAAAAAAAAAATGAGGAAAAAAATATAAAAATAAACTTAGCAGCAGTACAATGAAGAGGAAGTTGTTTACCAATGCATAGAAAGAGAATTAAAATATGATTGTTAATCAAAGCAGTGAACAGGAACGAAAGGACCAGATATATTTTTAGAGTCATTTTACAGACACTTTTAAATGTGGCAGTGGGTTTTGCGACAGTTGGAAACAGTTGCAAAGTCTTGGGTTTGCAACTGTTGACTGCAGTTAGAGTTGAGGAGAGTCTCCAGTTAGACACAACTGAACACAAGCTGTGGCTTGGAGCAGTTGGGAAAATTAACTGATCAACCAACTGACAAACATAGTCTTGGCAGACGACTAAGACGTGAGCTTTATAGAGTCGATGGTGCAACTGATATTTACAAAATATGTCAGAGTTTATGTTTCTGTATTTTATTTTATTTTATTTTTATACTAATGAACGTTTCGGGAGCTGCCAATATGAGAGATGACAACATGGTCAAAAAAGAAGACTACAGAAACAGCGTTGGGATTGGCAGCGATGTTGTTGAGTGGCGTAACAAATAAGATGGATAGAGGTGTTGAATCTCTACGGTTCCAGGTAAGCATTGTCTGAATATAATGGTTTCAATCAAGCAGGCCAGGGGTTTAGTTGGCCAAAAACGTGATGAGACAACAATAACTATGGAAGGCAATAATGTATGGGGATACAGTTACAAGACTCAGCATTCCTATCCCATTGCGGTTAATAACCTGAAGAAGGCCAGGGGATGAACTGGCCGAAACGTGGTGAAGCAACAGCAACTATGGAAGGCAATAATGTATGGAGATACAATTACAAGACCCAGCATTCCTATCCCATTGCAGTTAATAACCTGAAGAAGGCCAGGGGATGAACTGGCCGAAACGTGGTGAAGTAACAGCAACTATGGAAGGCAATAATGTATGGGGATACAGTTACAAGACTCAGCATTCCTATCCCATTGCAGTTAATCACCTGAAGAAGGCCAGGGGATGAACTGGCCGAAACGTGGTGAAGCAACAGCAACTATATAAGGCAATAATGTATGAGGATACAGTTACAAGACTCAGCATTCCTATCCCATTGCAGTTAATCACCTGAAGAAGGCCAGGGGATGAACTGGCCGAAACGTGGTGAAGCAACAGCAACTATGGAAGGCAATAATGTATGGGGATACAGTTACAAGACTCAGCATTCCTATCCCATTGCAGTTAATCACCTGAAGAAGGCCAGGGGATGAACTGGCCGAAACGTGGTGAAGCAACAGCAACTATGGAAGGCAATAATGTATGGGGATACAGTTACAAGACTCAGCATTCCTATCCCATTGCAGTTAATCACCTGAAGAAGGCCAGGGGATGAACTGGCCGAAACGTGGTGAAGTAACAGCAACTATGGAAGGGAATAATGTATGGGGATACAGTTACAAGACTCAGCATTCCTATCCCATTGCAGTTAATCACCTGAAGAAGGCCAGGGGATGAACTGGCCGAAACGTGGTGAAGCAACAGCAACTATGGAAGGCAATAATGTATGGAGATACAGTTACGAGACTCAGCATTCCTATCCCATTGCAGTTAATCACCTGAAGAAGGCCAGGGGATGAACTGGCCGAAACGTGGTGAAGTAACAGCAACTATGGAAGGCAATAATGTATGGGGATACAGTTACAAGACTCAGCATTCCTATCCCATTGCAGTTAATCACCTGAAGAAGGCCAGGGGATGAACTGGCCGAAACGTGGTGAAGCAACAGCAACTATGGAAGGCAATAATGTATGGGGATACAGTTACAAGACTCAGCATTCCTATCCCATTGCAGTTAATCACCTGAAGAAGGCCAGGGGATGAACTGGCCGAAACGTGGTGAAGTAACAGCAACTATGGAAGGCAATAATGTATGGGATTACAGTTACGAGACTCAGCATTCCTATCCCATTGCAGTTAATCACCTGAAGAAGGCCAGGGGATGAACTGGCCGAAACGTGGTGAAGCAACAGCAACTATGGAAGGGAATAATGTATGGGGATACAGTTACAAGACTCAGCATTCCTATCCCATTGCAGTTAATCACCTGAAGAAGGCCAGGGGATGAACTGGCCGAAACGTGGTGAAGCAACAGCAACTATGGAAGGCAATAATGTATGGGGATACAGTTAAAAGACTCAGCATTCCTATCCCATTGCAGTTAATCACCTGAAGAAGGCCAGGGGATGAACTGGCCGAAACGTGGTAAAGTAACAGCAACTATGGAAGGCAATAATGTATGGGGATACAGTTACAAGACTCAGCATTCCTATCCCATTGCAGTTAATCACCTGAAGAAGGCCAGGGGATGAACTGGCCGAAACGTGGTGAAGCAACAGCAACTATGGAAGGCAATAATGTATGGGGATACAGTTACAAGACTCAGCATTCCTATCCCATTGCAGTTAATCACCTGAAGAAGGCCAGGGGATGAACTGGCCGAAACGTGGTGAAGTAACAGCAACTATGGAAGGCAATAATGTATGGGGATACAGTTACGAGACTCAGCATTCCTATCCCATTGCAGTTAATCACCTGAAGAAGGCCAGGGGATGAACTGGCCGAAACGTGGTGAAGTAACAGCAACTATGGAAGGCAATAATGTATGGGGATACAGTTACAAGACTCAGCATTCCTATCCCATTGCAGTTAATCACCTGAAGAAGGCCAGGGGATGAACTGGCTGAAACGTGGTGAAGCAACAGCAACTATGGAAGGCAATAATGTATGGGGATACAGTTACAAGACTCAGCATTCCTATCCCATTGCAGTTAATCACCTGAAGAAGGCCAGGGGATGAACAGGCCGAAACGTGGTGAAGCAACAGCAACTATGGAAGGCAATAATGTATGGGGATACAGTTACAAGACTCAGCATTCCTATCCCATTGCAGTTAATCACCTGAAGAAGGCCAGGGGATGAACTGGCCGAAATGTGGTGAAGCAACGAAGCAATGAAGATGAGGATAACAGTCCACAAATAAATGAATACACAAATTACTCATCTCAAGGATTCCAACCAAAAAATGATATATAATGGTTATGTTCTTATCATGTGCATCCCATGTGCCTCCCTTCTTTAATGTTTTTATTGTTTATACATAAGGAAAACATGCTGCTCTTACACTTTTAAGCTTATATTTGACAATTTATTTGCATAATTCAGTGAAAGAATGATTAAATTACAGTTATATTTTTTTTGTAATAAAAAGTTACTAATTAAGAGTATCTTGACTTACTTTTTCATTATTTGATTTTGATGAAATTTGTTTGAGGAAGGAGGTGGTCTTCTAAAAACATTGGCCCTATTTTCTTTTTTAAAATATTCAGGGGCTTTTGTAAACATGCACAATGATGCATGTTTGGTGGGATGCATACATGCATATGCTGCAGATTGCAGACCTACTAAGAGAAAAGGCCACAAGAAATGTGCTGACATCTTTGAAATAGTAACGTAAAGTTTTAATTATTGTGGAGTTAACTACCCTTATTTATTTTTTTTCAAGATGGCGATGTGAGACAATCCCTTTTTGTTGAATCATGAGATTTGATTTTCTTAGTTAAAAATAAAACTACATGATCAATATACTTAATTTTTGGAATATGACATCTCCGTTTCATGACATGTACATACATCACAAAGATCTTTCAGTATATTTAAAAAAAAATTAGGTTGTATTCTTTCTAGAAAGCAGTATAATTATTGGTTAGCTAATGACTAAGTAAATGTCATGTAAATACCATGCAATACTGACCTGTGTTTGCTGCCGGGCTCGTTCATAAGGGTCAGAAAGATGTTTGTAATATTCCCCAAGAGTCACATCAAGGTAACTACAAACGCAAATATAAAAACAATTACATTATGATGGAATTTATCATGTTCACTAAAGCAGTTATTTCTACTAAAGCAAAAAAAGTACAAACATCCACCAACACGTTCTCTTTCCAATCTCTGTATAAAGTTATGTATGTGAATATGTTTATATTGTATTGATTGTTGAGCTGGATTAAATCCGACGATATGAAATAAAATGGAGGTGGAAGGACCTGAATACTCAATGTTTTGCCCGATTTATGGGGGCTTTTTCAAGAGGGATGGTCACTGACGAGAGAGTCGCAAGATTTGGGGCTATATATAATGATGGGAGAGAGCAGCATGTTTTCCTTATGTAAATTAGATGTCTATATACATATATACATTTTATGAGAGAAAATAATAAATTAGAGTAAACTAGCATAGTGGATTACGTCTAAAAGTTAAAATATCGTAGAGATTTAAAAGATTGTGTCTGGAAATATAACCGTGATAGATTAAGTAAATAAAATGAAACAAGAATACGAAGGGAGTTTTTAAAATTAGAGATAATTGAATTGGGATAAAATAGCGTAGTAACTTAAAAGATGCCATCTAAAAGTATTGCAGTTATTATCCTAAATTAATTGATCATCATGAATTTCAGAACACATCTGATTGGCGTAAAGGACCCAAATGTGAGCTATAAATTAATTTGATTTAGTTTTATGCAAAGGGAATAAATAGAGGGTGAAAGTCCTTTATGAAAAATCAGATATCTCAGATTTATTTATTTTTTATTTTATTCATTTATTTTTATTTTTTTCTTATCTCTACTATTTCAATAGGAACTTAGCCAATCATCCTCCCCCAAATATCTTTCACTCACACCATTTGTAGCACTGCATGAATTGCATCGCTGTTTAGAAAAATCTGTATTATGTACACACCCATGACTGAAAAGATCTATCTTATTCTAAAAGTCACTTAAATTGATCAAGTAGTTTTATTTTTATAAATAAAATGATTTTTAAAGAATAAATGGGAATTCCTAAGCACTGCAATATTACATTGAGTTATCTCCCTTATTTCTTGAGATTATATTCAAAATGGTGTTGCAAGACGATCAATCTTCATTTAGTCATAAAATTTGCAATTTTCTTTAATAAAAACTCCAATTCCTCTGCAACTATCATCGCATTTCTTTTCTTGTTACATTAAAACAACAAGTAGTCACAACTAGGCATTATTTTTATTTATTTATTTTTTTTATTACATTTTCACCCCAAACAAGGCACATTGCCACTTTGGTGTAGAGGGGCTACTATCAGGGGCAACAACTACTAGGGTACTATGTAGGGATTTGGGCAGCAAGATGTTGGTTCACATTGCACTTGAACTTCTGAACGTCAGTAGAGTTAGGGAAATAGGGACCTGGAATGGAATTCCAAAGTCTAGCGGTTCTGGGGAAGAAACTACTGGAGTAGAAAGATCTTTTACATCTAGGGATCTCTACAGTGTGAGGGTGGGATTTTGCAGCCTGTCGGGTCTGTCGAGGGTGTTCACTTGCAGTGCTTGCAGTTCATCAGAGCATTCACCATTAAAATACTTGTAGAACAGGCAGAGGGATGCAACATTTCGTCAATGGGACAGAGGCTGAAGCTTAGATGTCAGTTCAGGGCCTATCAGATTTGCGACTCTCTTTTTAACCTTGTCAAGGGGCGAGAGACTAGTAGCAGATACTCCAGCCCAAATATGACAGCAATACTCCATACATGGGCGAATGGTTGCCTTATAGAGGTATAGGATACTTTCGGGTGTTAGTAGTTTTCTAGCTCGGTAGAGAGAGCCTACCTTCCTTGCAGCGGCCCTGGCAATGCCCTCGATGTAATTGTTCCAACTCATGTTTCCTGTGGACGTTAGGCCAAGGAGCTTGAAAGACGTACTCTCAGATAAAGAGTCGTTGGCCATTGCTATAGATGGTAGAGAAGGTTTCTTGTAATGATTGGAGGTCATCCTCTAGTGTTTCTGCCATTTCTTTAGATATATGTTCATTTGTTTTCCTGTCGTGCCTGTTATAGAGTGTGGTGTCATCAACATATATACCCATCTCATTTCAGGCATGCACCGATAAACAAACTGGCCGATTACTAATTAATTGTACTTTGATCGTCCGATTACTGATTAATTAGCCAATTAACAAATTTTCTAGTGTTGATTAATTAGCAAATATTGTTGTCATAAAAAGTCCATTCCATGGAACTTGAGCCCCTGCCATCTACAACTTTGGAGATGCTTTTGTACCGACTTAGTTCTTTTTACGGGGTGAGGGTGCTGGCCCCATGCCCAACCTTCCCAGAAGGTACATACAGAGCATCTAGCCTTCCCAAATGGTCACCCATCTGGTACTAGCCAGGCTCAATGTTGTTTAACTTCGGTAATCTGGCAAGAACTGGTGTATCAATCTTTCAGTTTTAGCATTGAGGAATTGTACGGTAAATTGTGGCCACATTCAAACTGAAATTAAAGCATTCTTCATCAGTCGTACTCTTGTTCCTCATTTTTGAAACTGTGCTACCATAACATATATATTTTTTATTTTTGGTTTGAACAATGCATAGTTTATTGAGATAAATTACTACAGGGTTGAACAATAAATTTGTAGCCATGAAGAAAACAACACTACAGCTTTATTTTAAAACCTTTATTGAAAAAATCAATTCAGGTAACTTGATTATGTAGTAGAGTTAACATCTATTCAATGTTGCCACCTTCAGCCTCAATCATTGCCTCGATACATGTCCAGAACTGGAAGCATGCCTTTTCCACAAGCGCCAGCAGAAGCTTGGCAAATATTTGACGGATGGCGGCAATCAGGCTGGCTTTGGTGTTGTCGGAGGTCATGTTAGGGATGTTCTCAATCTATGACTAGACGAAGTAATTCAGCGGGTTTAGGTTGGGGGAGGAGTGGGGGAGGGGCAGTGAGAGAAGGATACAAAGTCGTAGCACTCCTTCTGAAGCCAAGCCTAGGTCTCTTTGAACTTGTGGGCCAGTGCCGAGTCCTGCTGTCACACCCAGGCTCTGCTAGTGTCCAATTGATTGCATCAGGGGATCACCACACTCTTCAGCACATCTAGGTACACTTTGGTGTTGACTTTCAAGCCGGCTTTGAAGATGTGAGGTGGCATGATGTGGCCCTCATTTGAAACTACACCGAAGACAATAACTGTGGCCAGAAACTTTATTGAGCTGTACTCTCAAGCATTGAACTGTCTGCATTTGCATTTTGAGGGTGCTGGCAATGGTCCTGTTGTTGTAACTTGGATTAGTACAGAGTATGAGGTGTACAGTGGCGCATTTCCAATCTTGTTCATTGAACATTGTGTCTCTTTCAGGCATGATAGAAGACTTCTTTCGCTCTTGGGATTTGTACACAACTGGCCAACTAGTAGATGGTCAGCAACAATAAAAAAAAACGATTTTCATCAAACGGAAATGGAATCCTGTCATCTTTTCTAGAGCGACAATTTTATCGTTCCATCCTGTAATTAGATATTAGACATAAGTAAATTAAATACGTAAAAGTTAATTAAATATTGACAACAACCATCAATCATGATACCAACCAACTTCTACTGGAAGTATTTTGATGTCAATCTCAAGAATAAGAATACATCTGTCTGCAAATTATGTCAACTACTATATCAATGGGTGGCAAATAAGCAAAAACTTTTGCAATGATTAATATGTTAAACCATCTTTAAAAAGTTAATGCAGAAGAAGAAAAAGTTGCAGATAAGAAAAAGAAACACAATAAATGTTCAGGGATAGATATTTTAAAAACAAGTGTCAGAAACTATTGTTCGAACATCCACATGTATGCACGCACATACGCACACGCATGCACGCATATACACATCCTCATGTACGCACACATACGCGTACAAGTACGCACACATGCGAAACGTCACTTCCCCTGAAAGGAATTCTAGACATGCACAGTCAGAACACTCACCCCGATATAAAAGTCCACGACACTATTCAACTTCCTCTTTCTTCCCTTTCGCCTGGCTTTGTTGACCAGGCAAGTTTGGCGTCCATAGCTCTGGGTGTTGAAGACTTTTGCACGTGGACGACTGCTATCATGAACGCACGGTTTTGCTGAGGCAAACACTCCCTTACTACGTGTGAGACGGCCATTTCTCGTCCTCGACTTCATTTCTTTCTTTTCCACGCATGTAGTCGTCAACGCCTGAATGAACATGTGTTACACCTAAACCATTTTTATTTCCAACAGAAAATAAACGACATTTTTATTCCATCCCATCAATTGAGTTTTTGTTTCCTTCAATTCCATTCGTTTCATTATTTTCTTTTGTAACGGGATTAGGATTTATATGTCCTAGTCCTCTACACTATGAGCCTCCAGTGAAACACCAAAACTGTAGAATCAATATTGGTCAAGCAGAAAATTTGGGATATTAATGATTATAAGTCACAAGATCTAACTAATATTCCTGGTGAACCAAGTGCAAAAGAGATCCAGACAATTGCACTTAAGGGAACAACGAGTATACTAAAAAGAGCTCTCGGTTGGTTTCAATAAAAAGCAGGGCAATGTTGGTAGCTGGTTTGGCTGCCCCACACCCAGCATTACAATCTTTAAAGGAAGAAAATTAAAAAAAAAAAAAATGAGAAATGATTAATGTTGATATTCAACTTTATTCTGTAACATCTGACACTGAATTTTATAGGGTTATTGCAAAAATTAGTTTTCCATCATGAAAGTACTTCACTGAGAAATAATTTCAGATATATTTACAAAAGTAAAAACAAAAATTCAATTGCCTCTTGAGGAAATTAGCAGGATTTCTTTGATTACAAACATTTGGGCAGCTGCAACAGATAATGCTCTTTTTCTGAGTTTGATAGGCTTTCGAATGACTTCAGATATTGCAGAGCTGTGTTTAGAATTGTTCGATTCCTGATACACACACAAGAATAAGTGAAAAATTGCACAATGTTCTTGATAAATATAAAATCTAATATATAAAAGGTAAAATCTGTGTATGCGTGTGTGTGTATGCGTGTGTGTGACCAGACCAGTATCATTTTCAAGCTCGATCCTTCAGAAGACAAATATTGAAAAATTGGCCAAAAACATTAATTCCTTCACTCTAAATGTGGCAGTTTTCTACAAGGGGGAGGCGGTTTTTGCGTCACCATTTTCACAAGACATCGTATTGGTTGGATCTGAACCTCCAGTCATGTGATGGAGACATCGGTTTAGATGTCACGTTTTTTTACGGGTTGAGCCTGCCTGCCTACTACCACTTTTTTTTTTTAAACAACACCTCTTTCCACCCAGACTGCCTACTGCCAACTTTAAAATTTTTTTTATACAACATGTCGTTCCACCCGGGCTGCCTACTACCACTTTTTTTTGGGGGGGGGGGCGTCCTTACTACGCCATCTACACACACCCGGGCACCCCCGCTACTGTTTTTTTGATCCCCTCCTCCTCCCTGGGGTTCCTTACTACACCACCTAAACACCTGGGCAATGCCGGGAACCCCACTCGTCTTCAATAAAGTTTTCTTAGTCTTTTGGGATTCAGGAGCAAATATGGCTGCTGGTGTCAAGGAATGTGGTTTAGAGTCACTGTCATACTTCATACATACATTGCAATTCTCAATAAATGACATCATTTTCACAAGAGGTTGTGATGACAGTCATTACAATTAACAGAAATACAGTCTCTCACTCTAATTGCTCTCCACTAGCAATCAACAAATTAACTGAAAAACAGGATCAGCTTAATTTGGAAAAACTCATTCAAGATGTGATCACACGGTGGAATTCAACATATTTGCTGAAAAGGAATTTAGAACAACGAAAAGCTCTTATAATGTATGCTGTTGATAATAACAACTTTCTAATGTTTTTTCTTCAAAAATTTGTTCAGTTACTGAGTTTATTTGAAGAAATCATCAAAGAAGTAAGTAACAGAACTTCAACCATATCAATAATATCTACAATGTTAGCTTTGAGGTTATTTCTGTCAAAAGCTGTCCAATCTAATTCTGATATTTCTGACTTGAGTGGAATCCTTACTTCTGTTGAACAATTCAGTGAATCAATGGAAACAAGATTTTCATCTTATCTAAATGATAAAAACTTGTGTGCGTCTACTTTCCTGGATCCAAGATTCAAATTAAAATAAAAATTACATCAAAAAAACTCTTAAGAATTGGATTCTACGTCTACTTTCTACTGGTGATAATGAAGCAAAATCAAGATACACTTCTTCAAGCTCTGCTGAAAGTCAAGAAGCTCACAGTGAAAGTAAAACTGTATATACCTCAAGCCGGTTTGATAAATTAGCTTCAAATAAACCTACAGTAACAAATCCAAGCTTAGGGCAGGTAGAGGCTAAGTTAAATTTCGCAACTGCAAGTACAACAAAAGTACAATCTAAACTCAAAAAGAGCAAAATCCTTATTCATAAGTGCACAAAAGAACTTGATCATTACGTAGTTTTACCTCTTCTTGCAAGAGATGATGATCCATTTCAATGTTCGAAAAAGACATAGGAGACCTTATCACTGCTGAGTAAACTGGCTTCAAAATGCGGAAGAACACCTTCATCCATGGAGAGTGAGAAGCTCTTTAGTACAGGTGGTAATATGTATGAACCTACAAGGAACAGGCTGTGTCCGTAGAATAGAGAAACTCAAATGTTTCTGCATTACAACTTAAGAATATTCAGCTTTAAATACTATGAGAGCAGAGAAGGTAGGCAGCAAGAATAGAAGAGGAAGTAGAGAAGCAGCAGGTGCAGAGCAGAGGTAACCACCGCAGCATGCTTCAGTGGAAGCAGAACTTCAGCTTATAGTTATTCACTTAAGAATTGGAATTTGTACTTTGTAGTTTGCTTGTAATTACATATTTTCTTATCTAGTTGTTTAATTATATTCATTTAAGAATTGGAAATTATACTTTGTATTTTGTAATTTCATTAAAAAGAAAAGAAAAGCATAAAGCCATAACAGCAGCCAGACATTAAAAATGTCAAGTTAAATTGGCAGTTGCTGTGTTAATGTGTCAAAGTATAAGATGAGTCACTTGGCAGTGATAAAATAGTTTAAATTTAATAGGAAAAAGAAAAGTAATTAACTGCCCAATTACCGATTAATCAACCTTTTACTGTTTAATCAACAAAATAACCAATAAAGCCGACAATTACCTGACGATTAATCAGTGAACTCCTAATCACAACTTCCTTTTCTGTTGTAGTGTTTTCATTCTTTGTTTTTTTTAAGGTTAACATTTAGCAAAAAGAAAAAAAAGTAGCTGTATCTTGCTTTCTGACCCACCAGCAACCATTGGATCCAATAAGTCAACATTGTAGCAAGATGCTAAAAATATTAAAATATCTTGCAGTAATCTTGACAGTGACCCACCAGCGTTTCATTTTCATTCAGTTCAGGAGTCAGGTTTTACATAAACACAAGCCACATTGCTCACAGGCGGTTAAGTCAAAACCAACTTTACTTTTCATTTGATGAGGATAGTAGAATGTGGACCTTGTGTTTACTATCGGCAGCCTCATAACTCTTGCTTCCCTTATTTTGTTCTTTAGTCCTCATATTCCATGAGTAATGTTTCTGACAAAGGAGGGAAAATTGCTGTTTTCTGAGTCGAAATCTATCCATCTAGCATTTATTGTTAGCTAGTATTTTACCTTAATTGGTATTTCTTTTTTTTCTTTCTAGTTCCGTATATTAAGTGACTTTATGCATTGTTTGGACCAATTTCTACAAGGAAATATTTCAATCAGAAATCTCTTAAAAGCCTCTTCATAAGTCACTAGTAAATCACCACCATATCACTATGTCAGGTTTAATAACTCTTGTGATACTATAAAGTGGACCTGAGGTGGACTTGAGTCACTAAGTGCTGAGAAGGAGGGGGCAGTAGACAAAGGAATAGAAAATGTCCTACAATAAACAATAAAATAGGAAATAGCAAACAATGAATCTGTAGGTATTTTTAGATCAAGCCTGCAGATTTGAAAATGACAATAGAAACCCACAGAACAGATAAAACGGAAGGGCAGCTTCCGGTAGTCGGGGTGGGGGGCAACTTCAAATACTGACACAGAGAGTTAGTTCCTATTTACAATGCCTCCCCACGGGACAGAGTTAGACACCAGGGTCGTTTTTTAACGCGGAGAAAAGGAACAAAAATTAAAATTGTCTCAGTCGTGAAGGATTTCTTCTTCACTGACAGAGAACAAGAAATTGAAGTGCAGCATCTGAAGAACAGATACTACACTTTGATCTTGTCCCGAAGGCCAACTTGCCGGTTGCGACAGATCGGAGTTGATAGCGACAATGGTTGGACAGTTTTTTAGAAATAGAGATGAATTGCAACTGACAGACAAACGTAACATCGATAGAACGGGGAGAAGACACACGCTCACACGTCAATTATATATGAAACATTGGCGTTTGTGTTTTTCCTTTCTTTGTTTCATGATTTATTATATTTCTACTTTGTGAAACCACGGGTGTTCCCATCGACAGTCGCCAGCAAAATAATGATGATCCGGTCATAAGAGAAATAGTCAAACGAAAAATCCACGACACACGACGTTGGGAGTCGGCGATCTGTTGGGGGCCTCACACGTCTGGTCACACTCTGTTTAATAGGTACGTAATTGTAAGAATTGTATAGTCATAGTGGATGGTGTATGATTTATTTCTGACTGTTCTTTAGAGTATATGTTCCCAGGACTTGCTACTTCATTCATTCATGGTATGAACATTGAAACCCCTACATTGTCTTATTTTGACTCTTTTTCATGACATGGTGGGGTCAAAAATAGCTTTTTTTAGAGAGAAAAATCTCCCAAATATTTGTATTTACCTTCAAATTACACCTGGAAGATGTTTTGTGGATATGGGTAAATTATATATATATATTCTGAATACCCAACTAATTATATATATATATATTCTGAATACCCAACTAATTCTCTACATGAATCATTAATTGCCTTGTGGTAAACAAATCCGGTTTGTAAAATAATTACCTGAAGCTATTCAGGAAAGGAAAACCCAAGGTTGTAGACTGAAATTTTTCAGAATTTGAAAATCCAGTTCAATAGTGATTATTGAACATTTCCCAGGATCCCATATGCCCCAAATCAAGCTGATTTTACTATATTAATTATATAAACATTGAACATCCTGCTTTGAATACAATTCAGCGTGACATTATCTCATTTTGATCCATTTCCAAAACCCTGAGAGAGTCTAAAGTGCCATTATCAGAGAAAAATCAGACAACAATTTGCGTTCACTCTCAGATTGTGTTCATCTGGAAGATGGCTTTCAAGTCTCCCAGTGGATCATATTGAGCCGTTTTCAGTAACTTCAGGGATCAAAAATATCCATACATTTGGAAAGCAGCCAAATACTCATTTCAACATATTCTGCACTTGAGATTGAATCCTATATGAATCAACAAATAGAAAGTAAATTTGAAAAAAGTTCAAACAAACAAGGTAAATGACGAACATGTCAGAGGAAAAAATTCCTCCGGTTCATCTATTTTCAAGTAATGTGCATCATGAGTTTAGATTGTGCGATCAGATGCTTTACATAATGTACACAACTTTGATCCAGCTCAATTTGATGTTACGTATATTAGATATGGATTTGATGGCTCCATTAAACCATGGTGAATATCTTTGATTTGCTTGTTGCTATTGCATTTTCTACTAAGGTGTTCTAGATAATTACAAATGCCCTTATTATTAGTCTGTAACCCTTCCTCAGAAAATAACTCCAAATTCTCCCATCATTCGTTTTGATCAATTGAGCACTGTGCTGTATGGTTTCATGTAAAGTTTGGTTTATGTTAACCCAAGGAAAATTTTTTTGAAATGTTAATCATAGTTTGCTTGTATTTCTCTGTATTTATTTTCCAGGTACAGGAAACTATTCCTAAGATAATGTTTATGCAGTTTTAACATGTTATCCTTGTGTTTTTTGTTAGATAGTTTGCAAACTATGAGGTGCCTTCAATAAGTTTCCAGGCATTTTTTGTACAAACATTAAAAATTGTTGTAGACTCTTGAAACTTCAGTATGTTATTGCTATACATCCTATGAGATGACTGACCAATTTTTATGATTTCAGGTCCAAATGACCAGCTACAGCAGGAATTGGAATACACTCTTCTAAAGCCTGATTGTCACAGCTAATGAATTTCAAAAATGCAACCTGGACGTGAGGACACTTTAGAAGAACGATATGCAAAAACATTGTTTTCAACTTGGAAAAAAATGCTGCAGAAACGTATGGAATGCTTTAGACTGCTTTTGGACCATCTTGTATGAATTGAGCATCAGTTTTTCAGTGGCATAAGAGATTCAAGGAAGGCAGGGAGTTTGTGAGGCTGGTTGAGAGGTGTGGGAGAAGTAAGGAAGTTAGAAAACCAGGGTTGATTGGTCAAATAAAAAATTTCATAGATAAGGACAGTTATGTGTCTATAGAGATAATAAGTGCACAGTTTGATGTCAATGTGGGAACTGTACACACAATTATCTGCCAGAAGCTGAAGATTGCGGAAGATTTGCGCGCATGCACCAGTTTACAACTCCATCCTTGTCACAGACTAGTTGACCAAGATGGGCATCAGACAGAATTTACATAATCTAAAACACAGACCAGTTTTTTTTTTTAATGATTTCTCTTGTATCATCTTTTGCTCACTCTCTCTTTTGTCCAGACCATTCTCCCTGTGATTTTTGATTATTCCCTAAACTCAAGGAAAACCTTAGAGGATGCCGTTACAAGACAATTGAGTAGATGAAAGAGGTTGTAACGAGGGTCATTGGCATATTCACACAGGAGGATTTCCATGGAGTTTCCCAGAAGTTGTTTGAACATTACAACAAGTGCATTGCATCCGGAGGATATTACTTTAAAGGGGACTAGAGTTTCATGTGTGTACTATCAATAAAAGTGCCCATACAAAAAAAATTTGGAAACTTATTTAAGGCACCTCATAAGTCATCAGTGTAGGGTATCAATTCATCAGAGTAGAATCTATAGCCTTGTTTTCCATCTGTTGATGTATCATCTCCCCCTCCCTTGCAGAATTTACATAATCTAAACACAGACCAGTTTTTTTTTTAAATAATTTCTCTTGTATCATCTTTTGCTTTAAAAAATGGTTACAATAATGAGCTCTTTCAACCCATGTTTTAAAATCAATATAACACTAGTACAGCATCTTTAAAAAATATGATGATGTACCATTTATGTATGAATGTGTGATGGTTATGCAATGTTGGTTAAAACTCATTTCAGTTCTCATTTAGCAGCTGTTTCTCATGAACATATATGTTCACCTATCAATCTTAAACCAAACCTGAAATATCCCAATTTTAGTGTTTTGGGACTGTGATGTTCAAATATGGAAATTCGGCCTCAAAAATGAAGAAACTTCCAGTTTTTAATTCCAGTGAATTTGCCTTGACCATAGCTTTCAAATAAGCCTTCACTGATCTCATAATCTTTACCCAAACCTGAAATATTTTAGTGTTTTGAGATCGTAATGTCCAAATATGCAAATTCGGTCCCATCCCTCCAAAAATGAATAAACTTTTATTTTATTTTTTTTATTCCAGTGTATTCGCCTCGACTTTAGCTTTCAAATGAGCCTTTACATCATGTTATACTATTATTTTCCGAGGATTTATGCCCAAATTACAAAAAAATAGCATTCTGGCCCAGTGTGTGGTGTATAACTTATTTCCTACTATTCTTTCGAGTATATATTCCCAGGACTTGCTTCTGCATTCGATATTCAGTTTTTTTACAGATGGTCTAGTAAAGTGAGATGTTATATGAGAAATGAAATGGTTCCAAAATACTCACCCATAACCTGTGCCTTTTTTTCCTGGATTGGTCAACACATTTTTTCCTTGAGGTTTGTATAGACCTTTACTTATCTCGACATTACACATCGAAGGAATAATGCCACCAAATGTGCCATAGAAAGAGCCAGCACCACAGCTACAAAATAAATAAATAAATAATGATAATAAATTTAATTATAAGAGTAAAAAAGAATGAAATAACATTTCTTCCAGACTATGGCTGAGAGAATGAGAACAATCTACTCTTGTTCAGTTCCAAATTTTATACACATTCTTACATGCTACCCCTATGTGGATTCTCAAGTTTGACCAGACACATTTGAAGAAGGTCGGAGGTTACATCAGCTGAAACGTGAAAATACCATCTAAAAATGAAAACAGTAGTCCGAAGAATCTAAATAAAACATTCTCAAGTTCAATTATTACATTTCTAAATTTATGAGATGAGCATTGATTATTCATATTATTTGGATTCTTCGAACTACTGTTCTCATCTTGAGTGTTATTTTCATGTTTTCGACAATGTAATCTCCAATCTTCTTCAGGTGTGATGTTTCTGAATTTTTGAGATGAGGATTGGTTATTCGTATTATTTAGATTCATCAGACTACTGTTCTTATCTTGAGCATGCTACCCCCATGAAGTAAATAAAGGGTTCCGCTCGAAATTCTGTCCAAATTCCCAAGTTTGAAAGATACACTTGAAGAAGGTTGGAGGTTACATTGATCAAAACGTTGTGAAAATCACATTCAAGATGAGAACAGTAGTCCAATTAATTCAAATGATACAAATTCTTCAGGTGTATCTTGTCGAACTAAGGAAACTTTGTCGAACTCTGGAATCTGCACGGAATTTCATAACGGATAAAGTACTTGGTAAAATTCAATTGTAAGTGACACTCTTCTGGGTGTTGAAGGTTTAATCTTCAGTGGGAGTGATACTAAGAATACAATTGAGAATTAATTAAGACTTCTACCAAGCTATGCCTGATGGAATAAGAGCATGCTTCCTCCATAGATTCCAAAGTTTGGCCAATTACACCTGAAGTAGGTGGAAGGTTACATCGACCGAAATGTTGTGCAAATGACACTCAAGATGAGAACAGCAGTCAGAATAATCCAAACAATACAAGATTCTCAAGTTCAATTAATAGGTTCCAAAGTTCAAAAAGATACACTGAAGGTAGGTCAGGCATTACGTTGGCTGAAACGTTGTGAAAAAAAACAACCAATATAACGATACTGGTGCTCAGTAAAAATGGCACAGGTAAAAATGCCACCAGAAAAAAATAATATGGTTAAAATCGGACAAGTGAATATAAATAGTAAAAAAAAAAGCACAAAGCAAGAACAATTCAGTAGCAGAAAATTAGTATTGTTCAGGACGGACAAGCTGGAGATAGTGGTGGTGGTGATCGTGGTGGTGGTGGTGGTAGCACGGACAAACGGTTCCCGGAGCTGTATTAAACGATAGGAGATGTGTAACTCTGAGTTGTTCCTATGTAAAGAAAAAAACTAATTGCTATGCTAAATTTCGTTGCTCTACTGGTATGAGAAGTGGGTCAGGGGTATTACTTATTGAACAATCCCCGTATCTAATTAGAATGTGAGTGATCATTTTATGTTAAATTTCTATGCAAAACTATCAATCAATACACTTTATATATATTTGAATTATTGAATAAACTGTTTAGATTTACCCAAGAAAACTAATCTAATCCGAATGTTAGTTATCGGCATTATTTTTGTATGACAAAATTAAACATGATTAATTGCTGCTGCTGCTGCTGCTGCTGATGATGATGATGATGATTATTCGTTTTTCAAGCAACTTCAACTCAGACGATCTTTACTCTTCTTCTTCTTCATCATCATCATCAGCAGCAGCAGCAGAGTTAACCATACATTAATCATGATTAATTTAGTCATCCAGATATAGTAAAAACCTGTTCATTTTAGAGAATTTAAACAATTTTTTAAAACATTTAAGCAAATTCAAAAAAAAAAAAACCTGAGTAAAATATATATTGTAAAATATAAATAAAATAGGACAAATTAAGCAAAGTAAGAAAAAGAAAAGATAGGAAAGTTAATGTGTAAAACAACTCAAATTCTTGGAGGATGCTCCAACAAGAAATAGATTCAATCTCAATCCCCATATATAATAAAATGACTGCAAAAATTCCCCTCTGGAATAAAATATTGTAGGTTTGCAACAACAGATGCCACATACAAATTCTAGGCTATTAGCCACTATCTTATGTAGCTTTTGGACATCATTTTAGACACATTCAGTTGTGATAAGAAAATGCTACATGGTATCCTACAAGCAACACCATCACAATCACAACATTTTTAGAGGAGGGAGTCCCTATTTTTCTCTCTAAATATTCAGTCCTACCACTGCTACCAGTTGTCACTAGCATGAATTCTACATGTTCCACAGATTCTGTGATTACACCGACCGTAACTGGCTAATACATACATACACCTAACATAATCTTTCCAATTTCCAATTCAAAAATAATAAAGGCTCCCTCACCAAAGTTCGTCCATTCTGAATGGTTGAAAAATTCTCATATTCCAGAATAGAGTTCTTTGCTTTATAAACGAACGCTTACTAACATTAAAATATAGCTTCACTAAGAGACATATTAGTATGTCTGGCGTAAAGTTCATTTAATGCATAGGTCATTTCAGACATGTAAAATTGAAAATTAGAGCAGAGAGAAAATCATTTAACAAACATTAAATAACCCGTTTATTTGCTTTCTCTTACAAAGTTCAAACCATGCTATCCACTATAAGAATCTCCTTCATTATCGTTGACGTCGATGACAATGATGATGATGTTGATGACGACAACGATGTATTCATCAAAACAATAACAAAAAATTACACAGCCCTTGCTATCAACTTTTTTTTACCATTAAACACGTATATATTTATATATTGAAGAGTTTAGCTCCCAAATATTTGCATCTTTTATATTAAGATTTCTCCTAAAAAAAAAAACAAAAAAAGAAAAAAAAAATATGGAAGTGTATTTGTTAATTATTTTATCTTTTCCATGCAATTTGACAACATTTCTAGGTTTCCTGGGATTATATTATTGAATATCAAATCTACAATTGTCATGGACAAAACATTATGCTTTCCGAGCGACCAGCCAAACAATGCACATGCGCGCATTGTTTGGCTTATGGCAAGACTATTTGTCAGTGACAATTACACATGTGTTATTCGTTTACAGATTACTCCCAAAACTATAAGTCATCAAATTAGGGTGACTGTGAAAGACGGTGATAAACAGCCAATTTAACTTCATTGGAACCTTGAACATTACCTTTATAAATGCTATATAGAGAATATGGCGATATTGAAGATGTCTATTCTGGACTAAATTGAAGAGGTTAGCTCCCAAATATTGCGTTTTTTTATTATTATGCCGAAAAACAAAAAAACAAAACAAGGAAGTTTATTGAACAAAATGATATAAACTTATTTTTTTGCCAACAATTTTATCCACACGTGTTTCTTTTAATCAAATTCCGTAATTTTTTTTCAGAACAAATTATAATAAAAAGGACATGTTTCTTTGGAAACTAAACTGTTCAATACATAAGTATATATAAAATGCATCAGTACTTTGGCACGGTACATTCATTTTGGTCACGGGCGCCAGTGCCCGCTATTTTACTGGGCCGACAGAGGCTCCCACTAACAACTGTAGTTTAATCATTCTTTTTTTTATAGGTGGGGTCGGGAGCATACTTCCACTGAGCAACGCCAGTACACATGTCTTGCTAGTCCAAAATAAAATACAATGAAACGAAAGTTAATAGCCAGTAGAATCATTAATATTGCATGTAGAATAATCAAGAAAATAGTTTTCAAAGTTTACATAGTCTGGATCTCACCTTCAAACTGAAACTTTTAAATAAAATAAAATGACAGTTAAATCAAAAATTACTATTAAACCAGGTGTTAACTGAAACGAAACCAATTCGCCTGCTTTCTCCCTTGAGGCTTGCATTCATGAATATCCGTGGACTTAGAACTAATTTAGATGATGTTGAATCATTTCTCCTAAGAAACTCCCCGGATATCTTGGCACTAAGTGAAACTAACCTACACTCCTCCATCCCCTCTAACCACTCGGGCATGCTGATCACGCTGTGATAATGATATAAATCAACCTAAATCCTCAACCCAAAGCTGAAGAGCCATTGCTCAAAACGACAAGGTACTATAAGCTGACTGGGAAACCATCAGGGATATCATCATCAGAGATGCCCCATGGGAAAATATCTTTTCTCTTCCTGCAGAAAAGTGTGCAAATGAGACCACCAAATGGTTCAAAACGGCAATTGAAGCACATGTTCCCGCATGGAAGTTCTATAGCAAACCTCACTCTCCCCAATGGTTTACTTACTTTGTGCAAAGGCAGCATGCATACCGCAGATTTATCCGGCATAAGTCCAGTACAAACAGACAAAGGTTTATAGAAACTAGAAATAATTGCAAGAAAGAAATAGCGATAGCTAAGAAAGAATACACCAAAATCACCAGAAAACGCATTGAAGCACAGAAGTTAGGAACCCGAGAGTTTTGGAAAATCTACAATGGTGTAGTAAATAATAGGCAATCAACAATTCCCCCACTATCCAACAATGATGAGGTCGTTTGCATGGCAACTGAGAAGGCTGACATGCTTGCCAATCGATTTTCTTTAAACTCTACATTGAACCCAGCAAACCACTCCTTCCTTGATTTTCCTTTGTGGACAGAAACATTAGATTATCTGAAAATGACCCCTTCTCATGTACATAATATCATAAAAAACCTAGACATCTCAAAAACATGTGGATCTGATCTCATCCTAGCTGTACTATTAAAAATATACTCCGCTGAGGTTGCTCCAGTTCTCTCCAAACTTTACAGCAAATGCCTTAACGAATCTTGCTTTCTTGACTGCTGAAAAACTACTTTTGTGGTACCAGTTTACAAGAATTCTGGTGAAAGAACTGACTTATTAAATTATCGTCCTATTAGCCTCCTCCCTCTTTTCGCCAAAATATTTGAGTCCATAATTGATCAAACTCTAGTCCACCAACTTACAGTTGCTAAACTTCTGTCCGCTAAACAATATGGATTTAGGCAAGCCCGTTCTACAGCAGATATCCTAACAGTAATCTCTGAACATATATACCATGCACTGGATAAGGCAGGGAAGTGGGAGGGAAGTAACCCTAGATATAGGCTTTTGACAGGGTATGGCACGATGGTTTTCACATGAAAATCAGATTCTATGGTATTACTGTATAAACACTTAACACAATTAAATCTTTCTTAAATAAGAAAAGAATCTAGGTTGTCCTCGATTGTCATACATTCAAACAATATGATATAAATGCAGGTGTACCTCAGGGGTCAATCCTTAGACCTTTATTATTCCTGATATTCATAAATGACCTCCCTGGTAAAATTGTCTCTGAGATCAACCTATTTTTTTGATAACACCACGTTCGATAACAGGCACGGGGAGAAAACGAATGAACACATATCCAAAGCAATGGTGAAAATCTCAGAGGAAGACCTCCAATCCGTCGTGAAATGGGGACTAAAATGGATGGTAATGTTCAATGCTGCCAAGACTAAGCTCGTTTCCTTTGATAATTACAGTAAACCTTCTCAACCATCAATAGTTATAGCTTATGATACATTAGCTGAAAATACTTCATTCAAACTCCTCGGCTCAGCATTCACAGGGCACATGAGTTGGAACAGATACATCAAGGGCATTGCCAAGGCTACTGCAAGGAAGTCAGGCTCTCTCTACCATGCTAGAAAGCTACTTACACCTGAAAGTATCCTATATCTCTACAAGGCCACCATTCGCCCATGTATGGAGTATTATTGTCACATCTGGGCTGGTACATCTGCTACTAGTCTTTCACTTCTGGATATAGTTTAAAAGAGAGTTGCCAAGCTGATAGGTCCTGAACTGTCACCTAAGCTTCAACCTCTGTCCCATCGATGAAATGTTGCATTTCTCTGTTTATTTTAATAAGCAGATAATTTTTTTAATGGTGGATGCTCTACAAGCTCTTGTACTCCTTCGATGTAAATACTTCTGACAAATCCAACAGGCAGCAAAGTCCCACCTCTACATAGTAAGTAGAGATCCCTAAATGTCAGAAAACCTTCTACTCTAATAGTTTCTTCCTCAGAACTGCTAGATTTTGGAATTCCTTTCCGGTTTCCTGCTTACTGAACTGTAATGACATGCAGAAGTTAAAGTGTTAAGTAAACAGACATCTTGCTGCTCAACTCCCTATATAGTATCCCTGCAATTGTGTCCCAGATAACAGCCCCCTACATCAAAGTGGCACTGTGCCTTGTTTGGAATTCCTTTCCGGTTTCCTGCTTACTGAACTGTAATGACATGCAGAAGTTAAAGTGTTAAGTAAACAGACATCTTGCTGCTCAACTCCCTATATAGTATCCCTGCAATTGTGTCCCAGATAATAGCCCCCTACATCAAAGTGGCACTGTGCCTTGTTTGGGGTGAAAATGAAAAAACAAAAGAAAGGGTTGTAATTGAATTCATTGTTTATTTATGCATTTTTATATTTTGTTACTCATTGCAATTTATGGGCAACAAAAAAGAAAGATAGATTTCCAAGAAGAGCAGAAACCCAAGTCACTTCCTGTAACTCCTTCCCTTTTTACATTATGTTTTCTCTTCAACTGAACGTAGGTCATGTTCTCAACTCTGTACACCTGACCTGTCATCTGGTTCAGCTATGAAGTGATCTGCTCATGCAGTTCATCCACATATTCTGTCATGTGACCAACACACATATAAGTTAAAAAAAAAAAACAGAGAGTGAGAACAGCTGGTTACCGTTCGTCAGTTGTGGATAAAAAAAAAAACAACAAAATGAAGAAGACAAAAAGAAAGAAATACTGGGTGACAATTTTTTGCAGCGAACAATTTTGTGTTATTATATCTGGAATTATTTCCATTGTCAGCACCAGCTGGAGATTTTTATCCTGTGCCCCCAAAATCAATAGAGATTAGACCATTCCTGTAATGATCTGGCCCCTCTTGATTTTGTGGTGGGAGTTAAGTTTTGTGCAGTTCTAGGAGGTCGACCCTCCCAGGCATTACCTTCTCTCTTTGAGGCACCCTCATAAGATAATGCCAACAGGACTGCCTAGGCACTTTTTGCAGGTCAAAGTGCCTCTTCTTTGGGATGCTGACTTCTCAATCCCATTTTCCCACCCTGGTGTCTAAGTTCTTGCAGTGGGAGAGAACAAAATACCCCCCCCCCCATTGTTAGCAAGAAGTGAATTTGAAGTATAAGCACCAAATTCAAACTGCCCAGCCTGTGTGATTGATGACCTGTCATTATCATTATAATCACCCATCTACTTGGAGTATAAGCATCAGATTGCAACCTGTTCTAAGGATTACAAACTAATATCCTAATGGACGATTCTGACTGAAGGTTGTATATATCTTGATTAGACTCTTTTTCTATTTCACATATGGATTCTTACATGGAAAGAAACTCATGCTTTCCAAACTATTGAACTCTATTGTGGATTACTTTCTGAACGACCCACCGGTATACTGTAAGTTGAAAAACCTCTCATAAACTGGCTTGTTTATCTCTATGGTGGATGATGTGATACAAGGGTCAGAAAGTAGGATTACCCTAGAGTAGGGGTCTCCAAAGTTATCGAAAGGGAGGGAGGGAGGTGCATATTACTGTTTTTTAGATCTACGTGGGCCAAAATAAAATAAAAATGACCTTGACATGTTTTATACCGTTTTGTTCATTAGTTTTTCTTTTTATTGAAACCGGTTATCGAAAACCCCGTTTTTTAAAATCATTTTGTGAATAAAAAGAAAAACCACACTATTCTCACAAGTTTCATTTTTAAAAATTCTCCCTGAATATTTTTACGCTTTCCATAAGAGCTCCACGGATCAGATTAAAGACTTTGGCGGGCCATATTTAACCCACAGGCCATAGTTTAGAAAACCCTGCCTTAGAAGAAGAATACTCTGGCATGCAAAAAATGCCTGGGCAGCCCCGACAGCACTTCAGGCGATTAGCTATAAACTAATCTCTTTTCAAAGAAAAAAGGTAAAGCCTGAAAGGGTGGACCTCCTAGAACTGCACAGGTCCAAAACCATACCCCAGTCAACAGAGAACAAGCCATCTCAACAATGGCATAGAGCTTGGTGGGTTTGGTGCCAAGGAGAAAAAAAACTATAAATTTATATTTAAAAAGTGTTCTTTGTTCGTCTTGGAGTTCTTCTTTCTAAATTAGATTTCATCTTTCCTTTTATATATTTTTCTCTTGTATTTTTATGTAAATAAATAATTGTATTTCAATTTCTAGTTCGGTCATCTTGCACTGGCTATCATTTTTTTATTTGCTGCTTTTCTTTAATACCTAGTGTTCCCCTCCCATTTCTAGTGTTCTTTTATTATTTGTATTGAAGCTCTGGCATCTTGAGCCACAAATTTCTCTCTTTTTTTAAATTATCGTTGTGTAAAGCTTCCAACGAAGACGGAGCGTAACAATATAAAGAAAGTGATTTTATTATTTATACATGTTTTCTGTTCATTGATGTAGTTTGTTTTTTGCCCATTGACTGTCATAATCCACAATAGATTTGTGTGACGAAACACTAATCGGCTTAAAGGATTAACAGTTTCCAATATCAACACTGCAACACAAATAAAGTTTGTTTCACATCCTTAACAGAGTTATAAGTATTCAAATTATTAATTATGCTTTTTTATCAATACAAAATTCTTTTTTCTTTTCTTTTTTTTTAACGTTAAATAAGAGTATTACGAAACTTGAATAAATACATAACTTAACAGCCGCACAAAGTTGCGAACCCCTCAAAATATAATTCTTTATTTCCCCTCTTTTTTCTGTGAGTATATCTAACGTGGTGGAAAAGGGTGAAAAAAAAAAAAAAAAGGAAGCACTTAAAAGCAAACAAAAAAAAATTGATAAAAAAGAAAAAACAAACAAACAAACAAAGAGAATTGAAAGAAAGACAAAAACGTGTGAATTCAAACTCTACGTCATTTAAAAATATTTTTGTTCGTTTTCAGGGATTTCCAACCGATGTCCACACGAACACCTGGGGTTTCATAGAAGCTTTAATGCAGCCTCCGAAAGAAAAAAGTATTCTAGAGATACATGGAAAGTATTAAGGGGATCCATATAAAAATTTGTTGAACATTAATAATAGCATGTATAACAATTATATCGTAAATATATTATAACTAGCGGGGGTGCCCGTCGTTGCCCGGATGTTTGGAGGTGTGTGTTGAGCAAAAAAAAAAGTGGTAGTAGGCAGGCAGGCTCGAACCTGTACCACGAAGGAGGAAAAGAACGTGAAAAAAGGAGGATAGTGAATTCAATGAGTTGGTAATTAACTTTTGCCCAGGTGGAGGATATTGGCTCAAAGATGAAATAAATTTTTTTTTAAAAAAGATAGAGAGAGAAAGGTGGGATTAAACTCGAAAACATAGGGTCATTAGTTCTACCACACTGACCATCATGCCATAGCGGATAGTGAAATCAATGAGTTGGTAAATTAACTTAAAAATAATAGAAGTAGGTGCAGAAATGAAACTTGCTTTTAAACCTGACCGAGAGCCAGTTCAGTTTCTCGCTTTCTGTCGTGGTATTTGCTTCCCCACGAAAGCAAATTAGACACAAGGGGCACTCTGGCAGTATCCAATTAAATAGTAATTGTCTCAGTATGAAGGGTTTCCCCTACATTGACCAAGGACCAATTACAGAACAGATACTACCCAACCGGAAGGCCGGGAGTTGTCATTCGTTCGATTAGTTTTGCTTTATTTATACGTAAAAGACAAACAAACACTCGAAACGAGGGAATTTTTTAAAACTTGATCAAAAACAACTAGCGACGATGTCCGTTTGTGAATCTGAGATATTAGGATCTAGAAAGTATAAGAAAACTTCTCCCGGAATATAAATGACACGAGAATCCCCAGTCAAAAAGCCTTTCGTGGAAAAAGACAAACATTTGAGCCCATTTTTCCTTTGTTATATTAGATATATTATAAAAATATTATAATATATCATAAACATATTATAACTAGCAGGAAGACTAGACGTTGCCCGGGACTGAATGATGATCAACAAATGTTTCACACTCCCATATTTTTATTGTTATCAAAATCAGTGAAATCACCCATTTTTCAATCAACTTGAATGCCTGCTCTGGTTGGGGACCCATCATAGTGCACTGGAAAAAAGCTTCACACGTCTCCCCACAGTGAGTAGTCCACAATACAATGTAGTTTACATTTCACTGTAGAGAACCTACTGTTGATTTTATAAAATTATTTTTTATATATAATGGCTTGAATTAAAGTTTAAAATGTAAAAGTCAAGTATCATGCTTCAATTGTGTTCTAAAGAGAAACATTCATTTTGAACACGCCCCTGTCATATCAAAGAATCTACAGTTGATTTTATATGTCTGGCCTTACTGCTTGTGCAGTGATAATGGCCTGAATTTAAGTTTAAAATGAAAAAGTCAAGTATCATGGTACATTTAAAGCTTTAAACAGAAACATTGATTTCAAATACGCCATGTCATATCAAAGAACCTACTGTTGATCTTATATGTTGGGCCTTTCGGCTTGTGTGATAATAAAACTTCTTAAATGCACTTGTGATGTTAAGCTATGTAAGGTGTTAATTTTGGTCAAAATCGCCTGTTCCTTCTTTCATTGAATTATTTTGATTATCGATAATCAATACTTATCAGAGACATTCCAATATAAAACCTATTTAAGAATGCTGCCAGACATATAAAGTACCTTAGTGTAAAAGTTTATAAAAATCGGCCCAGCCAATTTCGAGTCTATAGAGTATGAACTCACACACACACACGGTTCCTTTATATATATATATATATATATATATATATATATATATATATATATATATATATATATATGAACAAATGATTAATAAAATATGTTAAAAGACATCTTGAAAAACAGTTAAAAACATATTTAATTTTATATATATATATATATATATATATATATATATATATATATATATATATATATTACATTTTCACCCAAAACAAGGCACATTGCCACTTTGGTGTAGGGGGCTACTATCAGGGTCAGCAACTACTGGGGCACTATATAGGGATTTGGGCAGCAAGATGTTGGTTCACGTTGCATTTGAACTTCTGCATGTCAGTACAATTAGGGAAGCAGGATCCTGGAATGGAATTCCAAAGTCTAGCGGTTCTGGGGAAGAAACTACTGGAGTAGAAAGATCTTTTACATCTAGGGATCTCTACTGTGTGGGGGTGGGATTTAGCTGCCTGTCGGGTTTGTCGAGGGTGTCTGCATCGTGGGGGCACAAGTGTCTGCAGTTCGTTAGAGCATTCACCATTAATATACTTGTAGAACAAGCAGAGGGATGCAACGTTTCGTCGATTGGACAGAGGCTGAAGTTTAGATGCCAGTTCAGGGCCTATCAGATTGGCGACTCTTTTTTGAACCTTGTCTAGGAGTAAGAGACTAATAGCAGACGCACCAGCCCAGATGTGACAACAATACTCCATACATGGGCGAATGGTGGCCTTATAGAGATACAGGATACTTTCAGATGTCAGTAGTTTTCTATCATGGTAGAGAGAGCCTACCTTTTTCGCAGCGGCCCTGGCAATGTTTTCAATATAATTGTTCCAGCTCATGTTTCCTGTGAACATTAGGCCAAGCAGTTTGAAAGATGTACTCTCAGACAGGGAGTCACTGGCCATTGCTATTGGTGGCAGAGAAGGTTTCTTGTAATTATTGAAGGAAACCAGTTTAGTCTTGGCAGCATTGAATGTGACCATCCATTTATGTCCCCATTCCACTACAGATTGGAGGTCATCTTCTAGTGTTTTTGCCATTTCTTTAGATATGTGTTCATTTGTTTTCCTGTCATGCTTGTTATAGAGTGTAGTGTCATCAGCATATATACCCGTCTCAGAGGCAGTTTTGTCGGGGAGGTCATTAATAAATATCAGGAAGAATAGAGGTCCAAGAATAGACCCCTGAGGCACTCCCGCATTTATATCACACTGTTTAGATGTTCGACCGTCGAGGACAACCTGGATTTTTCTCTTATCTAAGAAGGATTTAATTATGCTAAGTATTCTACCAGTGATACCGTATGATTTAATTTTCCTGAGAAGACCCTTGTGCCATACCCTGTCAAAAGCCTTAGATATATCTAGAGCTACCGCTGTATATATATAAAAGAGAAAAGAGAAAAGAAATTAAAAATTTAAGTTGAAATTTACAAGTTCTACTCTCTATTATTTGTGATTGAGCTTTTTTATTTGGTTGGGATTAAAATATCTATATATAAATACTTTGTATTTATATTAGATCAAAGTTTACCATTGCTTATATCAGGCAAACATTGCTTCTCCTTTGATTTCGCTATATATATATATATATATATATATATATATATATATATATATATATATATATATATATATATATATATATATATATATAGATCATAAACACTACATATTTTTTCCTTCAGCCAAATGAGTATCACTCCCTTTATTTAAAAGAGATTCAGGCGCTCCTCACTTTTAACTGGGTTAAATAAACAAAATTTAACCTTACTCAAACATGGAAAAACTAAGACATTTTGTCATTAGCATTGTTCCTGTTAATTATTGGCAACTTAGATTTATTTTAAAACTAGCATGTTCACCAAAATAGAAGAGTTAAAAAATGTGTGCAACATTTTTCCTCTAAAATTTCTCTCCCCCTACTTCTCTTTATCTCTCTATATCTTTCTCTCATACCACTTTCCTTCTCCTCTCTCCACTCCTCTTTCTCATTTCCCTCCATTGTTTTAATGCATTAAAAAATAACAATAAAAATGTAAGAAATTCACTGAAGCCTTCAGCTTTTCAGTTATTGTTCCTGCGTAATGCCAAGTTTCCTGTCTCTTCTTTTGCTTCTCCTCCTCAACACCATAATGAAACAATTTTTGTTTTTAATATATTAAAAATAATAAGTATAACGTAAGAAATTCAGCTATCTTTTAGTATTTAAGTTATTGCTCCAAAGCAATGCTAGGTTTCTTGTCTTATCCTTTTCCCCTCTCTCACAATAGTCTAAAGAGAAATAATGTTGATGAGGACAATAGTCCACTAAGGATGCCATTCTGTGTTGGTATTCACCTTTTCACCACCACCGGCACCCCACTACCTCGCATGTTCTTAATTAACTGATGTCGCTGCTTGCATCTAAAAATCTCACAGAAAAATGTATTTAGAAAATGAGGCTCTACTCTAAGTGTACATTTATTTTTTAGTGCCACTTGGAACATTAAGTGCTACTATTTGGGATCATGTCTAACTAACATAACTAACTGGGCACTGTGGGGAGTTGAGCATCAGGATGTCTGTTAATGTTACATCTAAACTTCTTCAGGTTAGTACAATCAGGGAAGCATAAAACAGGAAGGGAATTCCAAAGTTAAGGTAAGAAATGAGGCTTTCTGGCATCTAGTGACATCTTCAGTGAAGGGGTAGATTTTTGCTACTTGTTACATTAGGTAGGGGTATTTACGCTGAGAGGGGAACATAAGTGCTATAAGTTAATCAGAATCAGATTACAGTACTTGTAAGACAGGGACAGGGATATGACATTGCAGTGATGGAACAGTATTGAAGCTTGGACAACACTGCGGGACCTAGATCTTTTTTGGACACTGTCTATGAGTGAGAGACTAGTGGCAGATGTACTAGTCCAGATGTGGCAACAATACTCCATGCATGAGTGAAATGTGGCTTTGTAGAGGTATAGAATACTCTCTGGTGTGAGTGATTTTTTTGCACAATAGAGGGAGGCCAACTTCTTTGCAGCAGCCTTGGCAATGTCCCCAATGTATTTGTTCTAATTCATGTTGCCTGTGAATGTGAGGCCAAGGAGTTTGAAAGATGGGCTTTGAGGTAGAGTATTATTTGTCATGGCAATCATTGGTTGAGAAGGCTTTTATAGTAGTTAAAAGAAAGAAGCTTGACTCTAATCCATAAGTTATTTTGCTTATAGATCAATCCCAACATTGTGAGAGCGGAGTCGGAGGTTTTGGGCAGAGTCAGAGTCAGAGGAAAAAACTAATAAGAATGCTAGGAGTGATATTTTTAATATCCAAAGAATCAACAGTCTGCCTATTGAAAGATTTTAAAATCAAGGGTTGGACTCAGATATTTTGGAATTCTAGGACTCAGAGTCAGTTTGGGAGTTAGAATTAAAAAAAAAAAATCTTTTGCAGTCTACACGATGGTAAGAAAAGTACAAAGTGGACCTTGTTTTTGTTTTTTTTTTTTGTTTTTTTTGCAGCTTCTTGCCTCCCTTATTTAGTTTTTACATTCCAAGAGCGATGATTTTGACAAATGGGGAAGAATTACTGTTTTCTGGGTTAGAATCTATCCATTTCACACTTACTGTTAACTAGTTTTTAAACTTGAAGTAGCATATTTTAGCTCCTTACATCAAGTGGCTTCTTTTTTTTTTTTTTTATTCGTTTACCTCTTACAAAGCATATCACCACTTGGACGTAAGGGGCTACTATTTGGGGCCATGTCTAGGAAAGATTAACAAGATATTTATTTATGTTACATTTAAACTTCTGCATATCGGTACAGCCAGGGAAGCAAGCAGCAGGAAGGGAATTCTAAAGGCTAGCTATTTGAGGGAAGAAACTATTAAAATAGAAAGCTTTCTGGCATTTAGGGACAACAACAGTGAAGGGGTGAGATCTTATTGCTAAATGGGTTTTTCGGGGATATGTACGTCGAGGGGATACAAGTGAAATAAGTTCCTCAGAACACATTCCATTAAAATATTTGTAAAACAGGCACAGTGATGCAACATTGCGGCGATGAGACAGGGGCTGGAGTTTAGTTGATAAAGTGGGACCGATTAGATTGACAACTCTTTTTTGGACTTTATCTATCTCTCTATATCTTTCTCTCATACCACTTTCCTTCTCCTCTCTCCACTCCTCTTTCTCATTTCCCTCCATTGTTTTAATGCATTAAAAAATGATTTAAGTATGTGTTTTGGGAGATCATTGATGTAGATCAGGAAGAGAGCTGGGCCCACGATGGACCTCTGGGGGACTCCAGCATTAATACTGTGGGCCTCTGATTTCTGCTCATCAACCACTACTCTTATGAACCTATCAGAGATGCACCAGCCCAGATGTGGCAACAATACTTCATGCATGGGCGAATGGTGGCCTTGTAAAGGTACAGGATACTCTCAGGCATGAGTAGTCTTCTAGCTTGATAGAGGGAACCCACCTTCTTTGCAGCATACTTTGTCTGAAGCAATTTCTGATGAACAAATATTTACTAACCTTTCTTTGAATCCATTGCTTGGATAAAAATTTTTGCTTAAATTCTTTTTTAATTGCTTCAGTTCAAATTGCCTCCTCAACTTAAAGTGATCCGTGTAGGCTTCTCCATCCAAAATACGTGAATATGTATCCTCGAAGTAACCATCATAATTGGAACTTTTGACTTTAGATGTGGGGACATTGAATCCTTTTCCTTTCCGCAAAGAAACTAGAATTGAAGAAAAAGAAGAAGAAAAAGACAAAATGTTAAAACTTTTAAACATGCAAAATGTCCTTCTGTCTTTATAAAGATTTTTTTTTAGTTGTTTTAGTTTTTTAATGTTAATTTCAAATCAAAAGTCAACCGAATAACCTTGGATTTTTCAGACTACTGTTCTCATCTTGAGTGTCATTTTCATAACGTTTCAGTCGATGTAAAATCCGACCTTCTTCAGGTGTATCTTATCAAACTCAGGAATCTTTCTGTCAAACTTGGAAATCTGCACAGAATTTTGAACGGAACACTCTATTTACTTCACAGGGGTAGCATGCTTTCATTCCATCAGCCATGACTGGATAGAGGTCTTAAGTAATTTGTAATTGTATTTTTTGGTTGTCCACACTGAATATTGAACCTTGGCAAAAAAAAAAAAATATTCGGCTGACTTATTATCTAATACATGCACCAAGAATAATGCTCAGGGCCGGTATCCTTGAGCCAGACTGGCAAAGGTGCCAAGAATAAATTAAAATAAAATAAAAGATGTGGCTGACCTTCAAAATAGGATACATATAAATATGCATGTGGGTACCAGATGAATTTTAAGGGTCAAGTGATCACATTTGAGACATCAGTGTGAAATAAAAAAGAAGGGGACAAAAATGAAATCTTTTCTCTACTGCTGCTAGACAGACTAGACAACATGGTTTAACCTTAGCTTGAGTACAAACCAACAAGGATAAACTTAAAGAGGCAATAAAACGATATGAGTTCAAATACTATTTCACTCTAAACAGTGAGTCAAGTTTTGATGATCATACTTAATAAATAAATGCCAAAAAGAAGTTTCTGAATTTTTGGGATGAGGATTGATTCTTCGTATTATTTAGATTCTTCAGATTACTATTACAAGTATTTTAATGAAATGTGCTCTGATGAACTCATTGCACTGTGCCCCTCGATGTACATATCCCCGAAAAAAACCCGCTTAGCAACAAAATCACACCCCTTCACTGTTGAGGTCCCTAAATGTCAGAAAGTTTTCTACTCAAATAGCTTCTTTCCTAGAATAGCTAGACTTTGGAATTCTCTTCCTGCTGCCTGTTTTCCAAATTGTACTGATATGCAGAAGTTCAAATGCAATATAAACCAACATCTTAATCTTTTGTAGGCATGGTCCCAATTAGTAGCCCCTTACATCTAAGTGGCAATATGCCTTGTTTGGAGTGAAGCCGAGTAAAAAAAAAAAGAAAAAATTATTGTTCTCATCTTGAATGTTAGTATTTTCATAATGTTTTGGTCAATGTAACCTCTGCAGGCGTATCTTGTCAAACTTGGGAATATTTCTGTCAAACTCAGAAAATCTGCACAGAACTTTGAACAAAATTCTTTATTTAATCCACAATGGTAACATGCTTTCGTTCCATCAGCCATCACTGCGTAGAAATCATAAGTAATTCTCAACTGTATTATGGATGTCACCCGCACTGACAATTTAACCTTCATTCTGCAGAAGAGAAATCTTTACAACTGAATTTTACCAAGTTCTCTATCCATTGCGCCACAGATCCTTGCAGCAGAAAGATCCCTGAGTCCAACAGAAAAGTTCCAGAGTTCGACAAGATACACCTAAAGAAGGTCGGAAAACGTTGTAAAAATAACACTCAAGACGAGAACAGTAGTCCAAAAAATGCAAATAATATGGATTAACAAAAGGCATTTTTATCATCAAATCAGTCGTTCACACTTAATTAATTCAACCATTTGAAAAAAACAAAGATCCCAATATTGCAACTAGTGATATTAGATGACTTGATTTTGTAATCCTTTTTTTTATTGCTTATATTAACCCAAACAAGATATACTGCAACTGAAGTGCAAGGGGCTACTATGATAAGAGTCACATGTTTTAGGTGAGTGCAGCCTTAGTGGGGAGCTGGGTAGTAAGATGCTTGTTGACATTATATTTAAATTTCTGTGTGTTTGTACAGTTAGGGAAACAGGAAACGGAGAGGAAATTCGAAAGGAAAGCAATCCAAGGTAAAGAAAGAAAAAAACATTATCAGAATAGAAGTGATGCCATCTGCGCATGGAGTATTGTTGCTGCATCTTGGTTAGTGCACCCAACACTCGCCTCTCTCTCCTGGACAGGATACAAAAAAGAATTTATGATACTAGTGAATATTTTGAACCGTATTTGCATAAATGTTTGGTAGGACTGGATCAGAAACTTACACAAACTGTTGGAATATGCCGAGCGCTAGTCAAGTTTATCAGCCAATCAGAATGCAACAACAAATGCGATGAACCTTTAAGAAGCCGAGCAGGCGGCTTTTGATAAGTTGGAAGAAAAGGAAAAAAAAACTTTTTTAGTTATTAATTTTAAATCATAGAGCAGCACACAGTAATTAATCTAACTATGCTGGACAAGTTAGCACAGACGCTGGATTAAGTAGTAGAGTTCTATCATTAGGACAAACTGATAGCATCTGAAATGAGGTGCAGAACAATTTGAAGAAGAAAATGTGGGGTGGCTCGGAACCTACTGTTACCGATTGAAGGAACTTACCACACTCACCCGATTTTTTTTATAATCACACAAAAAAAATATTTCTACTTATTTACAGAAAAACATAAAACAAAATTAAGTTGTTGTTATATTTTATTTTATTGCTTTTCCAATTTTTTCTTTTAATCATGATTCGTATCGGGCGAATGTTGTTATTTTCTGTTTCCTAGCATTTTTGAGATTTGTTTGGCAATGTTCAGCATATTCAGGTGGTTTACATCAGGTGTAGGGCAAACCCGGGTAGACATTTATCGTAATCGGGTTTGTAATATGCATTAATACCAGAATCTTAAAAGGTTCCGCGCTCTCTGACAATCTCCAGTCTCTTCTTCTTTGCTTCAGAGTTACACCCTTTTCACCCAATTACTTTTATTTAATTATTTGTGAACTATTATCCTCATCTTCTTGTCGTTGTTTTCACAACGTCGTAAAAACAACAACGAGAAGATGAGGATAATAGTCCACAAATAATTAAATAAAATAATTATACAAATTACTCATCTCAAAAAAGAATTCCAAATTAATTCAATAATATAACAATTGGTACGGACCCGACAAAATAGAACTAAATATAAAAATGTGGATTTATACGACCAAAATATCCAACCTTGATTGTCCTTCAGGGCCCGTGGCAGTAGATAGAGGTGTGGAATATCTATGATTCCAGGTGAAAGTAGCAGTTTCAATCCCATCAAAGTCAGTCAGAGGATCAATTGGCCAAATTGTGGTAAGACAACAACAATTATGGAAGGCAGTAATTGCTGTGGATGCAGTTGAAAGATTCGACATTCCTATCTTGTCACGGTTAACCACCTGATGAAGGCCAGAGGAATAATTGGCCGAAACGTCACGAAACCAACAACTAGAAGATGAGGATAATAGTCCGCAAATAAATAAATAAAAGTAATTATACAAATTACTCATCTCAAAAAGAATTCCAAATTAATTCAATAACAAATTCTTTACCCTGTTTTAGAAATAATTCCACAGAATATGCTTCAATGAACTCACTGTATTTGTACTCCTCCCCTTCATCGTAAATACTCTTGACTCACCTGACAAACAGCTCATCTCACCGCTTCATTGTAGAGTTCCCTGCCTGAAAAGTATCTTCTTTGATCGCTTTTTACCTGGGACCTTTGCTAGAATTGATGTCAGAAGCATGAAAGCTAATATCAACTGTTTGGATCGAACCACATGGAGAGAAGGAATGAAATACTGCTTGATGTTGCCCTCCTGGAGTTCAGAACACACGCAGCATCTTAGATACCAAAACTGGATGAAGAAAGTCTTTTTGCCAAGTGAGAAATGATTAATTCATGGATTGGCATAAATTCAAGCCGAGATCAAAAACCTAAAGTCCAGTCACACGCAGTCATCTCGTAACGGGATCGTTAAATGTTTGAAAGATTAAAATGGTCTCATGCGAAAGATGAGAGATTAATTTATCTCAAATCATTTCGTCTTTTTTTTATGCACCCTTGCATTTCTATGAAAGGTTTGGTCTGTCGGCAGGTTGGTTGGTCTGTTGATTTGTCACATTATATTTTGTCTGTCGGTCAAAACGTTCACGTACATGGACATGTGCATGCTATTATCTCGCACACATTATATATTAGATAATTTGAAAAGAGGAAAAATTAAACAATAAACAGATCTGATTATCTCTCTTCCTTTCTCTCTCTTTCTCTCTCTCTTTCTTCCCTCTTTCTCCCCCCTCCCTCTCTCTCTCTCCCTATATATATATATATATATATATATATATATATATATATATATATAAAAATGGTTGAGAGATTCCAACGCGAGAAAGATGTATATTTAAATGAGAAAGGTTACCAACAATTGCTATTTATTTTTTAACATTATTTTTTATTCTGTGTTTTGATTTTTCATTCAAAAAGGTATCATATTTAAGATCACTATAATAATGTTTTTAAATCATTGAAATAGTTTTTCCTTTTGTAGTGTGTGGAACGAGTTTTGAGGAGGTTAGGATGTGTTTTAAGTTTTGGGATTGGCGTTTGCTTTTTATTATTTTTGTTGTTTTGAGTATGTTGTTTAGTTTATTGTTTTAACTGAGAAGGATAAGGTTTTTCGTTATCTGTGTGAATAGTTCTGGGTTGTTTGTGTTGTGTGTGGAGACGTATGTTAGAATTTGTTCTTTGTTGTGTTTTTTGGGGTTTCTTAGTTGGTCTACTGGGATTTTTTCTTCCAGTTCAATACCTTTACGTATTAGTGGTGGTGGATATCCTCTTTTCCGCAGGCTTATTTGCAGTTCATTTAGTCGAGTCGAACGGAGGTATTTGTCTGTGACTATCATGCAGACTCTACATGCCAAGGAGTAGAGTATGGATTTTAGACAGTTTTTGGGATGGTGGCTTTTGAAGTGGAAGTATTGTTGAGTGTCTGTGGGCTTGTGGTAGATGTCTGTAGTTATGTTGTTTTTAATCATTACTAGGATGTCTAGAAAAGGTAGTTCTGTAGTGCTCTGTTCTAGGGTGAAGTTTATTTTGGGGTGTAGGTTTTGTAGTATAGTGTGGAGTTTTTTGATGTGGTTTTCCAGAGGATCAAACAGTCGTCCAGGCATCTTTTCCAAGATTTTATGAAGAGTATTTTGATATTGTATCTGTATTTCTGCTTTATCTTTTCATAAAGGATCTCTTCCAGGAAGGGGAGTGTAAGGGTGGCATATGTTGGTGCCATTTTAGTACCCATTGCTGTGCCTAGTGTTTGGATGTAATTGTCATTATTAATTTCGAAGGAGTTATTGTTTAGGATTATGTCAATGCTGTCAATCACGAATTGTTTGGTGAATCTGGTGTGTAAAGTTTGTGCATGTTTGTCAATCCAGTATGAGGTAGCCTCCTTCTCCAAGTTGTGTGGGATATTGCTGTATAGGCTGCTGACATTGAATGTGGCTAGTATTGTCCCATCGTCTACTGTTTGTGGTAGGGAGCTAAGGAAGTGTATGTCATCTCTTATGTAACTTCTACCTATGTTAGTTTATATATAAATATATGTGTACATACATATATGCACATATATATATACATATATATATATACATACATATATGCACATATATATATATACATACATATATATACATACATATATGTGTGATCGTTTATGTATATTCATGTTTCATACTTGATACTATGACCACAAAAGTACATTCAACAATAAAAAAACACCGTATGAAAACAACACTAGCGAATAAATACTGGGAGCTCAAAGAAAGCGGACATTCGACTACCGGCGAATGGAAAATAATAAGACAAGCTGCCATGTGTAGGGACCTAGACGACCCATGTAGATTATGTCTTCATGAAAAATTTGATATCCTGTACTTTAAAGAACCCCAACATCTATTAAACTGTAGAAGAGAAATAGCAAACAACTGTGCTCACAAGATAAAATTTACTCTAGGATAGTGATACAAAATAGCTTTAAAACTAACAAAAACAAATGAAAATAATCAAATAAATAAATTAAATAAACATGAATATACATAAACGATCACACATATATGTATGTATATATATATATATGCATATATGTATGTACACATATATATATATATATATTTATATATTACTAACATAAAAAAAAACACTAACCTAGTTTTAAAACAGATCAAGAAACTAAATAGAGCACACACAAAGGAACAGGTCAACCAGAGGTCAAATAGGCCTTTGTCTGATAAATGCATGCTCATTGGCTGATAGAAAGGGCGCAGTTGATAGTAGAAAGCTGATTGGCTAACTAAAATCTCAATAGAAGATGAGCATATAAAAACGACAAACAATCACAGAATTTGCACATAAGCCTGAAGAGTCCTAGAGTGGATGAAACGCGGAATATTCAGTGTAGCTTAATCGTCATATATATTTTATAAATTACTATGTAAATATATATATATATATATATATATATATATATATATATATATATATAAGCAGGAAGATCCAACAGAAATTGAATAAGGATATAAGGGAATTAGGGAAACAAGACTGGTTGTAGATACAAGCTGATTAAGGAGTCGAGAAAGCACCTCTCCTCTCCCATATGTTGGGTCAAAACTCATGTGAAAGAAAGCATGCAACCTCAAAGGGTAGAACACACTTATCCTCCATGCTAGATACAAGCAGCCTTCACCCAGTGGTGAGTTATGAACATTTGTATTGCTCTGTTATGTCTTGTCTGTATTGCATTTGTAAATGTGTTAATGAATGTCTATATTTGTATTTGGTTTCTGTCTTGTTAGTCATTATACATAATTTATGCTTGTTAAGTAATTTCCGTTTTAGGTTAAGTAATTTAATTATGTGACGGCACTACAAGGACCGACTAATGTTTCACACTTCCAATGCATCAAAATCTGTGAAATAGCGCATTCTTCAATCAAATCTATTGATTGCCCTGCTCTAATCGGTAACCCGCTGCGGTGCACGAAGAGAAATCTCATATGCTTCCCTCCAGTGATTTAGTCCACCATACAGAATTTACTGTTGATTTTGCAGTTTAATATTTTTATATAATTGCTTAAATTAAGGTTTATAACGCAAAAGCCAAGTATCATAGTTCGATTGTGCTCTAAACAGAAGCATTCATTTTGAATGTACCCCTGTCTTATCAAAGAACCTACTGTGGATTTTATATGCTGGACCCTTCTGCTTGTGCGGTGCTAAAATTTCTCAAATGTACTTGTGATGTTAGGCTGTATAAGGATGTTAATGTTGGTCAAAATCGAACACACACATACAGATAACATGACAAATAATTGCATATATGAGATTTCATGCAAATGTGGAAAACTATACAAAGGTTTGACTGGTCGCCCCCTAAAAATAAGGCTAGAAGAAAAGCCATGAAGCCATGACATGGGGGAGGTCAAGATGTTGGGACTAGCTGATCACATATGGAAAGAAAAAAGAACACGCTTCCCTTTATGCAACGAGGTCAAAATAATCGACATGAATTAGAACAAATACATTGAGGATATTGGTAAGACTGCTGCAAAGAAGGCGGGCTCCCTCTACTGTGACAGAAAATTACTCACACCTGAGACTATCCTACCTCTCTAAAAAGCCACTATTCGCCTATGCATGGAGCATTGTTGCTACACTTGTGCTGGAATATATGTCACTAGTCTCTCCTTCTTGAGCAGAATCCAAAAAAGTATTTCCAATCTAATAGGTTTTGCACTATCTACCAAGCCCCAACCTCTGTCCCATCCCTGCAATGTTGCATTCCTGTGCCTGTTTTACAAATACCTCAATGGAATGTGCTTTGACAACTTATTTAACCCCTAAAAATATATACACCCAACTAACCCATCTAGCAGCAAAATCTTACCCCTTCACTGTTGAGGTCCCTAGATGCTGGAAAGTCTTCTACTCTAATAGCTTCTTTCCCAGGACTGCTCCAGAATTCCATCTCTGTTACCTACTTTCCTGACTGTACTAACATGCAGAGGTTTAAACTTAATATGAACAGACATCTCGCTGCTCAACTCCACCACATAGTCGTCAGTAGATATAGTCTTAAATAGTAGCCCCTTACGTCCAAGTATCAATATGCCTTGTTGGAGGTGAAAAAGAGTAAAAAATACCAAAGAATCTAAATGTTAATAAAAGATAATACAGACTCAAAAGAATTATCGGCTAATAAAATGTACAAAGAAATTACAAGTAGTTTACTTTACGCAATGACCTGTACGAGACCTGACTTGCATTACATGGTTACCAACTTGTTACAACACCACTCAAAACCTACAAATTTAAATCTGTTTCAAGAAACCCTTGATCACTGTCTAACTTATAAGAAATCTAAAGGAAACTATTTCTTTTTTTTCTTTTCGTAGGTTCAGATTTATTGGAAATTATTATTATTACATAAATCTCGAAAGTTTGAATTATTATTGAGTTATCTCCTTTTGTTTTTTTTTAAGATTGTTTTCAAAATTGCAGACAAGACAACCACTGTTTGATTACTCATAAAATTATATTTGATTTTCTTATTTAAAAATAAAATCACTTGAACAATTTACATGATTTTTGGAATATGGTATTTTTTTGTTTTGCTATGGGTACATGCAGCATGCACATTTTTCTGTATTTTTGTTTTTTCTTTTAATAAGGGGAGAATTCTGGACAAAAACCCCTTTCTCTTAATGCAGCAAATCTAAATTTTCTTCTCTATTGAAAAAAACTCCCAAGACATTCAGGAGATAGGAATAGTATCGATCTATTAGTTATATGGAAATCCAGAAAAGCAGCTAACTGTGATGTTATCGACGTATGAGTCAGAATATATAACTTTTTTTTTTTTTTTCAAATTTTCTTATCATATTGTTCTAGCTAGGGATGGAGCATCCTAGCAGATGCCAGACATTCCCCCACTATCTCATACATTCCAACTGAGAGATCTTTTTAAGGTTCTAACCATCCCTTTAAGTACAATTGTTTTTATCTTTCTTGCACTTTGTTCACCGGGTATATTTGCTCGGTAGTTTTTAAAATCGTTTTTATGAGTCCGGTTGCTTCTATAATTACTGGAATGATGGAGATATTTCTAAGATTCCAGTTTTTTTTTCATGTCGTACATAAGACCTTTGTATTTCATTATCTTTTCCCTCTCAGGTCTATTTAGCCCAGCATTCTCTGGGGAGACTAACTTCTACAAAGGTTGTTCCTTTCTCCTTGTCCTATATTACTATGTCAGGTTTGATAGCTCCGCTTTCTAGGTACACAGCTATAGGAATTGTACAGTAATAGTGGATGGTGTAGACTTTATGTCCAACTGTTCTTTCTGATATACTAGTGGGGGTGCCTGGCGTTGCCTGGGTGTAAAAGAAAAAAAAAGTGTTAGTAGGCAAGCAGGTTTGAACCCGTGACATGGAGGCAGAAAAGAAAGTGAAAGAAAAGAGATCTTACCGCTATTGCTACGAGGCGAGAGGAAGTGAAAAGCGTTCAAATTTATCAATGTCAATCAAAACGTTGACTTGCTAAGTGAATGAGTTCACGCAAATGCAAAAATGAATGTTGGCTGAAAGCCAGTTCAACTTTCCGCCGTTGTCAATGTCAATCAAAAAGTTGACTTTAAGTGAATAAATTAAGACTCACGCACGCGCAGAAATGAAGGTTGGCTGCAAGCCAGTTTCTGCTGTATTTTGCTTCCCCACGATGTTGGGGAAAACCAGCTCACCCAAAAAAGCTCCAAATGAATAGCAATTTGTTTGATATGAAGGGTTTCCCTAACATAGATCAAAGCTAATTGCGTTTCTGGAGGTCCCGGCCAGAAAGCTGGCGAACTGATTCGATTCGATTAGTTTCACTTTATTTATACAAAAAAAAAAAAAAAAATGAACAAACATGCGACAGGATGGAATAGCGTGAATTTTATAAAAGTCGATCAAAATAAATGTAGAGACAACGTCCGTTTGCAAATCGTACATATTATAATCTAGGGAGTATATAAAAAGTTCTCCAAAATAGTAACCCTCTCGAACCCCCCCCCCTCGAAAAAAGCCTTTCTTGGGCATACAAAAATGCACACGCCATATATACATGCCATATATACACGCCATATATACAGATGTTCCCAAAACTTGCTACTACAGTCGTTTTCCAATATTTTACAGATAGTCCAGTAGAAATATTTACACATTCCATTGTGTCAGTCCCCCAGCAGAACCTATTTTTTTTTTAAAACATTTACTTCGGTTAGTTGTAACAGATCAAAGAACTTCCTTCTGGAGCTAAAACATGATTTAATTACAATTTGAATTTATATTTCAACGTTTTTTTTAAGGATAAACGTTGTCCCCTTTATGGTTGTCAACTGTATATCGTTACAGCTTGGTCTTCCAGGAATTGTTTCCAAGTAATTCCTTAAGATTGTTTTTATTAGGCTAGTTGCTTCTATCACAACTGATAAAGGGTGGAATGATAAATTTGTCGCCGCAAAGCAAACAACACTACAGCTTTATTTTAAAGCTTTTATTGAAAAAGCAATTCGGGTAACTTGATTATGTAGTAGAGCTGACATCTATTCAATGTAGCCACCTTCAGCTTTAATCACCACCTCAATACAGGTCTGAAACTGGAAGCATGCCTTTTCCAAAAGCGTGGGCGGGAGCTCGGTGAATACTCAGCGGATGGTGATGATCAGGCTGGATTTGGTGTTGTGAGAGGTCATGTTGGTGATGTTCTCGACATATGACCAAATGAAGTAGTCCAGCAAGTTCAGGTCAGGGAAGAGGTGGGGGTCAGTAAGAGAAGGGTGCAAAGTCATAGCACTCATTCTGAAGCCAAGCCTGGGTCTCTTTGGACTTGTGGGTCAGCGCTGAGTCCTGCTGCCACACTCAGAGTCTGCCAGCAGCCATCTGATTCCACCAAGGGATCACAACACTCTTCAGCACATCCAGGTACTCTTTGGTGTTGACTTTCAAACTTACTTCGAAGATGTGAGGTGGCATGATGTGGCCCTCACTTGAAACCACACCAAAGACCATAATCGTGGCCAGAAACTTTGTTGAGCTGTGCCTTCAAGCATTGAACTGTCCGGATTTGCATTTTGGGGTTGCATTTGGGGTTGCATTTGGGGTTGCAAATACGGACAATTGTCATAACTTCGTCCTGTTGTCATAACTTAGATTGGTAGAGAGCATGAGTTGTACAGTGGTGCATCTCCGATCTAGCTCATTGAACATTGTGTCTCTTTCAGACATGATAGAAGGTTCCTATCACTCTAGAGATCTGTACACAACTGGCCAACTAGTAGATTGTCTGCAACAAACAAAAAAGAAAACCCGTTTTCATCAAACAGAAATGGAATCATGTCTTCTTTTCTAGGGCAACAATCTTATCATTCCACCCTGTATAATGTGTATTTCATTCAGAAACAATGTCGTTTTTAGATCATTTTTTAGATCCTGATACTTTGTTATTTTGTTCCATACAGCTCTATTAAGCCATAGTCATTTGGTATGGCGACATCAATAATGAGTGCAGTTCTTTCGGGCTTGTTTTATATTACAATGTCTGACTTGATGACCTTGTCTTTTACGTGTCTGCCGGCCTGTATGTGTTTATCATAGAACACAGTCACCTACTGTGGACTCTGCTGTGTCAAGTTATGATCCAGTTGAATCTACTTTAGCCCAGCATCATTGTGTGTATAAAATTTAAAACAATTGTATTCGGATATGAAAAAATGATGAACAACAAAATAAATGTTTATGTCAATAATCAAGGCGCTATTAAACTAGAAATCCAATTTGGCATAAAAGATCTAAACATATATGATGTAAAATATGAATCACATAAGATCACCGATTCAAAGTGAGAAACGTATCTTTTCAATGTATACTTTCAAATGAGAACATGTCAAATATGTTTTTTTTTTGTTTTTTTTTTACATAGGCATCACCACATTATCAAGGCCTAGAGGCCACTCAAGGATAAGGGTTAAAGAGTGTACAGTAGAAATTGGACAATATAGTAATCATTAGTAATGAAAATTTAGTAAATTTGATAACTTATATGGAACGGCTCATCAAGAACTTATTTACTTTAGACTTGAGCACAACCATATTGTAGTCAGCCGGAAAGCAGGAAAACGGAAGACAATTCCACAGGCGTGCAGTTCTAAGAAAGAAGCTTTGTTCATGGAATCTACGTTTAGGTTTAGGCACAGATAAAGAGTGGGGGGAATTATTGATAGTGTTTACAGCTAGACGAGTGTTTCTTGTGAAAGTTTGGCGAGGGGGGACCATAGATTGAAGCTCAGTCAAACACTTTCCATGAAAATAACGATACATCAGAGACAAAACCAGTAAACAAAATTCTGCAGAGAAATTTTCTATGGGACAATGGGATAAGACTCGTATTCAAGAGTTACTTCTCTTTGCTGTATTTCTTGCTTATTTAGAATTACACCTATTTTCAAAAATCTAAATTGCAGAAAAATCGTTATGGAACTAAAATGTCATATTCCAAAAATCACATATAGTGATCAAGTAACTTTTTTTTTTTATGTATAGAAAATCATTCTTTTATGACTTTTAACAATTTTAATAGGAAACTGTAGCCATCATAAGGCTGATTTTAATCTTGATAGTTTGAATTGAGTTGTTGGTGCTAGTGCACTTATTGATCCGCGCTATTTTTTTAAATAGTGTTTTCAAGTTTAATTAAAGTTTTACGATATCTGTTTTTATTAAATTGTTAGGTGAAAGTACAGAATAGGTACACAACACCCTCCTGTCCCTATGTTAAGAATGGCTTTCTAAATAATAACGTTATTATTTCATCACGGATCAATAAGTGCATGAGTACCAAGTTGTTTCCTTAAAAAACATGGCAGATCCAAACATAAGATCTCACTTAGTCATAAAATTTGATTTTCTTAGTTAAAAAAAACCCCAAAAAACTAATTAATAAATTTACATAATTTTTGGAATATGACATCTTTGTTCTGTAATGGAAATGTACATCATAAAATTTTTAAAAAGAGTTTCCTGTATTTTTGTTTGGAAAATAAGTTTGATTCTAAATAAGCACCCTGTATTCTTCCAAATGAAGGTGAAAAACTAACTTTTGACTTAAAAGAAGGGAACTGATATGATTTTGTGTGTATCTGTTAGTCGGAATCTGTTGCTATTACTGTCTATGGTTGTACTGTGTGTGCGTGTGGGTGTTTGGACAACTATTGGTGCTGCTGCTAGTTTTTTTTAGCGCCATTTTTGTAATTGTGAATTTGTTTGTTTTTAGTTCCTGAATAAATTTTGATCGCTTCACGCGTGTTTGATATTCTTTTTCATATGATTTAATTTCAAATTTCATTTTCCTTCCAAACATCCAACAATCAAGAAAATATAGTAGACATCCACTTGACAATGCTAAAACTTGAATCAACCTCTTTCTTTTTTACTTGAGAGTCACCACTTATCAAGGCCCGAAGGCCGCTCGAGAATAATGGTTAATAAATGTAAGGTGGTAGTGTAAATTGGGCAGAATTTGGATTATTTAAAGGGACGGCTCAACAAAAACTTGTTTACATTGGATTTGAATGTTACTATGTTGTATTCAACCGAAAAACAGACCAGCGGAACAGTGTTCCACAAGCAGGCATTCTGGGAAAGAAGCCTTGTTCATGGAATCTGCATTTAGATTTAGGCACATATAGAGAGATGGGGAAATGGTATAAAGTGGTTGTAGCTAGTCAAGTATTTTTTTTGTGAAAGTTTAGCAATGGGGGAGGGGACCATAGATTGGAGTTCAGTCGAGCACTTGCCATGAAAATAACGATAGAGCAAAGATAGGCTTGCAACGTCTTTCTTGTGCAAAAGAGGTTGTAGTGAATAGAAAAGGGTATCACCTACTAGGTTTCCAAGCCAATTTTGAACTCTTATCAAGGCTGAATAGGGCACATCGAAAAGCTCCTGCTCAGATGTGGCAACAGTACTCCATTTTAAGGCGTACCTGGCTCTTAGCAATCAGATAGAGGATTGCATTAGCAATCAGATACCTACTGGAGCAGTAGAATGATCCAACCATTTTTCGAGTGATCTTGACAGCAGATTTGATGTATGTGTTCCATTTC